>NC_056763.1:497500-1097500 GCF_018687715.1 Carya illinoinensis
AATAGAGAGATCAAGAACATCCTTGAGAAGACGGTCAAAATCAATAGAAAGGATTGGGCGAAGAAGCTTGATGATGCTTTGTGGGCATACCGTACAGCCTTTAAAACACCTATCGGGATGTCTCCATACCGATTAGTGTTTGGAAAGGCATGCCATCTTCCTGTAGAGTTGGAGCATAGAGCTTATTGGTCTGTAAAAAAGTTTAATTTTGATTTGAAGGCAGCAAGTAAAAAGCGACTTCTTCAATTGAATGAGATGGAAGAGTTCCGGAATGATGCATATGAGAATGCAAAGATCTATAAAGAAAGGACGAAGAAGTGGCATGACAAATAGATTCTTAGGCGAGAGTTTGCTCCAGGACAACAAGTTTTACTCTTCAATTCATGACTCAAACTCTTCCCAGGAAAGTTAAAATCAAGATGGACTGGTCCTTATACAATTCATGAGGTTTTCTCTTTTGGAGCAGTAGATTTGAAGGATAAGACAAGGAATATTTTCAGAGTTAATGGTCAAAGATTGAAGCACTACTATGGAGAGCAAATGGAGAGGAACTATGCATTTATTCCTCTTGGAGATCCTAATTGATGATCATTGAAAAGTCTGGCTGTAGACTTTAAAACAAGCACTTATGGGAGGCAACCCATAGATCTATCTTTCTTTCTTTCATTTATTTTATTATCTTTATTTATTTAAATTTTAATAAATTGGTTTTTGATGTAGGATTATTTAGCAAGAATAAAGAGCTGAAAAATTCTAATCTACGGAAGATTCATGATACAACTAGGGAAGTTCCTTTTACTTTTTCAATCCTTTTTACTTTTGCATTACAATGAGGACATTGTTTAGTTTAAGTTTGGGGGTGTAAACTCCTATAATCATTTGATCCTCTTGTTTTCTAAGTCTTGGGTTGTTGATGGGTTGTTTGATTCTCTTACCAAGCATGCATTGGAGTAAGATTGAATTCTCTATGACTCTGAAATTTGTGATTGAAGATGGTTTTGAGAAAATTTTTTAAAAATTTCTTTTATGTCAAGTGAAGTTTTGTGGGTACTTTGGTTTAAATCTTTGACCTTGAACACAATTGAGCACATAGTTATTTTTCTCTTATTCCATTTTGCTTATGAAGAGAAGAAGTTGAATTAATTGAAAGAGGGAGGTTCGATTTTGCTTTGCTCTAGAATCCATTGATGGGTTCTTGAGGCGAAATCCTAGTTGAGACCAAATATTAGAGAAATGATCTAGGCATTTCTTTGGCATAACCAAAAAACTTTCCCAGCCGTCCTAAATGTCATGCCATCATTACATGGTGTGTTTCCATAGTCAACCCCCTTGAGCCTTCATGAGCCTTTATTGATTCTTTGAACTACATAAACCATGCCCGCTCTAAGCTTGAAAAACAATGAATCTACCGTTGATAGTTTGAGAAAATACTTTGGTGGAGAGTTACATTTAAAAGAGAAAATTGGTTTTATGATGAACCGTATTATGTTTGCTCTGTTTGATCAAAGAAAAAGAAGAAGAAGAAAGAAGAAAGGAAGTGATTGAAAAAAAAAAAAAAAAGAAAAGAAAAGAAAAGAAAAAGAAGTCGCCAAACGGAATGTGAATTACCTCAAATTTTGTCAAGGGAATTGTTGGTATTGCATCAGTGATTACAGCAATAATAATGCCACAAGTATGAGCATATTGCCAAGAAAGAGCTATGATTTGAATCATGTGAGTTTCTCTTTTAATGTTCTTTTCATTAAGTATTTTCCCAGTTTGATTTAATTTCCCATATCCAGTTCTTTCTTAACCTTCACCCTGTGGCCTATCATTACAACCTTATTAAAGACCTTTTGATCTCTGATTTTGGTGTTGACTACATTAGTGGAGAGGATTTCTGAAAATTGGACTTATGGGGTTAAAGTTTTAAGAGAATTCTTTTGATTTTGGTTGTTCTACTTTTATCTGAGTTTGCAGGTGGTTTGAGGTTAAATTGACTATATCACACACACACATTCAAGGTCTTAGCTTTATGTTAAAGTAAACGCCTAACTCTTGATTGACAAATTGCAAAATTTTTGATTGATTTTCCTGCCATCTTTGATGTTAAAAGAGTAAGATACTAGAGATGAAATCTAAATTCATAAAAGCTTGGTGAGTGATGATACTTCTCTTTCGGGTTGAGTCGATATTGCCTAAACTATCATTTGTTTTTCTTTTTGTTTGAGGACAAACAAAGTTGTAAGTTTGGGGGTATTTGATGACTTGCAAAAATTTTATATTGCAGGTTTTACAAGTTCGCTCGAGCGGAGGCTTTTGGCCGCTTGAGCGAATTCAGGCAGATTCAAACGCTCGACTGCTGCTCGACAGGGAGCTCGAGCGGGTTGCTGAAAAACAAAGATCGCTCGAGCAGAGACATTGGTCGCTCGAGCGAAATCAGGCAGAGTTGAACACTCGACGTGAGCTCGATAGGATGCTCAAGCGAAATCAGACAGAGTCGGACGCTCGATGTGCGCTCGACACCCCGCTCAAGCGAACATCGTATTTTGACAGATTTTAGGTTTTCCGCCGTGACACCATATAAAAGCAATTTTTCACTCTAGGGCCGCGAGTTTTGACTGGAGAACACTTCTTGGGAGAGAAAAACATAGCTAGAGGGATTCAAATCATCTATTTTTAGAGAGGGAATTCCAATTATTGCACGTAAGTTAGAATCATACACGAGCACGGACGAGAGAAAAGCGTTGAATCGTTCCCTTGAGCTTTTGACAACGAGTTGAGGCTGCAAGGAGGATTTTTCAGTGTTTATTTTCTTCCCATCTTCTCAGAACAATTATGGTGAATTCGTTTATGTTGAATTTCATTTCTAGCATGAGCTAAATTTTCTTCATTCTAGGAAAACGATGTAACCTATTTCCGAACTATGCTTGATTGTCTATGCTAATTTAATGCAATTCTCTCTTTGTTTATCTGATTTATTCTGAATTTATTGCTTCTAATTAACTGGCCATTGATTAGATGATAAGTAATCTTGTGATTTGCTATCGAAAGAGGGAATCATAGGGTAGATCTTGGATATTTCAGCATAGGTAAGTATAGAGATCGAAAGACTTGTATGAATCTATGTAGTAATTAAATCATTGGTCTTATTGCGTTCTTGATTATTGAATTTGCATATTCTTGTGTGAATTGATAACCAAGAGTCAATTCCAATTGACTATCGAAAGAGGCTTTTGGATGAATTAGAGATTTGCTAATAGACAAAAGAGATTTAAATTAAATTAGCTGGATGAGAAAAGCATAGTGAAGAAGTAGGTGAAATCGATTTTCTAGAAGTTTTCTTCCCATTAATTTGATCTTCGAACGTCAGTGTTATTTCCTTTGCACATTTTTCTTTGAGTTGATCTAGTTTAGATTGCAACTACAAAAGTCTTAGTGATTCCTCTAGATAAAATCAAGTTTAATATAATTTTGGTATTTGGCAAACGTAAGGTACTAATCCCTGAGGATGATACTCTTCTTATTACTTTACTATAAAACTACGATACTGTGCACTTACAGTTTTGCACCGGTCAGCCATACATACATATATCTTTGAACATTAATACTTAGAATATTTTCATAAAACATCCTTTCATTTTTCTTCGTTGCATAAGAGAATATTTTTCATAAAAGATTTTCATTTTCATTTTATATCATTTAGAAAGCTCTTGAAGAATATGAACATAATACTTATTTTGCTGCGCTGCTTCCTAAATCTTACTTCATAGCTCATTACCTAATGAAAGAAGAAAGAAATAGCTGCACTGTGGAACTGTGTTTTCCCCACACCTTAGATTTTACCCACACACCTCCTAGCCTGTTCTCTCATTTATGTGAGGATGGTCTTACACCATTGTAAATGGCCTCCTTTATAGGAGGGGTTGATGCTACCATTAGTGTTCAAATTGCGGCAGTTCACACTGTTCACATTGTGGTTGTTCACACACTATTCAAATTGTGACTTGGGATTTTTCTATAGCCTTGAGTCTTGGCCTTTACCCATATAAACATCGACTATGTCCATTTTAATGGGTTGAATAGCTTTTAGTAACCTTATTGACTCGATATATATTAATCTGAAACTAAGTCCAATTAATCCAATAATATTTTTGGGCTTGCAACATAGCCCATCAATGAAATCTAGGCCGAATGAAACTGCTATTAGAATATTGGGCCGGGTTGTTACAAAAGATGAAACTCATTGCAATGGAGAGAGAGAGAAAGAGAGAGAGAAAGAGAGAGAGACGGCTAAGAAAATGTGATGGCATAGAGAAATCTAGAGGTTTTGGGCTGGTGGATACCCAACTCATGGAGATAGATGGGCTCGACGTGTCAGATAAAAGAGGCTCACCCAAGAGGCCTATTGAAAAGAGAAATACTTTTTGCAGTTGGGAGATGCAGTCAGCGTGCAATCAACTGTAAAAAAAAAATTAATACGGGACCTACATGAAAAAAAAAATTATTTTTATAACTTTTTATAATTCATGTAGGTCCCCTTGAATATAAAAAAATTTTTTTATAATTTTTTTTTATTCATTCCGTACAGCCGACTGCACGCCGACTGCATGTGGCGACTGTATGTAGCAAAGCTGATTGAAAATGAGTTGTAAAACATATGTAAGCGCATTATTACTCAATAAAGAAATCTTGTGGAGTCTTTTTGGGTTAGAACAAACCTCGTAACAATCTAACATATATAGTTCTATATGGTTTTGGCATTTGTGATATTAATAAGAACCAAGAAAAAAATGAATGAGAAAATCCTCGTTAGCTAAAAAAAATTGAAATTTAAAACATAATTTATAATTAAGACTCTTACATATTTTCTTGAAAAAAAAAAAAGGAACATTTCACTCTACTCTAACTAAATAGCACTCTTCAATTATAGTCGACTACCAATTATATTACCATTCGGATATGAGTCTAAGAAGAAAAGTGAAAGGAGAAACATCTCAGAACAAGAATGAAAGTCAGATATGGAAATACATGGAGAATTTATCAGCTCTAGGTGCAGTATAAATTTTTTTTTTGAAAAGCTATAAATGACTTATTACCAACCAAGAAAAGCCTATTCCAAAATATGATCACTAAAAATTCATTGTATCCCATATGTGTAAGAGAAGAAGAGTCAACTTGTCATGCCTTGTGGAGCTATAATGCAACATCTGATACTTGGGCAGAAACACATAGTCCAGTACAGAAGTAGCCTTGCAATGAAGAAGACATGATAAATCCGTGGGAGAAGTTGGTGCAGAGATTGAAAAAGAAAGATTCGAAACTGGTTACATCTACTATATATGAGAGGTATATGGTTGAGAAGGAATAAATTCACATTTGAAAAAAAAAAAAAAAAATTGATTGCTCGAGAACTATTGTAAGTCAGGTAGAGGAAAACTTAGATGCTTTCCAAGAAGTTCAAACTGAGAAGCTCTCAAAGCAAAAGAAGAGATAAATAACTAGAAGGGAAGAAAAATGGAAGAAACTTAGAGATAATATGTTTAAAGTCAACTGGGATGTCAGTTTTAATTCAAAGCAAAAAAGATGGGTGATGGTATTGTTGTAAGAGACTGGGAAGGAGAAATATTGGCCTTTTTACGCATAAATAAAAATTAGGTTTGTCACCCAATCATAGCTGAAATGAATGCACCATGGAGAATACTAGAACTCCATTCTGAGTTGAATTTTTCAAATGTGATATTTGAAGGAGATACACAAGTTATTATTCAAACTATAAATAGTAAGGAAGATAAGAATTGGCAGTGGTTTGGACAGCTTGTGGAAGATGACAGGAAAATATTCCAACTTCACCCATCATGGAAGTTACAGCACACTTAAGCCAACAGAGTTGCTCACAAATTGGCAGAATTAGCTTCGGATAATAATGAAGAAGTTGTATGTATGGAAGATGGTTCATCAGAAATTCTCAATTTGATTATTGAGGAGAAAATTTGTAATAATTGATTAGGGATATAAAAAGCATCAGTTGATTTAAAAAAACAAAACAAAAAAAGAAATCAAATGGTACTACTGTTAAATTTTATTAGATAAGATGGATAACAATTAAGTTACATGACATGATTTATGCTTTGCATTGTTTTAATAAATTTAGAGTGTTATAATTTTGATAGTTTATGATACGTATTATAAATGCATGTTAATTGGAAGGTGGAAAGTATTGTTAATTGTTAATTTTAAAACATATATCTATATTTTGAAGTATAAAAGCATACGTGGAAAGGATCTTCAAAAACTAATTGTCATTTTAAAACATTGTTTGACTTTACATTATGATATCTATTTAAAGAGGAGAATATTAAATTTGAGGAGGCAGAAAAAATGAAGTACAATACCGATCAGGTTATAAGTCTAAAAGCTATATATGGAAGTATAACAAAACATTATCCAGTCAATTATCAAAAATGCACTACAACTGAAGTGGTTTTTGGGGATGAAAATTTTTGTCCCAAAGAACTGTGATTTCATGCCAAAATATTTCTTGTGACGAAAAAAAAATCATCCAAGCTCATCCCAATAACAATGTCTCAAATGGTATTTTAAGATGAAAATATCAATTTCATCCCAAAAAAAATCTTTTGGAACGAACTTGAGCAAAACTATTCAATCGCGTTCAAACGGAACATCTTTTTGGGATGATTGAATTTCGTCCAAGAATCACGTTCGAATGGTACAAACATAATGCTGGAACATCAATTATGTTCAAACGCGTCCTTCATGGGTGGTCGATCAATATTAGTTTCTTTGAGCAAATAGGCATGGAAAAACATTCGAACATTAAAATATGTTTGAACGTATTCAGTAAAATGTTCGATTAGACTATGATACGATCGAATGATTTGTTATGAGATGACGTTCAAACATTTATTTCATGTTCGATGTTATCGTTCAAATGATTTCCAGTATTGTTCGAACATTTAATATGATTACATTCAAATGTTTTTTTATCAATGTTCAAATCGTTTTACTGATTTGGTTCAAACTAAAAATACATTACAATTTGTTCAATACCAATAAAATTAGTCTCATAAGTGCGAACTAAATAAATAAAACAGTAGTATTATCATTTGTGATGCCTCCAGATTTTCGTTTGGGATCGAACAGACATCTGAAGTGTTGGGACATGCAACACAAAATTACCTACCCCTGTTCATGATAAGATGCAATATTCCTAACACACATCTAGCATTATGCAATATTCACAGCAGATAATTTTTATTTTTATTTTTTACAATACTAGCACCAAACTTATAATATCCCAAATAATTAAAAGATAATCCATGCATACTAAACAAAATAAACATCCACGATTACAGTACAGGTCTCAGAAGACTGTAATATCAAAACATGGGAGACTAGACTCCGTATTTACATTACCAAAATACATTATTGAGCCAGTTCATCGAATAACTTGATTAACTCGACTAATGAGGCTAGAATACTGTCCATAAAAACTATCTATAGAAACTGTAAGCTTTGTATCACGTCTGCGGGTCTAGTCATTCTCCTACAATCTATCGATGTCCGCCCCCTGCTCTGATCCTGAAACATCCCCTACCATTCAAGAGGAATGGTAGTTGGGATTACCACAGTGAGATTTGATTACAAATCTCAGTAAGTTAACGGAAAACTTCTACACAGATTAATGATGTATGCATAACAATAAAGGTATGAATGCACCATCAAAGTCAATAGTAAACATAACAGGGTATGAAATAATAAGTATAACGTGACTTGGACATAACATGGCATAAGCTGACATAACTTGAACTAAAACTGAAACTTAGCTTGACGTGACATGAACTTGAATCATAACATGGACGTGAACTTGAAACATAACATCAACGTGAACTTGAAGCTTGACATGAATGTAAACTTGAACATAATGTAGCGTGAAACATGACTTGAATGTGAAATACATGAACTTGGAATCTTTCTCAATAGACTTAATTAATAAAGTGACCATATGAGTGTTACACGGGTCCCCTTGAGCTGTGAGTACGTTAATACATACTCCACAGTTGTTTTGGCCTCACGTATTCTACGTGTCACAATTTTCATGTCTCACGTAGTGTATGCTATACAGTAAGATAGGCCTCATTAGCAACCTGTTGACTGTACTTCATCAACTCAAGAAATTTCACACCTATTTAGACCCTCTAGAGTGAACAAAAGAGTTCCACTAGGATATTATCTCATCCTAGGACTTAGGGTCATGATTGACATAAATAACTTAACATGGCTATTCTCAAGATATACAAACTGTATTCGAGATAGAACGTGACATGAATACGAAAGGACAGAAGTCCTGACGTAGTGTAATGTGACATGAACATAAGATGAAGGGCATGACGTACTTTGAGATATTAATGAAACATACAATATTTTATAACGTGGCATACATGTAACAGATAATATTTCATAAGATGACATAACATGTAACAGACAATATTTTATACCATGTGACAATGAATATTACGTGACATGACATACATGTAACAGCTGACATACATAATGTGACATACTTGCAATCGATAGCAACATGTGACATAATATATTATGTAATAGATAAGTATTTCATGACAGAATAATTTGTATAACAGATAAACATGTGATGACATGACATGGCATGTCATATATAACAACATATAAACATAAACTGTAGTTCCCTTACCCATCACACATACACAATAAACTGATAGTAAGTTAATAGTTAACTTACCTCGTTTGTCGCGTTCTATGAAAATAAAGGGTGAAACAAGAATAACTATAAGAGGATATTCTAAAATTTAAAAATTTAATTACTAACAATTAAAAATGTGTAAACGAGACAACTTAGAATAAAATTACCATTTTACCCTCTACATATGGGAAAATGACCCTTTTACCTCTAACTTAAAGATTTCATATCCTAACTTTAAAAGTTACAAAAGTTTACATTCCTCATATAAATTTTATCCTAAATTCAAATATCAACTCAAAAAAATTTAAAACAATTCACAACTATGGAGAACTCACTATGCCCGAAACATTCATAGGCCATTTCTCTTGATTTTTGTTGCAATTTCTTCCAACTTTAAAACTCATGATAAAATCAAAATTTTGCAACAAAGATCTTCCTATCCTAAGTTTAAAACCATACTTAAAACATCTATTAAGAAAAGCAAATCATCAACACCAAACTTTTTAACAAATAGCAAACCTTTGAATCACAAGCTTTGACCCTAAATCAAAACATCTCCAAGAATTCCAAAAAATCAAATCTTACTTCTAACATATTCACAACATCATCGTAAGATCAACCATTCTTTAAATCATTAAAAAAAATCACCAAAAACCATAAAACAACACTTGGAGTTTTTGGTTTTACACTTAGTCCAAAAACAAAAACTTTTTTCTTAACTAGCTTTGATCAATTTCTTGATCCATGGTTTAAAAAGATGAGGTCTTCAAAATAAAACATCATGTGACGCCGCCAAATCCCCACATACGGACACGGGGAAATTGAGACGTCTGGGTGATAACAACACGGGTCACCACCCTATCGACGAGTGCCAAGTGTGTGTAAAAGCAACAAAAGTGCATGAAGAAACACGCAGCGGATAATGAAAGTCATAAACTAAGTACCAGAATTTTTCTTAGTTTAATACAAAGCTATTCAAAACATACATAAAATATTACAAGATACAAACATAGTTTCAAAGCCAACTATAAAGTATAACTCCAACTCAGAACTCCGGCGGAGCCATATCCTCGGGCTCAACCTTCTCCTCCTCCTTGATCTCTGCATCAAAATCTATGGTACCAAAAATGGTGCCGTAGGTAAGTAAGATCCAAACACCACTAGATAAAAACATATTAAAACTCATACAATATGCATGAAAGTATGCCAATGCATATAACCCATAAAACCACATTTTTTCCACGCACGCCAAAAGTCCCATTTGGCCTCAAAAACATGTTATTTTCCAATTCACGCCAAAAGTCTCATTTAGCCCATATCCAACTCATATCCAATAAGCAATTAATCCGTATGCACCATGACCTCTCCTAGGGGTCATCCGCACACCCTGGCTCCTGTGACGCACCGCAGGTAATGACCACGCGTATGACACCTAAACGAGCGATGCCCAGTTCCGCGCCCCGCGCGTTCGTAGCCAAGCATCCTCTAGCCCTCGCCAGCGAAGGGCCACGGAGTCGGTACGTAGAGCGTTACCATCCCACCCGCTCCCGTTGTCGCCCAATGACAACTCAGGGACATCACTCAGTATATTACGCTCCCGAGTGAACAGAGGAGCTCCACCGAGATAATACCCCATATCAGCTTGGGGTCGTGATACACACGCACCCGAAAATCCATTTACGCCAATAAAACAGGATTTTTCTCAATTAAATAAAATGCACGTGCATGCACCATGTAAATGCAACCTCAATGCACAAAACAACCAACCAATCACAAATCAACAATCCAAGCAACTCCGTCCTCAATCCATCCGACCCCCGAACTCCTCGGACTTAGTCCGGAATCAACCAACCAACCAGATAATTTATTGTAAGAGCAAAAATATATTTAAATCTAAAATGAAGTTTGGAAAATACTTACAACGCTATACGATATTTTTTGAAAGCTCGCAGCGTTGCAAACGGCGGAAAAAAAGCAACGTAACAGTGTATTTTAGACTATGGCCGTGGGTAATAAATTACCCACTTTTGAACGGGGACAAACCAAGACATGAAATTGATAGGGAATGGCCTTGAGATGTTTATGAAGCTAAAGGAAGCGAGTTTTGACCGTGGGTGGCGGTGGAAAAGGGGGTGGAAGGCCAAAAAGGGACTGAACAGAGTTGAGCTCGTGGGAGCTGCTCCGGCAACAGATCGAGGCCAGAAATGGGTGGGTTAGGTCGGCAAGAGGTAGGGGAAGAAGTTGTGAAGAGGTGGTGGCCAGAGGTGGAACGACGGCGCTGGAATCGACAAGAATCTGTGCGGCTTAGAAGGGGCGTAGAGGGCTAACGGCTGGCCGGATGTGGCTGGGATTCGGTGGGGTGGTGCGCCGGCCGGTGGGGAACTTTTCTGGGTGGGCGGTGCCAGCCACGTCACCGGCGAGCGGCGGGTCTGGGCTGGTCAACGGCGACAACGAGAATGGAAGGGAGAAGAGAGCTGCGCGGGGAGAGAGAAACCGAGGAAGAAAAGAAGAAGAAAAAGAAAGAAAGGAAAGAAAAGAAGAAAAAGAAAAAGGAAAAAGGGAAAAAGAAAAAGAGAAAAGAAAAGAAATGAGGTCCAATCCTCACTCCGGAAACCAAAAACTGATCCGCCGAAAACGATTTTAAAAACATAAAACGACTAAAATAAATTAAACACCACATCAAATAAAATAAAAACTAATTTAAAATACAATAATTTAAAATAAAAGAACTACTATATTAATTAAATTAAAAGCACTCATTCAGTGAAAATATACGTAAAAACGGGTCATCACATCCTCCCCCCTTAAAAATAAATTTCGTCCTCGAAATTTGCAAGATCAAACACCAGCGCCAAAAAGATACAGGGTACAACTCTGAACATAATTAAGAGATACATATCATCGACAACTCCCAACAAATCCAATGATTATTATCTTCACACCATAAATTACTAATATCAACGACGTCTCTGCTTTACCTTCCAAACTTTCATCCCATTCCAACTTTGGTAACCTAATAGCCACTTTCAAAGTTAACCATCCATAAACCAAATTGCACGACCAAATGATTAATCTCCTATTAAAACTTCGAATCACTACTAATTCTTCAAAATCAACACAAAATTTGAACTTCTAAGAATCTCCAAAAATCATGCTTTTGCGTGCACTCTGATAACTCACCAAAAGACATAAAGGCTATATCCTTAAAAATTAATATCATGAAGTACAAGCTCAATCCACACCTAATCACAAGAAAACCTTTACCACATTTGTATAGAAAATAATATACCTCCAAAACCACAAATCTCCACTCATTCCTCAGTTGGCCATCGCTGCCCTAATCAAAAACCAACATTCCGCAAAAATACATCCATTGATTGATGACAGAAACCAGTACTAATCAACCTCCAGGCCCCAATTTGAAAACACAAAACATCATCCCAAAATACACCTGTCTCTTCTAAAGATAAGGAACATCTCCAAAAGGCCCAAGTCCTTCCCAGCCAACCAACGAGAGCGCCTGTAACCTCTATCCGATATCCCACACTTCAAGCTCATTACCTATATTTTGAATAACATCTAATCTTGCAATAACTCACTCACTATAAACTACCACTGACTTCATCTAGACATAATCGAAACGCTCTTGGTAACTCACCCACCTACTTGTACTCTCAAAAACTCTAGTTTTAACACAACTAATTCCTTCAATAGCACTTTACAAATAAATCTCAAGACAGGCCATACTGTTTAAATCTTCAATCCATCAAAAACTATTAAACAACACGCATGGATCCTAATGCTTTATTACTTCATACATATGATTATGCTACCCACCGTTGGTGCATAAGTTTCAATTTCCAAGATTTCCAAGATTAGATACCACACATGGTGACCTAACAATCTCTTTTCAAGTTAATTAACAACATCCCTAATTTTTCCAACTGGATACTTGATCTCCAAAGAAACGTATAGCCTCACAAATTTAAATTCCTATGACTTCAAGTCGCAATTAATTCTCGAGATAAACACAACAGTTGTTTCAAACCATCATCCCAATGGGTAACCCGCTTCGACTGCACACCGTTCAACTTACCAAACAACTCAAAGACAAAATCTCTTGAATTTAATATTACCACACAAATTCCTCTTCAACTCCTACCAAGCCAAAAATAGATAAGACTAGGACCAGCACTCCCCGAAATCCATACGCACTTACCATTACTACTCATCGATCTCATGTACTCTTAGCCAACACCAAAAATCATTCAAACGTACAGGTGATCCATTATTACATTTCCATCACCTAGACTTATATCCTCAACTCAACAAGAATCATTCCTGAATCTACTCAACCTATATCCTTAAATCAACAACTAGCCATTGCTTAAAGTTTGGTACCGAGAATGACCTTAAACCTGCTAAGATACCATTCCCAAAAGTCTACGGATCATATAGCCTCAAATTCAATCGTATTCAATACCAACACAAAATCTACTATTTCCAATACCCTGATGGACCTATATCTTTCCAATCGATAGAATCATTTCCTAAAATCTGCCACTACAACCTCGAGTTAACAATAATTATTTTCTAAACTAGCTCAATTTCTTCAATTCTCAAAGAAATATATTCTAGAAAAATTTCATATCAATAACTCAACTCTAATCAACTCCATTTTAATGGTTACAAACTAATCACTCACTAGAGTAGATCAAACTACAACACTAAGTCTGTAAAACTAAGAACTCAATTCTTATTATAAATCAGTCCTTCAACTCTGCAATTCTAAAACCTTAAATCAAATAAGAATCATCTTCCGGAACTTCTAAGATCAAAGAACTTACATCCCATAATAGAACAATCGACTCCCAAATCTTTCAAATTCTAAAACATTAATAGCTAATAAATTATTTTCTGAAATTCTCAAGATTGGTGATTTTAATCCAAAACATTCACCTTAAAAGCTTGTAAAATCTAAAACCCTAATTGCCACCAAATTACTCATCCAAATCACGAAATCTAAAACTTGAAATTTAATTATTCCCCCCCCCCCAAGCTTGTCAAACCTAACACCTTATTTACCATAAACTTATTTTCCTAAAAGATCACCCCGATCATGCCATTCTCTCCAAGCCTCGATAATATAAAAAAAACAAACCACACCAGGCATTCATCATGAAAGATTAGATTAGACCCATACCTGCCATGACTTCAGCATTCTGAGTCTCCGTAACCTCGCCTCCAACGGTACCAAGAGTCACTGCGTACATTCGAGCCCGAGCTAATTGCCTCTGGTTAGTTCTACCACTGCGACGAGCTCCACGAATTCCTTGAACTCTAACGGGGCACTCACGAGCGAAATGGCCCACTTGGCCACATCGGTAACAATGGGTTCCACCACTTAGCCGACACTCGCCCTCATGAGCTCTGTTACAAATTCTGCAAATTGGCACCCGTCCTCCCATACGTACACCTGAGGATGCTTGTGGTCGAGTCCCAGTCCACTGAACAAATTTTTGAGGCGAACCCGAACTACTTCCTTCAGCAGAAAAACTCCGCCTCTTATGTCCTGGAGGGGAGCCCATACTCAAATTATTCTCTCACTATACAAGAGTGGCCACATCCACTAAATCCTGAAAAGTGGATATCCGGTGGCTGACCACCATTCGGCGTATATCCGGATGTAGACCCTCCTGAAAACGCTCAGCTTGCATTTCCTCCGAGGCGATGAGGTGGGGAGCAAATCGCCCAAGTTCTATAAATCTCCAGGCGTACTGTTCCACGGTCATGCTTGCTTGGACCAAGCTTGAGAACTCTCTTGCTTTTTGCCGCCTCACGGAAGCGAGAAAGAAGCGATCATTAAATTCTTTCTTAAAGCGCTGCCAGGTCACAGCGGCAAAAGACCCGAAACCTTAAACAAAATTCCCTTAAACATATCCTTAAAGTTCGTTGAACCTACACTCTCCTATACTATAGCCTCATTACATAAATTCTACAAAACCTTGACCTCAATCATCTTAAGCAACTTAAAGCTAATTCCTCTCCTCATTGCTACGTGAGTTCCCACCTTACAAAGATTGCCTAAACCATGACATTCCCTTCAGACCTCAACATCATACAAGCATACCACATCTTTAAAAAAATTCAAGCCTACTACACTAAATGTTTATGCCTAATAATAGTATCCTCGATTATACTGCCTTCCTGCCACAACACAAACTTTGACCCCCTTTAAGAAAAACAAATAAAACCAACAACATAAAACCAAAAACCCAAACCAAACCACATAACAAGAAAACAAAAAGAAACCAGTATGCAATAACATAACCAAATAAATAAATACAAGCAAACTAGCTCAAATAAATTCAAAACAAATAAAACATGTCAAATAGCAACTTTACATAAAATAAATTTTAAAACACAACTTTAAAAACATTCTGGTACTACCTGCGGGACATGTGGTTTTACCCAGAGCCAAACCGCTTTGATACCACCTGTGATGCTCACAAATCCCCACATAAAGACACGGGGAAATCGAGACATCCGGGTGATGACAACACGTGTCACCACCCTATCGACGAGTGCCAAGTTTGTGTAAAAGCAACAAAAGTGCACAAAGAAACATGCAGCAGATAACGAAAGTCATAAACTAAGACCAGAATTTTTCTTAGTTTAATATAAAGCTGTTCAAAACATACATAAAATATTACAAGATACAAACATAGTTTCAAAGCCAACTATAAAGCATAACACCAATTCAGAACTCCGGCGGAGCCGCATCCTCGGGCTCAGCCTCCTCCTCCTCCTCCTCGATCTCTCCATCAAAATCTACGGTACAAAAAATGGTGCCGTAGGTAACTAAGATCCAAACACCACTAGATAAAAACATATTAAAACTCATACAATATGCATGAAAGTATGCCAATGCACATAACCCATAAAACCACATTTTTTCCATGCACGCCAAAAGTCTCATTTGGCCCCAAAAACATGTTATTTTCCAATTCATGCCAAAAGTCTCATTTGGCCCATATCCAACTCATATCCAATAACCAATTAATCCGTATGCACCATGACCTCCCCTAGGGGTCATCCGCACACCCTGGCTCCTGTGACACACTGCAGGTAACGACCACGCGTGTGACACCTAAATGAGCAATGCCCAGTTCACCGCCCCGGGCGTTCGTAGCCAAGCATCCTCTAGCCCTCGCCAACGAAGCGCCACGGAGTCGGTACGTAAAGTGTTACCATCCCGCCCGCTCCCGTTGTCGCCCAATGACAACTCAGAGGACATCACTCAGTATATTACGCTCCCGAGTGAACAGAGGAGCTCCATCGAGATAATACCCCATCTCGGCTTGGGGTCATGATACACACGCACTCGAAAATCCATTTACGCCAATAAAACAGGATTTTTCTCAATTAAATAAAAGGCACGTGCATGAACCATGTAAATGCAACCTCAATGCACAAAACAACCAACCAATCACAAATCAACAATCCAAGCAACTCCATCCTCAATCCATCCGACCCCCGAACTCCTCGGAATCAGTCTGGAATCAACCAACCAACCAGATAATTTATTGTGTAAAAATATATTTAAATCTAAAATGAAGTTTGAAAATACTTACAGCGCTATACGGTATTTTTTGAAAGCTCGCGGCGTTGCAAACGACGAAGAAAAAGCATTATAACAGTGTATTTTACACTGTGGCCGTGGGTAATAAATTACCCACTTTCGAACGGGGACAAACCAAGACATGAAATTGATAGAGAATGGCCTTGAGATGTTTATGAAGCTAAAGGAAGTGAGTTTTGGCCGTGGGTGGCGGTGAAAATGGCGGTGGAAGGCCAAAAATGGGCTGAACGGAGTTGAGCTCGTGGGAGCTGCTCCGGCAACGGATCGAGGCCAGAAATGGGTGGGTTAGGTCGGAAAGAGGTAGGGGAAGAAACTGTGAAGAGGTGGTGGCCGGAGGTGGAACGACGGCATCGGAATCGGCAAGAATCTTTGCGGCTTAGAAGGGGCGTAGGGGGCTAACGGCTGGCCGGATGGGGCTGGGATTCGGTGGGGTGGTGCGCCAGCCGGTGGGGAACTTTTCTGGGTGGGTGGTGCCAGCGACGTCGCCGGCGAGCGGCGGGTCTAGGCTGGTCAACTGTAGCGACGGGAATGGAAGGGAGAAGAGAGTTGCGCGGGGAGAGAGAAACCGGGGAAGAAAAGAAGAAGAAAAAGAAAGAAAGGAAAGAAAAGAAGAAAAAGAAAAAGGAAAAAGGGAAAAAGAAAAAGAGAAAAGAAAAGAAATGAGGTCCAATCCTCACTCCGGAAACCAAAAACTGATCCGTCGAAAACGATTTTAAAAACATAAAACGACTAAAATAAATTAAACACCACATCAAATAAAATAAAAACCAATTTAAAATACAATAATTTAAAATAAAAGAACTACTATATTAATGAAATTAAAAACACTCATTCAGTGAAAATACACGTAAAAACGGGTCATCACACATCACATGGTTTAAAATTATATTCTAAAGTAGATCCAACCATAAAACTTTAAATCACATGGCTAAAAAATCAATAAAACATGGATCTAACCCAAAAACATCAAATCTTAGGCCGAAATGAAATCCTCTTGCATAGAAAAGGGGATGAACTTGAACAGGGCCGGGAAGTAGGAAGAGTCCTATCAACCGGGTTTGAATATGTTGGTATCGGAGTATGGAGCTTGTTTATACAAGCGGGCATCTATTAGAATTTGGTGATAAAAGGTGATAAGATACAGGTGTCTCTAGTGAGACATGTGTGCGGGAGAGGTTTACTATATATAATTGATAATCTATCCTCAACATGGTTACATGGTATTTTAGCCCCAGAGTTGGCTTGAATTCATGTAGCCTGTCTGGATGGGAATGAGAATTTAGTATGGTCTAGGATACATGAAGGTAGTAATGGGTAAGTTGTTTAAGGTTGGAATGCATGACTCTATCGGTCGGAATCATGCGTAGGAATGTGAAAATAGAAGAATGAGACAGAGGTCTTAGTGTCTTATCCCTAAGGTGAATCACGGGGATTCACTTTAAGGAATAGGACCCCAAAGGTTTAAGCATAGTAAATGGCACGTAAGAGCCCATGGATTGATGGAGAGTGTTCCAAGTGAGGCATAGTTCTATTTTTAGAATAATTACTTATGCATTAGATAGATGATAACGTAAGGTTATGTGTATGCATGTAGGTTGCCATCTGACATGCACACGAATGGACTACATGGAATGAGTATGGCATGAAGTCCAGGTAAGTATTGCGTTCATACTCTTCTAGAGTTTTCTTATATAAACGAAGAAGAAAACGAAATCTTTTCTCTAAAAGGAAAATGAAACTTTTCTATAAGAAAACACGTTTTACAAAAAAAAATGAAGTATAAGTTTTCAAGTATAAGCATGTAGCAGCCCTCCTTGGGAGTCCCTTTTCACGCACCCAAAGTATGTACGTGTATGCATGTGAATGGATGCTATATGCAATACGTATTGTATGTATGTTCATGAAATGAAAATGGAAAGAAGCTTTAAAAGATGCAAGAACAGACTTTTTTAAAATGAAAAGAAAGAAAACTATTTTCTTTAAAATGACTTTTACGAAAAGAAGGAAAACTATTTTCTTTTAAAATGACTTTACGAATTGACGAACTGTAAAGAACCGTAAGAACTTTAAGAACTGAATGTAAGGACTTTAAGAACTGTAAGAAATGACTATAAGGATTGTAAAGGACTGAATGGACTGTAAAGGAAAGGAAAGGACTGAAAATGAATGAATGGACTGAATGCATGATGTATGAATATATGTAACGGCCACATGAATGGAATGGAAAAGGAACCAAATGGACTGGACTAGGCAGATTGCAATGCTGAGCAAGTAGTACTGGTAGTGCACCCAATGCTAAACCCTAAAGGAATGGATTCCCAACCCATGACCATGGACAGAATTAGGTCCAAAAGACCGCTAACCCCAGCACACGGGGCATAACAATGTGCTACAAAGGCCAATGAAAGTGATAAGAAAGAAATAATGCATGTATGCATGAATGTCTGTAAGAAAATAAAGAATGCATGAATGAATGTACGTAAAAAGATGTAGGCATGAAAAGACTCTTTAAGAAATGAAGGCAGTGATGCGGGGGGAACTGTTTTTAAGAAAAGAAAGCACGCTTTTAAAGAAAATCTCACCTCACAACATTTTTTAAAATGAACTGCCCGCTAGAAATTCAATGGTGGAATTTCTATAGACTTTACGAACTTCGTGAAAACTCTGTAAGTTTTCACAAATCGACTAATTGCAAAAGTTTTAGTCTGTCAACATAGCCAGTATTATCACTCACTATGGTGCTAGAAAGGTGATTTTAATTGTTTGAGGTAGTTAGAAGTATCAGAATACGTTATGGTCTACGCCACTAGACTCAGTTGATTATTTAGGATTTTATGGCGCAATAACTCATTCATAATTTCCGACAAAATGCCTGTTCGAAACCATGAAATTATTTTTAGGGGCACTTCAGGGTTGAGTTTTGGTAAATGATTTTCATTGTAGGTTAATATGAATATTTATGATTTTTTAGTACTAAGTTTGTGACACTCCCAGATTCCGCTTGGGATCAAACGGACATCTGAATCGTAGGGACATGCAACACAAGGTTACTTGCCCCCGTTCATGACATATAAGATGCAATATTCCTATCATGCATCTAGCATTATGTAATATTCGCAGCGGATAATTATTTTTTGAGCAATACTATGCACCAAACTTATAATATCCCAAATAGTTAAATCGTAATCCAAGCATACTTAACAAAATAAACATCCACAATCTCAGTACAAGTCTCAGAAGGCTGTAATCTTAAAAACATGGGAGACCAGACTCCATATTTACATTACCAAAAAAATACACTATTGAGGAAGTAACTCATGTAACTTGATTAATGAGGCCAGAATACTGTTCAAAAACTACCTATGGAAGCTGTAAGCTCCGCGTCGTGTCTGCGGTGTCTAGTCAACCTCCTCCAGTCTACCAGTGTATGCTCTTTGCTCTGATCCTAACACATCGCCTACCATTTGGGGGGAATGGTAGTTGGGACTACTATGGTGAGATTTGATTACAAATCTCAGTAAGTTAACGGGAAACTCCCACACAGGTTAATGATGCATGCATGGCAGTAAAAGCCTAAATGCATAATTAAAGTCGTAAGTAAGCATAACATAACTTGATATATAGCATGGCATAACTGACATAACCTGAACTGAAACGTGAACCGAACTTGACTTGACATGTCATAAACTTGAACTTAAAACATAACATGGATTAGCAACATAACAAGAACGTAAACTTGAAACATAATATGGACTTGAAACATAGCATGAACATGAACATACATAACATAAACATGAACCTGAACTTAACATAAACCTGAGCATAACATGACATAAAAAAGAACTTGAGATATAATGTGAAGATGAACATAATATAATATGGACGTGAACTTGAACACAACATGTACATGAACATAACATGAAATGAAAGTGAACTTGAAACATAACGTGAACATAACATAACATGAACATGAGCTTGAACAAAACATAAACGTGAACATAACATGATATGAACATGAACTTGAAACTTAGTGTGAACATGGACATAATATAACGTGAATGTGAACTTGAACATAACATGACAGCAGATTATACTCCTTCACCGTAGTACTCGGTAGCGCATAGCCTTGACTGCAGTACCAGGTAGCGCGTATCATCCTTCTGTAGTACGGTAGATTATACTCCTTCACCATAGTACTTGGCAGCGCATAGCCTTGACCACAGTACCAGGCAGCGCGTATTATCCTTGACCGTAACATATTGCTTATTCTTAACTTCTTGACATAAACTTAGAATCTTGTTCAATAGACTTAATTAATAATCTGACCATATGGGTTCTACACGGGTCCACTTGAGCCGTGTGTCCCTACCGATTACTGCATCACAACACAGGTATCTACACCAGCTGTGAGTGCGTCAATACGTACTCCACAGTTGTTGTGACCCCATGTATTCTACATGTCACAATTGCTGTGTCTCATGTAGTGTATGCTCCACAGTTGTTGTGGCCTCATGAATTGTTTGTGTCACACTTGCTGTGAACACATGTAAAATAAAATATGGCTCCATCGGCGTTAGTGCCTGGCGCACTCCTGTGACCAGCTAATTAGGTCTCATTCGCAACCTGTTGACTGTACTTCATTAACCCAAGAAATTTCACACCTATTTAGACACTCCAGCGTGAACAAAGGAGTTCCACTAGGATATTACCCCATCCTAGCACTTAGGGTCGTGATTGACATGAATAATTTAACATGAACGTCATCTGACTTATTTACTTAAGATGACATACTTGCAATGGTGAATATTACATGATATGACATACATGTAACATATGGCATACTTAACATGACATACTTATAACATATAGCAATACGTGACAAAATAGATTGTGTAACAAATAAATATTCGTGAAAGAATAAATCATGGATAACAAATAAATATGTAATGACGTGGCATGGCATGGCATATATGACAACATACATACATAAACTGTAGTTCCCTAACCCATCATACATATACAGTAAACTGATAGTAAGTTAGAAGCTAACTTACCTCGTTTGTTGCGTTTTATGAAAATAAAGAGACAACTGTAAGAAAATATTCTAAAAGTTAGAAATTTAGTTACTAAAAATTAGAAATGTGTAAAAGAGACAACTTAGAGTAAAATGACCATTTTACCCCTAACTTAAGAATTTCATATCCTAACTCCAAAAAGTTTCAAAATTTACGTTCCTCATGTAAATTTTATCCTAAATTCAAATATCAACTCAGAAAAATTTAAAGCAAATCACAACTTTGGAAAACACACTATGGCCGAAACATCCATAGGTCATTTCTCTTGATTTTTGTTGCAATTCCTTCCAACTTCAAAACACATGCTTAAACCAAAATTTTGCAACAAGGATCTTCCTATCCTAAGTTTAAAATCATACTTAAAACATCCATTTAGAAAAAGCTAATAATCAACACCAAATGTTGTTTTTTTTTTTGTAAAAGGATCCAAACACTTGAATCACAAGCTTTGACCCTAAATCAAAACATCTCCAAGAATTCCAAAAAATCATATCTTACTTCTAACATATTCATAACATCATCATAAGATCAACCATGCTTTAAATCATCAAACTAAAGTCACAAAAATCACAAAATAACACTTGGAGTTTTTGGTTTTACAGTTAGCCCAAAAACATAAACTTTTTCCTCAACTAGCTTTGATAAATCTCTTGATCAATGGCTTAAAAAGATGAGATCTTCAAAATAAAGCATCACATGGTTTTAAAAAATGTGTCTTAAAGAATATCCAACCATAAAACTTAAAATCACATGGTTAAAAATTAAGAAAACATGGATCTAATCCAAAAACATCAAATCTTAGGCCTAACCGAAATCCTCTTGCATAGAAAACTCGTATCTTTGAAATTAATACTAAATATCTTCAAAATAACATTCTAACATGAAAATAAGAGACTTAAGATCATCATATAAAAATATCAAAGCCTTTAGAGTAAGATTAAATCTTGAAATATTCAAACTTTCTCCAAATAAAAACTATTTTGCCACTTCCAGTTTTCGAGTTTCTAGATCTAAGAAAATCTATCATCAAAAGCTTTATTCATGCAACAAAACCTCAATGAACACTTTTAAAAACATTCTAAAAACACTCCATAAACTTTTGGGACCAAGATATTTCCATTAGCTTGGTCAAAAACTCCAAAACATAACATACTCTTCAGTTTCATGCCCAGGACAACTTATCCATGGTTAAAAGTACTTTTTACTGACCAAATGACCATGGAATGATACAAATAATATATATACGAAAACTATACTCAAACAATAACAACTTTTATGAAGGAGTCATCGTGTGAAAATACTTACAAAGGGTCTAAAATCTCCATGTAAAAAGACCCAGAAATCTGCCCGAGAGAGCTCTTTTGGGTTTCTCTCTAAGAACGGGCTGAAGAAGTGATGAAAGGGAAGGAAGTGTGTCTTGCACGACTCAAGACTTCCGGAGGGGGAAGATATGGACTTGAATGACCATTGATTAGAGGTGGCTATGTGACATAAAGTAGAGAATAGTGAGGGGAAAGGACTGCCTGCAGAAGCTGTGAGGTATAGAGGTTGATGGGGTGGGTTTCTCCATCTCATCAAGGCACTATTCGGTGCAGCCAAGGGCAGTGGATGGCCTTCCATGTGGGTGAGGAAATTTCTTCAAGAAGCTTTGCCAAGGTGGCCAAATTCGTGGGCCTTGGTGGGCCTCAACCAAGTGGGCTTCAATTTGGGGTTTAAAGGGGTTTTGGTTAGGGTTTGAGATGCTATCAAGCTCAAATCCTATTTTTCTTGGCCCAATAAAATTTTCAAGGTTTAAAAGGTTGGATAATGATATCATAACAAGAATTTGAGAAATTAATAACTTGTGAAAGTGATTTAATCAAATGATTAAACACAATGCTAGAAATTAGATCAAAAAGGGTTTGAAGGCCAACTTTAGGGTTTGGGGAAACCGTTTAGCGTTTCGGTTTCAACCAAGTTTTTGGGGTTTCAATTGGATTCCAACCATTTAGGGTTTCACTAGGATTGAAACCCTCTTTGATCTGGCTCAAATCGATTGATCAGATAAAAAAAAGTTTTGCTTAGGTGGCAGGATCTTACACCTTGATTTCATTCACAAATCCATCTAATGGTTTCTCTTTATGCCAAGTGTCTAATACTATTCACTATGTGTGGTTAAGATATTGCCAAGTGTCCAAATAAAACTTCTCTAACCTAATTTGGACATTCCATACTGTGATTTTGAAAACACTGCACTTAGTACGCCTATCGAGGTTACTATTCATGCCAAAAAAAGCATCATAAACTTAGTACTAAAAAATCATAAATATTCATATTAACTTATAATGAAAATATTTTACCAAAACTCAACCCCAAAGTGCCCCTAAAAAAGATTTCCCAGTTTCAAACAGGCATTTCGTCCGAAATTATGAAAATGAGTTATTGCACCATAAAATCTTAAATAATTAATTGAGTCTAGTGGCGCAGACCATAATGTATTCTGACACTTTTAACTACCTCAAACAATTAAAATCACATTTTTGACACCATAGTGAGTGATAACACTAACTATGTTGACAAACTAAAACTTTTGCGATTAGCCGATTCGTGAAAAATTATGGAGTTTTCATGAGATTCCTAAAGTTTATAAAAATTTCACCATTGAATTTCTAGCGGGCTGTTACAAAGTTTATTTTTTCGGAGTGAATAGTAACCTCGATAAGCGTACTAAGTACAGTGTTTTCAAAATCACAGTATGAAATGTTCAAATTAGGTTAGAGAAGTTTTATTTAGACACTTGGAAAGATCTTAGCAACACATAGTGAATAGTATTAGACATTTGGCATAAAGAGGAACTATTAGGTGAATTTGTGAAGGAAATCAAGGTGTGAGATCATGTCACCTAAGTAAAACCTTTTTTTCTTATATGATCAACCAAATTGAGCGAGATCAAAGAGGGTTTCAACCTTAGTGAAACCCTAAATGGTTGGAATCTATTTGAAACCCCAACAGCTTGGTTGAAACCGAAACCCTAAACGGTTTCCCTAAATCCTAAAGTTGGCCTCCAAACCGCTTTTTATCCAATTTCTAGCATTGTGTTTAATCACTTGATTAAATCACTTCTACATGCTATTAATTCATCAAATCCTTATTATGATATCATTATCCAACTTTTTAAACTATGGAAATTTTATTGGGCCAAGAAAAATTAGATTTGGGCTTGATAGCATCTCAAACCCTAACCAAACCCCCTTTAAACCCCAAATTGAAGTCCACTTGGTTGAGGCCCACCGAGACCCACGAATTTGGCCACCTTGGCAAAGCTTCTTGAAGAAGTTTCCTCCCCCACATGAGAGATCATCCACTGTCCTTGGCTGCACCCAATAGTACCTTGATGTGAAGGAGAATCCACTTCATCCATCTCCATTCCTCACAGCTTCTGTAGGCTATCCTTTTCCTCTCATTCTCCACTTTATGTCACATAGGCACCTCCAATCAAGTGACATTAAAGTCCATATCTTCCCCCTCCAGATGTCTTAAGTCATGCAAGACACACTTCCTTCCCTTTCATCACTTCTTAACCCCGTTCTTAGAGAGAAATCCAAAAGAGCTCTTTTGGGTAGATTTCTGGGTCTTTTTGCGTGGCACTTTTCAACCCTTTGTAAGTATTTTCACATAATTAAACATTGATAAAAGTTGTTTTTCTTTGAGTTTATTTTCTGTATATATATTATTCTTCTCCTTCCATGGTCATTTGTTTGGTCAAAAGTATTTTTAATCATGGAAAGGTCATTCTAGGCGTAAAACTAGAGAGTATGCTATGTTTTGAAGTTTTTGACCAAGTTAATGGATATATCTTGGTCCAAAAATTTTATGGAGTGTTTTTAGCATATTTTTATGAGTTTCCATTGAGGTTTTGTTGCATTAATAAAGCTTTTGATGAAAGATTTTCTTAGATCTAGAAACTTTAAAACTGGAAGTGGAAAAACAGTTTTTGTTTGGAGAAAGTTTCAATATTTCGAGGTTTGATCTTACTCTAAAAGCTTTTATATTTTTATATGATGATCCTAAGTCTCTTATTTTCATGTTAGGATGTTATTTTGAATATATTTAGAATTAGTTTCAAATGTATGATTTTTCTATGCAAGAGGATTTCGGTTTGGCCTAAGATTTGATTTTTTGTATTAGATCCATGTTTTATTGATTTTTAGCCATGTGATTTTAAGTTTGATGGTTGGATATTCTTTAGGACATATTTGTAAACCATGAGATACTTTATTTCGAAGATCTCACCTTCTTAAGCCATTGATCAAGAGATTTATCAAAGCTAGTTGAGGAAAAAGTTTCTATTTTTGGACTTAGTGTAAAACCAAAAACTCCAAGTGTTATTTTGTAATTTTGGTAACTTTAGTTTGATGATTTAAAGTATGGTTGATCTTAGGATGATGTTATGAATATGTTAGAAGTAAGATTTGATTTTTTGAAATTCTTGGTGATGTTTTGATTTAGGGTTAAAACTTGTGATTCAAGTGTTTAGATCTTTTTACAAAAAGTTTGGTGTTGATTATTAGCTTTTTTTAAATGGATGCTTTAAGTATGGTTTTAAATTTAGGATAGGAAGATCCTTGTTGCAAAATTTTGGGTTAAGCATGAGTTTTGAAGTTGGATGGAATTGCAACAAAAATCAAGAGAAATGGCCTATAGATGTTTCGGCCAAGTGTGTTTTTCAAAGTTGTGATTTGTTTTAAATTTTTCTGAGTTGATATTTGAGTTTAGGATAAAATTTACATGAGGAATGTAAATTTTGAAATTTTTTGGAGTTAGGATGTGAAATTCTTAAGTCAGGGGTAAAATGGTCATTTTTCTAAGTTGTCTCGTTTACACATTTCTAATTGTTAGTAATTAAATTTCTAACTTTTAGAATACCCTCTTACAATTTCTCGTGTTTCTCACTTTATTCTCGTAAAACGCAACAATTAAGGTAAGTTAGCTTCTAACTTACTATATGTTTACTGTGTATGTATGTTGGGTAAGGCAACTACATTTTTTGTATGTATGTTATCATATATGCCATGCCATGCCATGCCACGTCATTACATGTTTATCTGTTAAGTATTATTTATTCTGTCACGAATGCTTATCTGTTACACAATCTATTATGTCACGTATTGCTATATGTTACGAGTATGTGATATTGTGTTATACTATCTATTACATGTTTTCCATGTCGCGTAATATTCACTGTTACATGTTATGACATGTTATGAAATGTTGTCTGTTACATTTTAAGTCATACTACAAAATATTTATATCTCAAGTAAGTCATGTCTCTCAAGTTACATTCAAGTCATGTTATGTGATGTCAGGACTTTTGTTCTTTCATATTCTAGTCATGTTTCATCTCGAATACAGTTGTGTATTTTGAAAACAGTTAAGTTTCATTTATCAGTTAATTTGTACTATGGTCAAGGATGATACGCGTTGCCTGGTATTGCGGTCAAGGCTATGCATTGCCAAGTACTAAGGTGAAGGAGTATAATCTTTCGTACCACAAATGGTTAAATCAGATAATTTATGTGACGGTCAAGGATAATACGCGTTGCCAGGTACTGCAGTCAAGGCTATGCACTGCTGAGTACCACGGTGAATGAGTATAATCTATCGTTATGTTAAGTTATATTACGGTTAAGGATAATACGTGATGTCTGGTACTGCGGTCAAGGTTATGCGCTGTCGAGTACTACGGTGAAGGAGTATAATCTACCGTTATGTTAAGTTATATTACGGTCAAGGATAATACGCGTTGCCTGGTACTATGGTCAAGGTTATGTGTTGCCAAGTATCATGGTGAAGGAGTATAATCTTTCGTATTACAAAAGGATGTTACGCACTGCCTGTTACTGTAGTCAAGGCTACGTACTGCCGAGTACTACGATGAAGGAATATAATCTACCGTTATGTCATGTTATGTTCATGTTTACATTAAGTTTCAAGTTCATGTTCATATTATGTTATGTTCATGTTTATGTTATGTTCAAGTTCACGTTCATGTTATGTTATGGTCATGTTCACTTTAAGTTTCAAGTTCATGTTCATATCATGTTATGTTCACGTTTATGTTATGTTCAAGTTGATGTTCATGTTATGTTATGTTCATGTTCACTTTATGCTTCAAGTTCACGTTCATGTCATGTTATGTTCACGTACATGTTATGTTCAAGTTCACGTTTATGTTATGTGATGTTCACGTTTACATTATATCTCAAGTTCACGTTTATGTCATGTTATGCTCAGGTTTATGTTAAGTTCAAGTTCATGTTTATGTTATGTATGTTCATGTTCATACTATGTTTCAAGTCCATGTTATGTTTCAAGTTCACGTTCTTGTTATGTTGCCAGTCCATGTTATGTTTTAAGTTCAAGTTCATGTTATGTCAAGTCAAGTTTGGTTCATGTTTCAGCTCAGGTTTTGTCAGTTATGCCATGCTATACATCAAGTTATGTTATGCTTATTTACGACTTTAATTATGCATTCATGCTTTTACTGTCATGCATGCATCATTAACCTGTGTGGGAGTTTCCTATTAACTTACTGAGATTTGTAATCAAATCTCACCGTGGTAGTACCAACTACCATTCCTCCTGAATGGTAGGTGATGTGTCAAGATCAGAGCAAGGAGCAGACACTGGTATATTGGAGGAGATTGACTAGACACCGCAGACACGACGTGGAGCTTATAGCTTCCATAGGTAGTTTTTGGACAGTATTCTGGCCTCGTTAGGCGAGTTACACGAGTTATTCGATGAACTTCCTCAATAGTATATTTTGGTAATGTAAATATGGAGTCTGGTCTTCTATATTTTTGAGATTACAGTCTTCTGAGATTCTTACTGAAATTGTGGATGTTTATTGTGACATCCCATTTTTACGTGTATTTTCACTGAAGGAGTATTTTAATTTAATTAATATATTGGTTCTTTTATTTTAATTTATTGTATTTTAATTGGTTTTATTTTAGTTTGATGTGGTGTTTAATTTATTTTAGTCGTTTTATAGTTTTTAAAATTGTTTTCGTCGGATCAGTTTTTGGACTCCGGAGGTGAGGATTGGACCTCATTTCTTTTCTCCATCTTTTCTTTTCTCTTTTTCTTTTTCCCTTTTTCCTTTTTTTTTTCTTTCTCTTTTCCTTCTTTTCTTCCTTCTTTCTTTTCTTTCTTATTCTTTTTCCTCTTCTCCCCTCGTGCGCTACGTCCGCTCCCTCTCTCTTCACTAACACCGTCCAACTTCGGCCACCCAGTTCGCCACCGTCCTGCCACCATGCAGTGTACCTCCCCTACCGATCGACTCCCCTCCAGCCGGTGATCACCTCCCTCAATTTTCAGGCCAACTCGTGCAGCCGTTAGCCACCACGCACGGCTGGAAGTCATGGCACCTTCTCTCCCTCTCTCTGTCGCCGGTTGCTTCCTCAGCCCAGAACCGTCGCTCGCGACGTGGCTAACACCACCGACCCAGAAACTTCCCCCTCCGGCCGGCGCACCTCCCCACCAAATCTCACCTCCATCCGAGCCGCCGTTTGCTGCCGAGAGCCCATATAAGCCTCATGGTTTTTGGCCATTTCCGCCGCCGTTGCTCCACCTATGGCCACTATCTTTTCACCACTTCATCACCTACCTCTTGCCGTCCTAAACTACCCATTTCGGGCCCCGATCCGTTGCCGGAGCAGCTTCCACGAGCTCAACTCCGATTTGCCCTTTCTCTACTTCCACTGCCATTTCCACCGCCACCCACGACCAAAAATCACTTCTATTAGCTTCATAAACATCTCTAGGTCATTCCCTATCAATTCCAAGTCTTGGTTTGTCCCCGTTCGAAAGTGGGTTATTTTACAACTCACGGCCATAGTGTATGTTACACTATTACGTTGCTTTTTCTCTGCCGTTTGCAAAGTTGTGATCCTTCAAAAAATACTTTATAGCGCTGTAAGTATTTTCTAAACTCTATTTTAGATTTAAATATATTTTTGCTCTTACAATAAATTATTTGACTGGTTGGTTAATTCCGAACTGAGTCCGGGGAGTCAGGGGTAGGATGGATTGAGGACGGAGTTGATTGGTTTTGTTGATATTGTTATTTGTTTGATGAATTGTGTCTTGAGGTGTGCATTGCATGTATGTACATGTGTTGGAACTTGAAAACTGGGCTTTCAAGTGAGAAATGTTTTTGGTATATGTGAACGATTGGATTGACTAGTTTGAGTCAGAGGCACATGTAGGGATGGTGGTAAGCAGGGACGGTGGTAGAATCCCGCCTGAGGTTCCCGCCTACAGTGCACGCGGCGTAGGGATGGTGGTAAGCAGGGACGTGGTAGAATCCCACCTGTGATTCCCGCCTACGGTGCACACGTAGGGACGGTGGTAAGTAGGGATGGTGGTAGAGTCCCGCCTGTGATTCCCACCTACAGTGCTCTGATGGTATGGTTTTTGGGCCATTATCAGGGATAATGGCGAGGTTATGTTTAAAAGATATGTTTTGGGCCAAAATGAGATTTTGGCGTGCGTGGAAAAATGTGGTTTTATGGGACATGTGCATTTGCATTCTTTCATGCATATTGTTTGAGTTTAATATGTTTTTATCTTGTGGCATTTCAATCTTTACTTACCTGCGGCACCATTTTGGTATCGTAGATTTTGATGCAAAGGTTGAGGAGGAGGAGGAGGCTGAGCCCGAGGAGGCAGCTCCGCCGGAGTATTGATTTGAAGTTTTATGCCTTGTAGTTTGGTTTGAAATGATATTTGAAACTTGTAATATTTTATTATGTATGTTTTGAACGGGTTTGTATTAAACATAGAAAAATTCTGGTACTTAGTTACAAGACTTTATTTATCTGCTGCGTGTTTTTGTTGTACACTTGTTGCATGTACACACACTTGGCACTTGACGATAGGGTGGTGACCCGTGTTGTCATCATCCCGACGTCGCGATTTCCATGTGTCCGTACATGGGATATGGGGGCATCACATTTATTTTGTTAAGTATGCTTAGATTACGATTTAACTATTTGGGATATTATAAGTTTGGTATATAGTATTGCTAAAAAAAAAAAAAAAATTATCCGCTGCGAATATTGCATAATGTTAGATACATGATAGGAATATTGTATCTTATATGTCGCGAACAGGGACAGGTAATCTTGTGTTGCATGTCCCGATGGTTTAGATGTCTGTTTGATCTCAAGCGGAATCTAGGGGCGTCACAGTATGTATGGAGTGATGAGTGCATGACTGAAAATCTATGTTATTATATTTTAACTGTATGAAGTAATTCTTACGAGTCATCGACTCATTTTAGTTTTTATGTGTGCCATCCCAGGGACAAGATGAGCATGACAGGTCAGGACAGGCACAACCCAATGGGAAGAGCACGGAGGCCTAGGCTAGACATTTTATACAAGAAACTTTAATTATAAAATTTAATGTTTTCAGCTGTAATCTTTTAATTAAGAAAATGAATTTTATTTATAACATGAAATCTTTTGTATCCTGGCATGAAATAAAAAGAAATTTTAAAAGGAACCGTAATTCTCATCGATTTTTATTAAAATCATTTTGAAAATGACCCACCACAAAGACGAACATTACAGTAGTATAGTATAGTATTAGTAAAGTATAGTATAGTGAAGTATGGTATTAGTATTAGTTTAGTATATTTGTCATAGAAAAAAATATTAGTTTAGTATAGTATATTATAGTTTAGTATTGCATATATAGTATAGAATAGTTTAGTATATTATATTATAATATAGTATAACTAGGGGTGTAAGCCAGTCAGTCTGGACCAGAAAAATCGATCGAATCCACCCATTCGAACCAGGGTGAACCGAACTTTAGATCGGTTGGTCTCGGTCTCATAAATTGTGGATTGAAACCATTCGGTCCAGTCCTAGGGTCTATAAATTTTAGACTAGATCAGACCAGACCGAATTCCTATGTATGTTTTAAAAATATTTTTAATAATTTAATATATTAATTTTAAATAGTAATTATATAAGTTAATTATGTAAATTTCATCTAATTTATTATCATTAACCATATAAAATATTTTTTTAATGAGTTAGTTACATAATCTAAATTAATAAGTCATTAATTTTAATTTACTAATGTAAATATATTTTTTTATTAATTTATTTCCAAAAAAAAGAAGGAAAAAAAATTAGATCGAACCGAAAAATTGGCCAGACTGCCCCGGTCCTTATGGATGTTCGGTTTGGTCCAATCTGGGGAAAATGAATGGACTGAAAATTTCAGTCCATTACCCCTCAGACAAGACCGAACCGATTTACACCCCTAAGTATAACATATTAATTAAGGTATTTTTTTAGTACATAATATAGTAGTATACTATTATTATAGTATAGTACTATTGTAGTATAGTACATAGTACTATATTATAAATTCACTAACAGTCACTTCCTTAACCATTAAGAAAAATTAAAATAAAATATAAAAAATTAAAATATACTATGCTAGGCACATTTGGAAGTCATATTATCATTTTCCAAGATTTATTGTCAATTAGTGTAACGACCCGCTTTTACATGTATTTTCACTGAAGGGTTATTTTTAATTTAATTAATATATTTGTTTATTTATTTTAAATTATTGTGTTTTTAATTGGTTTTTAATTTATTTGATGTTGTGTTTTATTTATTTAGTCGTTTTATGGTTTTTAATGTCATTTTCGGCAGATCTATTTTGGTTTCCGGAGTGAGGACTGGACCTCATTTCTTTTTCCTTATCTTTTCTTTTTCTCTTTTATTTTTCTTCTTCTTTCTCTTTTTCCCTTTTCCTTCTTTTTCTTTTTTTCTTTTTTTTCTTTTTCTCCTTTCTCTCCCGCGCGATCCCCCTCCCCCCGTGCTTATCTCTCTCTCTCTCTCTCTCTCTCTCTCTCTCTCTCTCTCTCTCTCTCTCTCTCTCTCTCTCTCTCTCTCTCTCCTCTCCTTCATGCCAATCACCCTTAGCACCTAGACCCACCGCCGCCGGCCACCGTGCGGCACACCACCACCACCAACCTCTTCCCCTCCCTTCGGTGAACCACCCCACAAATTTCCACCGCCAACGGAGCCGCCGTTTAGCCGGAAAACCATCTTCAAGCTGAATGGCTTTTGCTCAGATCTGCCTCCGTCACTCTACCTCCGGCCACCACCTCTTCACCACTTCATCACCAACTCCTTGCCGTCCTAACCCACCCATTTCTGGCCTCATTCCATCACTGGAACAGCTCCCACGAGCTAGTTTCCGATTTGGGTATTTCGGCCCTTCAACCACCATTTTCACCGCCACCCACGGCCAAACTCCACTTCCACTAGCTTCATAAACATCCCTAGACCATTCTCTATCAATCCCGAGCTTTGGTTTGTCCCTGTTCAAAAGTGGGTATTTTACAACCCACGGCCACAGTGAAATTTCACTGTTACGTTGCTTTTCTTCCACCGTTTGCAACGCCGCGAGCTTTCTAAAAATACCATATAGCGCTGTAAGTATTTTCCAAACTCTACTTTTAGATTTAAATATATTTTTCTCATTCAATAAATATTTATCTGTTGGTTGGCTGATTCCGGACTGAGTCCGAAGAGTTCGCGGGTCGGATGGTTTGAGGACGGAGTGCTTGGTTATGTTTGTTTGTGATTTGGTTGGTTATTCGTGCCATGAGGCGTGCATTGCATATTGCATATTTGTGCATTTTATTTTAATCGAGAAACTCTCATTTTATTGGCGTAAATGGTTTTTTGAGTACGTGTGTCTCATGAGCCCAAGCCGGGATGGGTTATTATCTCGGTGGAGCTCCTCTGGTCACTCGGGAGTGAATAATACTGAGTGACATCCCCTGGGTTGTCGCAGGGCGACGACTGGATCGCACGATACGGTAACGCTGTCGTGTCGACTCCGTGGTCCCTAGAGTGGTGGGACTAGAGGATGGCCTGGCCAGGTAAGCGCGGGGCGCGAGTATGTGCATCACTCGTTTAGGTGTCACATGCGTAGTCGTTACCTGCGGTGTAGCACAGAGCCAAGGTGTGCGGATGATCCGTAGGGGAGATCATGGTGCATGCATAATTGGATTGTTTTTATGGTTTTCGGATGTGGGCCATTTTCTGGGAAAATGGCGAGGTTTGGTTTCGAGACATCTGATCCATTTTCTGGGAAAATGGTGGTTTGGACCATTATCTAGGATAATGGTGAGGCTTGGTTTTAAGGATATGTTTTTGTGGGCCAAATGGGTTTTTTTTTTGCGTGCGTGGAAAAAATATGATTTTATGGGACATGTGCATTGGTTTTTCTATCATGCATATTGTTTGAGTCTTATATGTTTTTATCTAGTGGTGTTTGGATTTTACTTACCTACGGTACCATTTTTGGTTCCGTAGATTTTGGTGCAGAGTTCGAGGAGGAGGAGGAGGCTGAGCCCGAGGATGCGGCTCCGCCGGAGTTCTAAGTGGAGTTTATGTTTTGTTTTTGGCTTTGAAATAATATTTGTGTTTTGTAATATTTTATTAAATATGTTTTGAACAGCTTTGTATTAGACTAAGAAAATTCTGGTACTTAGTTATTGACTTTGCTTTTCGCTACGTGTTTCTCGTGCACTTTCGTTGCTTATCCACACACTTGGCACACGTCGATAGTGTGGTGACCTGTGATGTCATCATCCAGACGTCTCGATTTTCCCGTGTTCGTGCGTGGGAATTTGGGGGCGTCACAGGTGATATCAGAGCGGTTTGGCTCTAGGTAAAACCACATGTCCCGTAGGTAGTACCAGAATGTTTTTTAAAGTTGTGTTTTAAAAATTATGTTAAGTAAAGTTGCTATTTGATTTGTTTGAACTTGTTTGCTTGTTTTTATTTATTTGGTTATGTTTTTGCAAGCTGGTTTCTTTTTGTTTCTTGTTATGTGGTGTTGGTCTTTGGTTTTTGTTTTTGTTTGTTGTTAGTTTTATTTGTTTTTGTTTTCTTAAAGGGGGTCAAAGGTTGTGGTGGCAGGAAAAATGGTGAGACCAAGGAAATCTACTCAGGAGCCACGGGACGATACATCAAGAGATGACTCCATAGCCCAAGCAATTCAGCAGATGACGGAGTTTATGCAGCAGAATTTTAGGCCACACAGACAGGGCCCTGGCCACAACAAGGCGGACCTTGGCCACAACAAGGGGGTCCCTGGCCGCAATAAGGAGGGCCTTGTCCACAACAAGGAGGGCTTTAGCCATAACCAGGAGGTCCTTGGCCACATCAGGGAGGGCCTTGGCTATACCCAGGAGGACCTAGTAGCATGGTGCAAGCCGGATGCACCTATGAGCGCTTTCTGGCACATAGAACTCCACATTTCACTGGAGAAAAGGATCCACTTCAAGCTGGAAAGTGGATCAAAGACTTGGAAAGAACTTTTGAGGTGTGTGGTTGCACCGAGGCGCAACAAGTACTCTACGCCAGCTATCTGTTGCAAGGCATCGCTTCTAATTGGTGGGATACCAAGAGGGTAATGCTGGAATCAGAATTGGGATCTTTGGCCGCTGTGAGCTGGTAGCGCTTCAAGAAAGAGTTTAATGATCGCTTCTTTCCCGCTTCTGTAAGGAAGCAAAAGGCAAGAGAGTTCTCAAAATTGGTCCAAGGGAGCACGACAGTAGAATAGTACGCCCGAAGATTTATAGAACTTGGGCGATTTGCTTCCCACCTCATCGCCACAGAGGAGATGCGAGCTAAGCGTTTCCAGGAAGGACTACGCCTTGATATACGCCATATGGTGGTCAGTCACCGGATATCCACTTTTTAGGACTTAGTGGATGTGGCCACCCTTATAGAGCAAGAGAATAATCTGAGTATGGGCTCCCCTCCGGGACATAAGAGGCGTAGTTAATCTGGTGAAGGAAGCAGCTCGAGTTCGCCTTAGAAATTTGTTCAGCGGACCGGAACTCGACCGCAAGCGTCCTCAGGTGTTCATATGGGAGGACGAGTGCCAGTTTGTGGAGTTTGTAATAGGGCCCATGTGGGTGAGTGCCCTTCTGGTGGGGCTCGATGCTATAATTATGGCCAGCAGGGTCACTTTGCCCGTGAGTGTCCAAGACCAGTTCAAGGAAGCCATGGAGGTAGACGCGGTGGAAGAACAAATCCAAGGCAAGTTGTGCAAGCCCGGGTTTATGCTGTCACACCCGGAGATGTGGATGATGAGGCACCAGCGACCCATGATGCTGGAGTAATTACAGGGAGAGTCCGTTTATATGAGTTTTATGCTTGCACTTTGTTTGATTCCGGTGCTTCACAGTCATTTGTATCTTCCACGTTTGCGCGGATGTGTAATTTGGTCACGGAACCTTTGCCGAAGTCATTGGTACTGGCTCTACCCAATGGTGAAATGGTGTGGTGTTCCAAGGTTGCTTTGGGATGCCCGTTAAATTTTGATGGAAGGTTCTTGGATGTTGATTTGGTGGTGTTTAAGCTGTTGGGTTTTGATATCATCTTCGGGATGGATTGGCTATACCGATATTCTGCGAGTATTAATTGCAGAAGTCGAATAATTAGCTTTCAGCTTCCAGATGGTGATTGTCTGAAATTTGCAGGGAGTAAGTTAAAAGAAAAGCCGGTAATTATATCGGCAATTCAAGCAAGAAGAGAGATTGCATGGGGAGCAGATGCATTCTTAGTTCAGATGGTGTCTACGCCGTCTGAGAAGAAGTCTTTGGTAGACTTTCCAATTGTGGAAGAATTCCCCGATGTGTTTGTGGATGACTTGCCTGGACTACCCCCTGTTCGAGAAATGAAGTTTTTTATAGACTTGGAACCTGGAGCGGCTCCTGTACATAAAGCTCCTTACCGCATGGCACCAACTGAATTAAAACAGTTGAAGACTCAGTTGCAAGAGCTGGTAGATAAGGGGTTCATTCAGCCTAGTACTTCGCCGTGGGGTGCGCCAGTTCTGTTTGTTAAAAAGAAAGATGGAACCCTTTGTATGTGCATCGATTATCGGGAATTAAATAAGGTGACCATCAAAAATAAATATCCTCTCCCACGGATCGATGATTTGTTTGATCAGTTTCAAGGAGCATCTGTGTTCTCGAAAATTGATTTGAGGTCGGGATACTACCAGTTGAGGATCAGAGACAAGGATGTGCCCAAAACTGCTTTCAGGTCGAGATATGGGCATTATGAATTTAAGGTGATGCCGTTTGGATTAGCCAATGCCCCTGCTGCGTTCATGGATTTAATGAATCGAGTATTTCGACCTTATCTGGATTCCTTTGTGGTAGTATTCATTGATGATATTCTGATTTATTCCCGAGATATTGAAGAATGTGTATCATCTTCGTCTAGTTCTTTGGAAATTGAGAGAACACCAGTTGTATGCCAAGCTCAGCAAGTGTGAATTCTGGTTGGAGGAAGTCAGATTTCTTGAGCATGTGATTTCCCGAGACGGAGTGGCTGTTGATCCTAGTAAGGTGGAAGCCATTTTGTCATGGCAGCGTCCGACTACAGTGCGCGAGATCCGGAGTTTCTTGGGACTTGCCGGATATTACCGAAGATTTGTGGAGGGTTTTGCTCGCCTATCCGGACCTCTCACAGCTTTGACTCGGAAGAATGCAGAATTTGTTTGGTTAGATAAGTGTGAGAGAAGCTTCCAAGAATTGAAGAACAGGTTGACAACGGCACCAGTGTTAGTGCTTCCAGAACCGCATAAGCCATTCGTAGTCTTCAGTGATGCGTCTAAATTCAGATTGGGTTGTGTCCTTATGCAGGAAGGACGGGTTGTTGCCTATGCATCTCGTCAGCTAAAGGACCATGAGAAGAATTATCCGACGCACGATTTGGAATTGGTTGCGATTGTTTTTGCTCTTAAGATCTGGCGGCACTTTCTATATGGGGAAGCTTGTGAAGTATACACTGATCACAAGAGCTTGAAGCATTTGTTTTCCCAGAAAAATATGAACATGAGGCAGAGGCGATGGCTGGAGTTAATCAGTGACTACCAGTGCGAGATCAAGTATCATCCGGGGAAGGCAAATATAGTTGCTGATGCTTTGAGCCGAAAATCGCACTTGGAAGATGAAGCCGAGCCGTCAGAATTGGATTCTTTGCTTTGTGGAATGAGAAGGCTCCTTATTGAAAGTTCACAGCAAGAAGAGATTTTATCTTCAGTTCTTGATATTCGGGTAACTGATTTTGAAAAATTGAAAACTCTTCAAAGGAATGATTCGAAGCTGCTGGATATCAGAAAAAGAGTCAGAAAATCTCGAGGGCCGTTGCACTATAGTATGGATAAAGATGGAATTCTTCGGTTCCGAGATCGTAGGGTGATCCCCAAAGATTCAGAATTCAAGGAGCGGATCATGGCAGAAGCTCATGCGGCCCCTTATTCAGTTCATCCCAGCAGTACAAAGATGTACCGGGACCTGAAGAAAAATTATTGGTGGGATGGAATGAAGAGGGATATTGTCTTGTATGTTGAGAAATGCCACACCTGCCGTCAAGTCAAGGCCGAACATCAAAGACCCGCTGGTATGCTCCAACCCCTCCCTATTCCTGAGTGGAAATGGGATGACTTCACGATGGACTTTGTAGTGGGCTTGCCGAGAATGCCTAGTGGGAAAAATTCTATTTGGGTGATTGTTGACCGGTTAAGAAAGAGTGCTCATTTCTTGCCTGTTAATAACACTGATTCCTTGGGTAAGTTGACACGCTTGTACGTGAAAGAGATAGTACAGCTGCACGGCATACCGAAGAGTATAGTGTCGGATCGAGACCCAAGGTTCACGTCTCAGTTCTGGAAGAGTTTGTAAGCAGCTTTGAGTACTAAGTTGAAGTTCAGTACTGCATATCACCTGCAGACAGACGGCCAATCAGAGCACACCATTCAGACCCTTGAAGACATGTTGTGAGCATGTGTCATAGAATTTCAAGGGAGTTGGGAAAACCATTTGCCGCTCATAGAGTTTGCGTATAATAACAGCTTTCATGCGACCATTCAGATGGCTCTCTATGAAACTCTTTATGGGAGGAAGTGCAGATCGCCCTTGTGTTGGGATGAAGTCGGGGAGAGTAGGATAATTGGACTCGAAATAATTCAAGAGATGCAAAGCCAAGTTCGGATCATCAGGGATAAAAATGGCGGCAGCTCAGAGTCGCCAGAAAAGCTACGCTGATACCAGGAGGAGAGAGTTCTCTTTTGAAGAAGGTGATTGGGTTTATCTCAAAGTCTCTCCCATGAGAGGAGTTAAGCATTTTGGTAAGAAAAGGAAACTGGATCCGAGGTATGTCGGCCCTTTTCAAATTCTGGAGAAGGTAGGGTCCGTCACCTATAGAGTTGCTTTGCCAGAATATTTTGGAGATTTTCATGATGTCTTCAATGTATCATCCCTGAAGAAGAGCTTTGGACAACAAGAGCCAGAGAGTATTCAGCTGCAACCAGACCTTACGTATGAGGTTGTTCCGTCACAGATCATGGATTGGAAGGAGCAACAGTTGAGGTCCAAGACAATACCTTTGGTTAAGGTGGCATGGGGAGATCCGTTAGCTCAAGATTTCTCTTGGGAGCGAGTAGCACACATGAGGGAGCAGTACCCATACTTGTTTGAGTAAATACGGTACGTTTCTTAATCTTGGTCACAGGTGGTATCACAGGTGGTTTATGTGATTTTATGTGGCTTGTTTTAAGTTGGTGTTTGATCTTGCAAATTTCGAGGATTAAATTTGTTTTTAAGGGGGGGAGGATGTGACGACCCGTTTTTACTTGTATTTTCACTGAAGGGTTGTTTTTAATTTAATTAATATATTTATTTATTTATTTTAAATTATTGTGTTTTAAATTGGTTTTTAATTTATTTGATGTTGTGTTTTATTTATTTAGTCGTTTTACGATTTTTAATGTCGTTTTCGGCGGATCTGTTTTGGTTTCCGGAGTGAGGACTGGACCTCATTTCTTTTCCCTCATCTTTTCTTTTTCTCTTTTCTTTTTCTTCTTCTTTCTCTTTTTCCCTTTTCCTTCTTTTTCTTTTTGTCTTTCCTTTCTTTTTCTCCTTTCTCTACCGAGCGATCCCCCTCCCCTGTGCGTCTTCTCTCTCTCTCTCTCTCTCTCCTCTCCTTCACTCTGATCACCCCTAGCACACCACCACCACCAACCTCTTCCCCTCCCTCCGGTGAACCACCCCACAAATTTCCACCACCAATGGAGCCGTCGTTTAGCCGAAAAACCATCTTCAAGCCGAACGGCTTTTGCTCCGATCTGCCGCTGTCGCTCCACCTCCGGCCACCACCTCTTCACCACTTCATCACCGACTCCTTGCCATCCTAACCCACCCATTTCCGGCCTCATTCCGTCACCGGAACAGTTCCCACGAGCTAGTTTCCGATTTGGGTATTTCAGCCCTTCAACCACCATTTTCGCCGCCACCCACGGCCAAATTCCACTTCCACTAGCTTCATAAACATCCCTAGACCATTCTCTATCAATCCCGAGCTTTGGTTTGTCCCTGTTTAAAAGTGGTTATGTTTGTTTGTGATTTGGTTGGTTATTCGTGCCATGAGGCGTGCGTTGCATATTGCATATTTGTGCATTTTATTTTAATCGAGAAAATCCCATTTTATTGGCGTAAATGGTTTTTGGGTGCGTGTGTCTCATGAGCCCAAGCCGGGATGGGTTATTATCTCGGTGGAGCTCCTCTGGTCACTCGGGAGTGAATAATACTGAGTGACATCCCCTGGGTTGTCACAGGGCGACGACCAGATCGCACGATACGGTAACGTTGTCATGTCGACTCCGTGGTCCCTAGAGTGGCGGCGACTAGAGGATGGCCTGGCCAGGTACGCGTGGGGCGCGAGTCTGGGCATCGCTCGTTTAGGTGTCACATGCGTAGTCGTTACCTGCGGTATGGTACAAAGCCAGGGTGTGTGGATGATGCCTAGGGGAGATCATGGTGCATGCATAATTGGATTGTTTTTATGGTTTTCGGATGCGGGTCATTTTCCCAGAAAATGGCGAGGTTTGGTTTCGAGACTTCTGATCCATTTTCTGGGAAAATGGTGGTTTGGGCCATTATCTGGGATAATGGCGAGGATGTACTGAGGCTTCTGATCCATTTTCTGGGAAAATGGTGGTTTGGGCCATTATCTGGGATAATGGCGAGGCTTGGTTTTAAGGATATGTTTTTGTGGGCCAAATGGGTTTTTTTTTTGCGTGCGTGGAAAAAATATAGTTTTACGGGACATGTGCATTGGTTTTTCTGTCATGCGTATTGTTTGAGTCTTATATGTTTTTATCTAGTGGTGTTTGAATTTTACTTACCTGCGGTACCATTTTTGGTTCCGTAGATTTTGGTGCAGAGTTCGAGGAGGAGGAGGAGGCTGAGCCCGAGGATGCGACTCCGCTGGAGTTCTGAGTGGAGTTTATGTTTTGTTTTTGGCTTTGAAATAATATTTGTATTTTGTAATATTTTATTATATATATTTTGAACATCTTTGTATTAAACTAAGAAAAATTCTGATACTTAGTTATTGACTTTGCTTTTCGCTGCGTGTTTCTCGTGCACTTTCATTGCTTATCCACACACTTGGCACACGTCGATAGGGTGGTGATCCATTATGTCATCATCCGGACGTCTCGATTTCCCGTGTTCGTGCGTGGGAATTTGGGGGCGTCACAAATTAGTAGTATATTAGTGTATACAAGGTACCCTTCAAACGATAAATATTGGCATTCGAACAGTACCTCATATGAAACTTTGGTCGAACGTTTCATTTTAACATTCGAACGGCACCGCTCGAATGTAAAACATGCATTCGAACGGTATAAAACATTTAAACAACGTTTAAACTTCCCTTCGATTACATTCTCTCTCTCTCTCTCTCTCTAAACCATCGACATAGGCTGTCAAACTCTCCTCTTACCTTTGAATCATCATCATCACTGTTGTGTTACCACCACCATCAAATACCACTTCCATTAAAGAGGTACACAACTTAATAACGTCTAATAGGTTTATTCCGTATTATTTTCTTTATTTTTTTTTTATAGAAAATGGGAAACTGAATAGTTTTCATTGATATACAATGTCAGTGGCCGCAAAACACATGATCGGAATGCCTTTGTACACATCCCAGCCTTGTATGTGTATTATTTATGGAAGAACGAAAAGAATTGACAGATTCCTTTTGTTTCAATGGTCACTGAGTTGACTATGCCATTGCTGAGCTCAATCTAGAAATTGTTCGAATGATGGTCTATTTGTTCGAACGGTTGTGACATATGTCGAATGGTTGAGTGACCGATCAAAGGCGTTTGAACACATATGTTTGACATTCGAATGCTTATATGATTTCAATAATGTTTAAATGATTTTGTAACTGTTTGAAATTTTTTGTACCATTTGAATGCTTAATTATTTGTTTGAACAATATAACACTAAAATGGTTACCAAACCAATCCCATGATTGTGCACAACATATACAAACGTGGTGCATATGAAGTCTTCAACTATGGGTGTTGGAGAGACGGCTAAGGATGAGGGCTTTGATAGAGAGGTACTCGATGGCCTCTCTGATCATGATGCTAGGTAGTTGGTCATTAGTCCAGATGCTCCTCCATATGATGGGACGAAGAGCATCAAACGAGCAGATCTATTTGGTTTCTTCAATATTGTGAACTAGACCATCGCCAACAACATTGATCATCGGCAGCACAAGACAGAGATTGGCATGGATTAGGCGAAGTTTATGATACACGTCTCTCGTGGGGTGCCTATCGACCTAGTGGGTTATATATTCACTAGGATATATTCAAAGGCCCAATACATTACAACAGATATACTACCATTTGGGATCCCAATCACGATTTCTATACTACATGCAAGGGTCCTACCAGATATTGTAGAGCGTATTCGGGAGCCAATTGGACCGATCAACTCCTCCACCTCGTTAGAAGCACAGGTCACTCGAGACTTTGTCTTTGTGGTCCTATTTTAGACCCAATTGATATTCAAGGAGATGCCCACCCGAGAGATCATAGAGTATCAGCTGGTGAGACATCCACATAGTCCGAGAGACAACGCATATCTACTTTTGAGGAGATGGTAGATATAGTGCATGCAGAGATCTGCAGACAAACGTTGATGCCATGTTTGCGACTCAGGTCATGATCAATATTCGACTAACATAGCTAGAGACATGTCTAAGTGTAGTCAAGGATGTACGTAGAGAGTTGGGATTGTAGTAATCTGTATCTTTTATTTGCATTATTTTTTATTTTTTGGATAGACAATATTTTGTGTTTTGTAAATTTAATTTAATGATTAATTAAATTTTTTTTCTTTTCTAAATTAGTTATTGATTTCAATTATTCATATTATTTTAATTGTTAATTTTTTTTATATAAATTAAATATTTATCCATAATTAAGTAATGTATTTTGTTTCCATCAATAATTGTAAAACTTTTGTGACCATTCGAATGAAATATATCATGTTGGAACGTTTCTCCATTCCCACTAGATATTTCTCCAAGAAATCTCTGTTCGAACTCTTTATTTTACGTTCCAACATTGATTAATGTATTCATTCACATGGTATAATAATATGTTTGAATGGTAAGTCAATATCCCACTAAATTTTGTGACTTAACCTGCCAATTTCCCATTCGATCATACATAATATCTGTTCGAACATTGATTAACCTTGACGTTCGAATGTTGTTGTATGTTATTCAAACGATAAGTCAATGTCCCACTAAATTTTGTCATTTAACACTCAAAATTGTCATTCGACCATATATAATATCCATTTGAATCTTTATTTTATTTTATTGAAACATTTTCTTATGATGTTTGAATGGTTACTTTATTAAGGATGAAAATTTTCGTCTCTACATATACCGTTTGAACATGTTCAAACGGTAAACACCTTGTGTCGTTTTTAAAGAAAGAAATTTGAATTTCGTCGCTACATCTCATTTTTTAGGATGATTTTCATTTCATCCCAAACAAAAATCATCCCAAAAACAAATTTGTGTTGTAGTGAAGAGAGATTTATGGGAAATGCCTAATCCTAACAACCAAATTTTACTCGTCCTATCTATGAGACTAGAGAGTTGGATTCAATAGATTATTTATGCAAATCCAGACCAATCTTACACAGAAAAAGAAAAGACTCAAGCTCCATTTGGATCTTAAACTAAGTTGAGTTATTTATAAATAGTAGTGAGTTGAGATGGTGGAGTGAGTTTTGTGTGGTCTACCTAAGATGACTTTATGTATTTAGATGTTAAGATGAGTTTAGATATATTTATGAAAATTTGAAAAAGGTTGTGAGTCACGCGTATAAAGAGGTGTTGAATTGAAAAATATTGTAGGTCTCACATGTAAAGAGGTTTTGATTTAAAATGAGTTTAGTGATTTGAGAGATGGATATTTGAATAGTTCAGTCCGAGTTCCTAACGGGGACTCAATTATATACATGAAACAACAAATAGGATATATAGCTTACTCACGTACTAGTATGTTGTTTAGTAATGGATGTAGAATGCAACTAGATGATTGATTCTTTTGGATATAATTAATTTAGTCTTGATACCATAAGACAAAGGGTCTAAAGTTGCAAATATTAAAAGTTCTGAAGATATTGCAAATTATTTGTTGCTAGTTTTAGATCTGGATGTAATTAAATATACTTATTGAAAGAATTTAAAGAGAAAGAATAAATAAGTTAACGTAGAATATATTTAAAATACTCATTAGTATCCTCATGATGATAAGAAGGATCCTGCTTTAAATTAGAGAGAGACGGTGTGACACCCCCAAATCCCCACGCACGGACATGGAAAAATCGAGACGTCCGGATGATGACATCACGGGTCACCACCCTATCGACGAGTGCCAAGTGTGTGTATAAGCAACAAATGTGCACAAAGAAACACGCAGCGGATTGCAAAGTCATAAACTAAGTACCAGAATTTTCATTGTTTAAATACAAAGCTATTCAAATCATACATAATAAAATATTACAAAACACAAATATTTTTTTAAAATCAACTACAAAGCATAACTCCAACTCAGAACTCCGGCGGAGCTGCGTCCTCGGGCTCAGGCTCCTCCTCCTCCTTGAACTCTGCACCAAAATCTACAGTACCAAAAATGGTGCCGCAGGTAAGTAAAATCCAAACACCACTAGATAAAAACATATAAAATTCAAACAATATGCATGAAAGAAAAGCCAATGCACATATCCCGTAAACCGATATTTTTCCACGCACGCCAAAACACCATATGGCCCAAAAACATAACGTTTAAAACCAAACCTCGCCATTATCCCAAAAAATGGCCCAAACTACCATTTTCCCAGAAAATGGATCACAAAGCCTCAAACCAAACCTCGCCATTTTCCCAGAAAATGGTCCGTAACCAAAACCATAAAAACGATCCACTTATGCATGCACCATGATCTCCCCTAGGGATCATCCGCACACCCTGGCTCTATGCCACACCATAGGTAACGTCTACGCGTGTGACACCTAAACGAGCGATGCCCAGAACTCGCGCCCAGCACGTCCCTGGCCAGACCATCCTCTAGTCCCCACCACTCTAGGGACCACGGAGTCGACACGACAGCGTTACCGTATTGTGCGATCTGGTCATCGCCTTGTGACAACCCAGGGGATGTCACTTAGTATTATCCACTCCCAAATGACCAGAGGAGCTCCACCGAGATAATAACCCATCCCGGCTTGAGCTCGTGAGACACATGCACCCGAAATTCCATTTACGCCAACAAAACATGATTTTTCCAATTAAATAAAATGCACGTGAATGCTCCATGTAAATGCAACCTTAATGCACAAAACAACCAACCAATCATAAATCAACAAATCAAGCAACTCTGTCCTCAATCCATCTGACCCCCGAACTCCTCGGACTCAGTCCGGAATCAACCAACCAACCAACCAGATAATTTATTGTAAGAGCAAAATATATTTAAATCTAAAAGTAGAGTTTTGAAAATACTTACAGTGCTATACGGTATTTTTCGAAAGCTCGCGGCATTGCAAACGGCGGAGGAAAAGCAACGTAACAGTGTATTTTACACTGTGGCCGTGGGTAATAAATTATCCACTTTCGAACGGGAACAAACCAAGACACAAAATTGATAGGGAATGACCTTGAGATGTTTATAAAGTTAAAGGAAGTGACTTTTGGCCGTGGGTGGCGGTGGAAGCAAAAAAAGGCCAAATCGGAGTTGAGCTCGTGGGAGCTGCTTTGGCAATGGATCGAGGTAAAAAATGGGTGGGTTATGTCGACAATAGGTAGAGGAAGAAGCTGTGAAGTGCTGGTGGCCGAAGGTGGAGCCACGGCACCGAAAAAACTCAAAAACTGTGTGGCTTGGAGGAGCTCGTGGCGGCTAACGGTGGCTCAGATGGAGGTGAAACTTGGTGGGGATGTTCACCAGTGGAAAGGGAAAAAAACTGGGTGAGTGGTGTAGGCCACGCAGCCGGCGAGCGGTGGTTCTAGGCTGAGAAAGCAACCAGCGATAGAGAGGGAAAGGAGGGCTGGTGCCGTGACTTCCAACCGTGCGTGGCGGCTAACGGCTGGACGGATGGCCCTGAAAATTGGTGGGGATGATCACTGGTGGGAGGGGAAGATTTTGGTGGGGGTGGTGTACTACACGGTGGCTGAACGGTGGCGAACCAGGCGGTCAAAGGACCCGCGACGGTAAGGAGAAAGGGAAGAAGCAGCGCGCGGGGAGAGAGAAACCGGGGAAGAAAAAGAAGAAGAAAAAGAAAGAAAGGAAAGAAAAGAAGAAAAATAAAAAGGAAAAAGGGAAAAATAAAAAGAGAAAAGAAATAAAATGAGGTCCAATCCTCACTCCCGGAAACCAAAAACTGATCCGCCGAAAACGATATTAAAAACCATAAAACGACTAAAATAAATTAAACACAACATCAAATAAATTAAAACCAATTTAAAATAAAATAATTTAAAATAAAAGAACTATTATATAATTAAATTAAAAACAACTCTTTCAATGAAAATACACGTAAAAGCGGGTTATCACAGACGGTTATATCACATGGCCTGTGGTGGATCAAGTTGCAAGTGACTCGCTCCCACTCACAACAATCACTCTTGAGTGGTCAGCCTATATAGGAAGAAGTTGGTGATCTGAATAAGTGTAAGGGATGGATTTAAGATATGACGACTTGAAGGGAATTAAGCAGACCAATTCTCTCTTCCTCTAAGCAACCTTTGTGGACAAGAGTTTGAACAAAAACCACTAGCACCCACATGAGCAATGCCTTCATTGGTACTAAGCACAGTGACACGCCCATGTCCATTTCTTTGTAAATGTTTTAGTTTTTATGAATTGTTTAGTTCCATAAATAAGAATAACCATTAATTATGAGATTAGTAACAACCGATTTTTCTTTCAAATATTTTACTTAATTGCAAGGAAATTAAATTTGTTGGCAAGAAACTATTTGCAACAAGAAATATTGTAGTTGGTAATATAAAGTAGTTTTCAACAAAAGTCTGGTGAATATAAAATCCAACAAAAATGTTTCAAAAATGTTTCCTTGCTAATACCTTTATTTGTCACGAAACATTTTATTGCAATTACAATGTTTATTTACAGGAACAAATTTCAATAGAAATAATCATAGTTGTTGCAACAATTAGATTATTTACAATGAGTTAATTTTTGTTTGCAAAACTCATTATTGTCATAGGAAATAAAGTGTCTTTTGTAAAGAGGAAAAAATTGTTGTATATACCCATTATCTACAATGAAATTACCATCGTTGTAAAAGACCTCATTGTAAATGATCATATCTCTAGCTTGTAGTGAAAACAGACCAATCCTTCACCAAGAGTTTGGGATTAGGTTCAAGATTGATTGGTTGGAATAGGGATTTTGACTTAGTTAGGTCAACCTAGAACAACCTCAATCGTGATAGGTTTGGTCACCATTTGTTCTATCACTAAACTAATGGGATTGGTTCAAATGACTACTTATAAAGAAAAATATTTTTAGTTATTAAAAACACTACCTATCATCAAATAGAAAGAAAAGTATAACCAAACACCAATCTTCATATTTGATCACAATAATTAATTGATCATAATGAAATATCATAATGAAATGCATACACAACAAGCTATTATCACTATCATGACACTTCCATGGAAAGTCAATATATCTAATGACATATTGACGACCTTTTTTAGAAAATAACAAATATAATAGTAACACGAGTATATAAGATCCTTAAGAAAATTGGCCAGGGCACTTTATTGCCAATAAGGATCAATATAAAGATGACTACTAACAGCCAAAAAGAACGTTACTTAAGATACCAAGAAGCACGAAAGGAAAAAATCCTCCATTTATTTCATACAATTTCGTGGTACTTTCATTCGAACATGCACTCTGTTGTTGTTGGATATGACTCATATATTTGGCCAAATTTTCTTAATTTTTTTAATTCATACTTGATTTATTTAATCCAACAGACTCACATAGAATGAAAAATTCCTAAATATGGAAAGCAATATCCATAATCAAAGAGAATAATAAGTCTAAGGGAACACCTCTTTCATATTTCAGCCCAATAACTGATTACTCAAAACCAAATTCATAGATAACTAACCATTATTACTATCATTAAAGATGCTGAAGAGAATCAATTTATCTAATTACATAGACAGTTTAATAACCTTTTAAGGTTAAAAAAATAATAATAATAACAATAGTATATAAGATCTTCAATCAAGTTGGTGCACCTTTGTAGCCAATAACGATTAATATAAAGAAGACTAATAACACTAAAGAAGAAAATGATGTAAGTTACCAAGAAGCTTGTATGGAAGACTACAGGATCTACTTCATACCATTTGTTGTCACTAGCATTTTGAAGACTCCCTTGGTGATGGATATGACTCATTTACTTTGGCGCAACTTTTATCTAGTGGTGGTCCACAAAGATGTAGGTTTCCTTCATAGTTGCTTTTCTCAAATGTTCCAAATTGTGCTTTCATATCTGGAACTTTACCTGATAGGTTGTTGTTGACCACATTGAAAACCTCAAGAAAGGTTAGATCAATCAATGCTGAAGGAATCTCTCCACTCAAACTATTATGAGAGAGGTCTAAACTTTCCAAGAGAGCCAATTTCGAGAATGTTGTTAGAATTTTACCAGTCAACTGATTATAAGATAAGTTTAGTGCATGCAATGAAGATATTTGGCCTAACGTAGGTGGGATGTCACCTGTTAGGTTGTTGCAAGAGAAATCCAGTCCAGACATGTAACCAAGGATAGAACCCTTGTAAGAACTAGGCCTATATTTGGTTACAAACTTTATCTCTACTTCTGTATCAACATTTTTAACATATGAGGGTGCATTAGCATCCTTGTTTGAGAAACATTTATATGTGTAAGCTAATCCCAATGGGGGTTTGGTAGAATAACCGTTTCCACTAAAATAGTCAAAACTAGTTGCCTCTATCTTCCCAAAAATGTATGTCACAGAGGCATTGTGGTATGGTCATAGAAAAAGCATTCTTGGAAAGATCCATTATGCTTATCAATCTTAACAAACACAACTGATTCGGAATTATACCAGTGAAATGATTGCCACTCAACAAAAGTATTCTTAGGACTTGAAGTTGTTTGATTTCAATAGAGATGTTGCCTGTAAAGTTGTTATCTCCAATATCCAATGTCAAAAGAGATGAAGAATTGAAAAGAACTTTCGGTATTGATCCTGTGAATTTGTTCCCTCACAAATATAGGTGTTCAAGCTTTGCTAGATTCAAGCAAAAAGGTAACAATCCCATAAATAAGTTATGAGAAAGGTCTAAAGTACCTATCATACTTAGTTCATATGGAATCCGACCATAAGAACCATTGTTAGCCATAACAAGAGTTCTCAAGTGTCACGTGTTCCAAAGCCATCGGGGGATAGTATCTGAAATTCTATTGTTCCTAATATCTAAATATGATAGATGAACAGCTGAATTAAGTATTAGTGTGATACTTGTGAATTGATTATCATTCATCTACAAAATTTCCTGGTTTGTCCCAACAAAAATTGCACCATTGAAGTTGTTATTAGCAGTGTATTTAATCCTCTTGGGACCCTGCCTGAGAAATTATTAGAAGAAAAATCTAATATCTCCAAATAAAACACGCCACCAATTGAGGAAGGAAGATTATCTTCAAGAATATTATTAGAAAGATTTAGATATAATAAGTTTGGAAAAATCTTGCCAATGTTTTCTGGAAGGTTTCCATCCAAGTGATTGGCTGAGACATCCATCCAGGTCATATGCGTGTGGGTCAGTGTTGGTAAATATAATTGGCTAACAAAAAAGTTATTTCGAAGATCTAGCATGCGTAATCTTGTATTGTTTTCAACCAACCAATTCGGAAAGCTTTCTTTCAACTTACTGTGAGAAAGATCAACTATATCCAGTTCATGCTGGATGAGAAGAAATTTTGGAATATTGCCGGTGAGCTTGTTCAAACTACAATTAGACAATTCAATGATCTTCAGCTGAAACAAAGGGCCCAACCCATGGAATCTTCAGTTTCTATTTCAACTTTCTTGTTTTGGCCATTGAGTCTAAGAACCTCAAGCTTAGAGTAATTGGCAAATAAATTGAATGAGAATATGCCCACAAACTGGTTATAACTAAAAGCAATGTACTCAAGACTTGTTCTGCTGGCTTCTACATATGATGATGAAGCATTTTCATTGAATTGGTTAGCAGAAATATCTAACACCACAAGAGATGTCATATTGTTTATGCATGTAGATAGGATCCCCTCAAAGTAATTGTAAGATAGATCTAACACTTCAAGCTTCTTCAATGCACAAAATTGATCTGTCAAAAGAAATAGCATCAAAGCTGATTATGCTAGCTCTACTTTAACAATCGGTTAGACCAATCACCTTTATGTTCAATAAAAAAAAAATGGTCAATTCAAAAGTAATTATAGATCATTAGGTTAATACTAACAAAGAGTAAATGCCTGCGCAAGAGTAGCTTCCCAAAAGATTGAGAAATGATTTCCAACAGAGATGGTGTCAAGTTTACCTACTAGAACAAATTTGCACTAATATCCAAATTATTTCTATAACTTGATTAAATTGGCTAGTTCTACAAGAAAGATGGTGTCAACTTTACCTGTTAACTATAAAGATTGGCTACTTATCTCCCACCAATTAATTACCATGAACTCTTTTGATACTTATTCTTGAACTTTGAGTTCTAAATGTAACTCTAATCATAATTGCTTTTTCAATATCAATTATACATTTGTAAAAAAACCACAATTGATTTTATAACAAATATATATGTCTGAAGAGGCAAAATTATTCTTAACATTAACCCTAAGCGTGTCCAATTAAACGAAAGTTGATAATTTGATATTTTTATGTGTATATTCTTGCCAAAACAATGGATACTTGACAATGGAACTTCGAATACTAATTATTGTGTTCTTCACGTGTAGTGGATGCAAAAGATCCGTAGAATACTAATTCTTCAGTAGATGATACAATTTTTTCTTACCTTGGGTTGCTAGTCATCCACCAATATAATTTCTTGCCAAGATAAGGACCTCCAAGTTGCTTAAATTTGCTAGCTCTGCATAATAGTTAAAAACAAAATTGATCACATTTTAATTATAGCATAATAGAACTTGTTGTTATAACATATTTCATGCTGCAATTGCACCAACCCCTACTATCACTAATTAGTATCATCATTGCCTTAACGTCTATGATTTAGATTTAAATTATCAAATCAGTGTTACGATTTCAAATTTTTTTTGTTTCTAAGGTAATATGAAATTCAAGTTTAAAATCATGTCCAAATCTAAATAATCTTGACATTTGATTCTAAGCAGCACATACAAATGTAATTCACTTGTATCTCAAAGCCTACGAATCTAGGCATTAGAATTATCGTTCAGCCAAAGGGAAAGATTAATCCACGTAATTTTTGTTTCTACAAAAAAATTATGTTTTTTTTTTTTAATTAACATGCATGCTATATATGTCACATACATGTAACCTAACAAATGACGTCCCAAAAAATCACTATACATTTGATTGGAAAGGATCCGGTCAACTCATTATATTCAAGCTAGATTGAGAGTCTTAAGATATTTGACTCATGCAGCAATTGATTGAAGAAAACTAGTTTCGTTTAAAGAATTTTCATGAAGATCTAATATCTCCAAGTTCTCCAATCTTGACAATATTTTCCAATATGTAGTTATTTTTTTTTTTATTAAACCAAGAAAAAACCAATACAATTAGAATTTATTTTGAATAAATTTAGTGAATTAGATCTTATGAACTACATAATCAAGATTCAAACTTTTGGACAATTAACATGATGACGTAATAATCATTAATATATATAGCAATACTAATAATATTTTAAATCTAAAAAACAAATATAGATTAGTCTTTTGCCTGAACTCTACAAAAAGATAAAGTCATTAAGTAAACGCTATAACATTTATTAAGAAAACATAATAACTGGACTTAAAAAAAAGTTTTTGTTTCCTAAAAAAATTAAGTGGACTTGAAAACATAATAAATCACCAACATTGATAATAAGTGGCTTTTGTTTCCTAAATAAATGAAGTCTTTTTTAATCAACTTGACAACATTTTAATAAATTAATTACGTGTGGAAAAGTCTAGATTTAAAGCTTATGAAAGAATAATCCAATCTCTATCCACATATAATAAGCTAAAGTAGCAATTGAATATTTAATAGAAAGGCTGCCATCAATCAGTCTAAAAATCAACATACCTTTGGTTGGAAATGATCCTTTCAACTCATTTTAAGCAAGATTAAGATTCTTAAGGGATTTGATTGCAGCAACTGATTGAAGAAAACTAGTGTCGATGAGATAATTGCCACTAAGATCTAATATCTCCAACTTCTCCAATCTTGAAAACAATTTCCAACCTATAATTAATTTGTAGTTAGTTTATTTTATATTAAAATGAAGAAGAAATTTAGCAATTCAGAACGTATATATCAACTACGTACATATTCAAGATTCAAACTTTTGAACAACATGATATAATAATCATGAATACGTTAGAAGGGATGCACATAATTAAGTCCATTAGAAAATGTTTAAAACAAACATGGAGTGTGAGAATTAATAATCATGAATACCCTCACCATAATTTACTCCACCATTTAAATAATTAGACGCAAGGCTCAATGTCGTAAGAGATGTAAGCCCACTTAGAGATGGTATGATGCTGTCATCAAAGTGATTATAATTGAGGTTCAATGTCTCCAAATTTCTCAATACGGCAAGCCTTTTGAAACCTTGCAAGAAAATTATTGGAAGACACAACAAGATAACTTTTATCAATGTCCTTCAATAGAATTAAAAAGAAAGAAATAAAGATTAAGGCATGGTTTGTTTTCACCAACCATCTCAACTCAACTTATCTCATCTCATCATTATAACTTTTCAAATCCCCATACAAAATAAAATAAACATTTCAAAATTTTCAAATCCCAAAACAAAAATAAAATAAACAATTCAACTATTTCAAATCCTAAAACAAAAAATAATATTAAAAAAATATATTCAAATAATATTTTATTCATCTTTCAACTTTAATTTCAACTCATCTCATCTATAAAAACAAATAAAAAAATGTCCCCACTCATAATAAATGGATTTGAAAAAACATTGATAATTAAAGCGGCAGACAACTGTTTAATTCATTAGCATTTTGAATGTGGTCAGGCCTACGACTCTATGCATTAGAAGTATTGTACAAATGCCAACTAGAAGGATTAATAATTACATGCTACGAAACTACTCCGAAAAATCTTGCAATCCAAGGACAAAGTATGGCAGAACATCATCATCAGGTTCATCACATGTCAGATGGTAGGACGTAGTCCCGGGTGATACGGGAGAGAGAGAAGCTCCTCCTTCTCTCTAGAAGAAAAAAGGAGTAAACCGTCCCGAGGGGGGGGGAGCCGAAGCTTCCCCCTCCCTCCAATCCCTCCAATCCTTTTGTTGGTTTTTTCTGTTTTTTCTGCTAGTTTCCGTTCATCAATAAGCGTCGGTTGGCGGTGATCATGGTGGCCTGAAAGTTCTCAATACATGGTCAAGGACGTTGGAGCCGTTTACCTTTTTTTCTCATTCGGACGTGATGAAGGCAGTTTATACGATGAAGCTCCTGGGCTTTGACGTTGAAGGGATACTGGAGTTTTCTATCTTTGTTACCTCACTCGGACGTGATGAAGATGTCTTATACGAGGGAGTGGAGGGCTTGGACGTTGTTTGGCTGTGAATGCGTCTTGTTTTAAAAGAAAGACCATCATGGAACTCCACGTAGCTGGGCGTGGTGGTGAAGGGTAGGGTCTCAATGCAGTAGAGCCAAGGTTTTAAGTGCTCAGCAGCTACGGTATGCATGTAGATTTAGGGTGTTTCCCGCGAGGTTTAGTGGCTCTGTTTTATCCATGGAAAACAGAGATGGTTTTCGGGAGGCTCGCTGGATTGCATGGGAGTTTTCAAGGAGCTTTCTGAGGTAAAGCCAGGCGGTACGCATGGAGGAGATCCTCGTGGAAGGTGGTCGGAATGGGGGGTGACGCAGCTGGTTTTGTTTTGCTGGTTTCAGTTTTTCTTTATTTAGCTTTCTGTTTCTGAGTTCATTTCTGTTTAGTTTCCGTTTTGCTGTTTTCAGTGTCTTTTGTATTTGTTTCTTTGTATTAGTTAGTGCTGTATTTGCTTTTATTTTCATAGTATGGAAAATAAGGGCCTCGACCGCAGTGGGTAGGAGGGAAGAGTGCCCCCATCGCGGCGTCCAGGATGGCCTAGCCTGCTGTAGCAGTGTTTTCAGCGAGAGATGAAAACGTGGTGGGTGCTGCTCCGATGTCTGCTGTTAGTAGCTGCTTAAAGCAGAGCTGCTCAGATTGTGATTCGATGCTTGCTGTACGTAGTTGCTCAGAAGTTTGTTGTAAGTAGCTGCTGAATGTAGTGGGGCAAAACGTGTTTTGCTCAGAGTATGCGAAGGCGCGCTGTCGGGGCATACGGGTGTCATGTGCTATTAGTGCCGTTGCCGTACGTACAGTGTAGTGGAAGGATATTGAAAAATTGCTCAGAGTATGCTGCAGTCGTACTTACGTGCCGTACAGCACGTGGTGGGTGCTTGCTGTTGTGGGGACCATTAGTGTTTTTACCCGAGTGAGGTAATGAGCTGCTTGATCGGACATAATCCGGGGTAAGAGTTGATCGAGAGTGGCGGGCGATGTTATGGCTGGTGATCGTATGATCAGTCTCTATAGTAGCGGCTGTTTGTCCATGCGTGAGCTGGGTGCTCGTGCCGTTCTGGGCTCGTGTTAGCTGATGCCTGTGGTAGGTGTCCTGTCGGGATTCAGGCCGGTGCTTGGGGTTTTGTTTGATGTGTTGTAGTTTGCTTTTTTAGTTATTAGTATCGTGGAATTGGGCTATTGGACTTGGGGTCCATAGTAACAGCGTGCTGTACTCCATCTCCCTGGGAGGATGGAGGGGGTCTTTCCTCTCTGTTAATACAGAGCGCTATCTTCTCTCGCTCAGGAGAGATTCAGAAGTTAAGACAATGTCCGCTACTATATGTGCGGGGATGCTTCAGAGCAGATGCGTAGGTTGGCTTATAGTCTGGTTTTCCTGTATTGATAAGTCACACTTGTAACTTCGGTTTATTTATGAATTCAATGATCTATTTTCAAAAAAAAAATAATAATAATTACATGCTGAAAAATCAACATATATGTGAGGGATCCTCTGTCAATTCATTCCAAGCAAGATTCAGATTTTATGTACGAGACTATAAATAAAGTCTATTAGCAACAGGTCAAAACATAGCTTGAGAATTAAAAAATGATATATATAATGTACGTATGTAATTAAATGTGGATGGATTGTATAGGAGAAACCCAGGTAATTGTGGTGGAGGTGGGGTTATTAGGGATGATATAGGGTGATTTTTTGCGGCATTCTCTACTAAATTTGGTTATGGAACTAAAAACGAAGCAGAGTTAAGAGCGCTCAATGGTGGTTTAATTCTTTGTAAAGAGTTGGGATTTTTGAATATTGTGATTGAAAGTGATTCAGTTTTGGTGGTTAATTCGCTTAGGAAAAAAGAGTGCACAGTGAGGTACCACTGGGATTATTGGGAGGAAGTTATGCAGGGTCTAAATGGTACTCAATATATGGTGTTATACTAATTTAGGGAGGGGAATAGAGTTGCTGATTTCCTTGCTAGACAGGGCGACGAGGGGATCGAGTATTGTATTTATATGACTTCACGTGACTTGCCTCATCGTGCTTGAGCTTTGCTTCGGTTGGATTTTTTGGGTTTGCCAAGTCTTAGGATATGAGATATTGTTAGGCTTTGTTTTTTTTTTTTTTTTTTTTTTGGGGGGGGGGGGGTTGTTGTGTATTGGTTTATTTGTTGGTTTTTTATTCTTTGGGTATAATGTTGGTTTTTGGTTGGGCTTATAATTACGGTTTCCCTCCGCTATAAGTGAGAATTTTAATAACGCGGGGAGGGGTCACTCTTGGACATGTAACCCTAACTCTTATTTAAAAAACTTATACATACCAGGAGGAAGACTATAATAGAATATAGTCACCATTTCCTCATTGAGAAATTATAATAAAACAATCAATATCATACCTTAGAGATCAATTAAAAATTACTGTGTAAATTACAACCTAATAAATAAGGATTGCTTTTAGAAAAATGAAAATAACATTAGTCCAACAACTATTATTTATTTTTATGAATTATTATGCAAAATAAGATGAAGATATTTGCAATTGTTTTCAAATAATATTATATAGGAATACTAATAATATTTTTAAATCTAAATATATAGATATATAAAACGTCCTATGCTTTAATTTGTTCCAGAATATTAAAATATTCCATATAGATTATATTTAAATTATTGATATTTCACATATTATTATTTTATTGTAATTAGTATTAGAAAAATAGAGAAATCACCAAATGAGAACAATAGTATAAATCAAAAAATCAATCCACTTAGCCCAATAAATGGACCTGCAGACAGATAAATCCAAGCATGTAGTTTGCAAAAAACTCATTGATCATTCAGCTCATAGTAGCTAACCCATCTCAAAACCAAAAAGCTCAGTCTCAATCATAAACAATTTCAACTTCAAGACTCATGTGTAAATCCTAATGATAAAGATTAATTGTAGAGTGAAACCAATATTGGTATTAGCATCAGTCAAAGTGAAACAAACACACCAAATCTTATAACTAAATTTTAATACAAAACCTATACCTAGGATCTACAACCCACTCTTTTGGAGTTTGAAACTTTAAATGTTGCCTTGCAGGTGCATATAAAAGATGAGAGAAAAAAGAAGACAAAAATCATCATATAACTAAGAGACCCAAATGATGAAAGAATAGAGCTAAGAGAGATTAATTTCCTACGCGATACATCACATAGATTTGCAAGTTCTACATAACATTAAAAGAAATTATAACATTTTGACTATAGCATAGTAGAATTTGTTGTAATAACATGTTTCATGCTGCCATTAGTATCAGTACTCGTGAGCACCTTCATTGCCTTAACGTCAATGATTTAGAATTAGATTATCAAATCAATGATTTCAAATTATTTTGTTGTTAAGTCACATTTAAGCTTATACTATAAATTGATTAGTCAATATCTTAACTAAATTAACTAAGATCTGTTCATATATAAGCTAAAAATCAACATTCCTTCCGTTGGAAAGGATCCAGTCAATTCATTGTGAGCAAGATTCAAAATCTTTAAGGATTTGACCGCACTAATTGATTGGGAAAAACTAGTATCATTTAGAGAATTTTAACTAAGATATAATATTAATTTTCAAGTTCTACAATCATCCATGACAACATTTTCTAACTTGTAGTTAATTTATTAATTTATTTTATTATGAAATGAAGAAAAAAAATTATACAAAAATGTATTTCAAATAAACTTAGCGCGCGATTTAGAACTTATATACTACATATACATAATTCGAACTTATGACATAATAATCATAAATTAATATTTATATACCATAACCACCTAGACTCATGATGATCACCTTATAAGGAATGTACGCAAGTCATGAATTAGAAACGGTCCAAAACATGATTAAAATAAAGGATTAAGAATTAATACTCACGAATATGTGAGAGTGAAAGCAAAATAATGACAAATCAAAAAGGACTAGTCCAATAATTGAACAGTTTGGAGAAAACGTACGTTTAAGAAATCCAAAAGGCTAAAAAAGCTTACATGACATTCATCTCTAGAAAAATTAGTTTAATTACATTGGAGAAAAATCCGAATCAAACTAAAATCATAAGTACAAAAACACTTAAACTCTTAAGTAGTACTATTAATTAATATACGAGATCAGTATAAATTAATATTCTATAGTACCCATAACCACCGAGACTCATCATCAGTACCTTTGACATTTGTTCAAAGCAAGGACCAAGAATTAATAATATGAATACATGTAGGGGATCACTTTTTTATTACCTTCAACGGCCTTTACTTGTTCATATCCCAAAAAACTATATGCAAGACTTAATGTCACAAGAGATGTCAGGTTACTTAGAGATGGTATGATGCTGTCATCAAACCAATTATCATCGAGGATCAATGTCTCCAAGTTTCTCAGTACCTCTAGCCTTTCGAAACCTACAAATTAAGAAAATTATTGGAAGACACAACAAAATAAATTTTTTTAATTGTGCTTCAACAAAAAAGAAAAAAAAGAAAAAAAAAAGAAAAGAAAGAAAGATAGAAATACCATTTGGACATTTTAACTCCAATTGAAGAACTCCAAATTAGTTATCATCAATTAATTAAGCATACAGTACTTGCCTTGATTTGGGAGCGTACCATTGTATGAATTGGAGCTTATATCCAGCGTGTTCAAATTTCTCAACATAACTAATTCTACATTGATAATCCAAGTTGACGACAAAGTAAGATTAGATACATGCATTCATGAAATCATGCTCTGATTTAAAATATAAAATTAGATAGAAGAGATGATCACTTTAATCACCTTAAGCTGGAAAGTATCCCTCCAAGTTATTCCAACTAAGATTTAAAGTCTTGAGTGAAGTGATAGCACCCAAAGATTGTAGAATGCTATTGTCATCAAAGAAGTTGTAACCAAGGTTTAAAATTTCCAGATTCCTTAAATCCTGCAAAATATATCGTAAGAAATAGATAGAGTTTACAGATTGAGTGAATAATCTATATATATATATATATATTTGAGTGGGTTTAGAATCTTTGAGTGGAGCCATAGAATTTGCATACACCTTGAATACAAATTTATATCTCCTGGCCGCCTATTGAAAGTGAAACACATGCTTTAACGTTAGTTGGCTACTTACAAAATTATAGTTTGTATTTCAGAATATTATATATTTGGAGTATAAGAATATAAAACTCCTGATCATTCCTCACAACATACCTTCATCTCGTATGCGACCATCGATTGCATTAAAGGATAGATCAAGACTTCTTAACTCCTTGAAAGGCTCTAATAGGGAAACATTTAATAACCATCGTTCCTCGTATGTCACCCTTTTGTAATAATAGAAATAAAAATTGTTATCTTAAGTAGGATAATATGGCGATAAATTGTCAAGGGACAGTTCTTTCACATGACCTGTGGTGGAGTTACACGTGACCCGCTATCTCCCAACCACAACAATCACTCTTCTCATGGTTGACCCATGAAGGAAGAAGATAGTCTGAATTATAAGCTTTGAGAGGCCGAATGGATATAACAAGAAATGACTTCAAATGAAGTAGACCAATTCTCTCTTCCTCCAAGCAACCCATGTACTCACTAGTTTGAACAAAAACCACTAAAACCCAAAGCAGCAAAGCCTTCATTGAGAAATAATATTGTAAGACACTCATATTCATTTCTATATAAAATCTTCTTGTTTAGGCTATTCTATTGTGAGTATTGTGGTTTTCGACAACACAAAGATATATATAAGGAAAATGGAACACCGAACTTTGAGTGTTAGAGTGGTTGAAATTGAAAGTTAGGAACTGTATTGACTTAGACTAATTAATAATTAGACCCATATCTTACGCAGTAGTGGAAATCACTAATGCCATAACTTCCACGTATGGAATGTGTCATTTTTCACATTGATGTTAAGATATACACATAAATAATAAAATCTACATATTTTCATAAGCTAACAGTTTTGAGACAATTGATGATTTCATATGAAATTATAGAATATGTCTTTAAACTTTGGAAACAAGTGGCGATTTCAAATAGTATCAAAGTAGAGAAGTTGTGATGACCTGTTTTTACGTGTATTTTCACTGAATGAGTATTTTATAATTTAATTAATATATTGGTTCGTCTATTTTAAATTGGTTTTATTTTATTTGATATGGTGTTTAATTTATTTTAGTCATTTTATGTTTTTTAAAATCGTTTTCGGCGGATCAGTTTTTGGTTTCTGGAGTGAGGATTGGACCTCATTTCTTTTCTTTTCTCTTTTTTTTTTCTTTTTCCCTTTTTCCTTTTTCCTTTTCCCTTTTCTTTCCTTCTTCTTTCTTTCTTTTTTCTTCTTCTTTTTCTCTTCTCTCCCGCGCACGCCCAGCTGCCTTTTTCTCCTTCCTGTCGCCGACCCTTTGACCGCCCAGACCTGCCGCCGCCGGCCGGCGTGGTCGACACCACCCCCGCCATTCTACTCCCCTCTGGTAGGTGATCACCCCCACCAATTTTCAGGACCATCCGTGTAGCCGTTAGCCGCCACGTAAGGCTGGAAGTCACGGCACCAGCTCTCCCTTCTCTCTCTGTCGCCGGTTGCTTTCTCAGCCCAAAACAGCCGCTCCCCGGCAACGTGGCCGACACCACCCACCCAGTTTTCTTCCCCTCCCACCGGTGAACATTCCCACCAAGTTTCACCTCCATCCAAGCCACCGTTAGCCGCCACGAGCTCCTCCAAGCCACACAACTTTTTGCCGATTCCGGCGCTGTCGCTCCACCTCCAGCCACCATCTCTTCATAGCTTCTTCCCCTATCTCTTGCTGACCTAACTCACCCATTTCTGGCCTCGATCCATTGCCGGAGCAGCTCCCACGAGCTCAACTCCGTTCAGCCCCTTTTTGGCCTTCCACTGCCGTTTCCACCTTCACCCATGGCCAAAGCTCACTTCCTTTAACTTCATAAACATCTTAAGACCATTTCCTATCAATTTTGTGTCTTGGTTTGTCCCCGTTCGAAAGTGGGTAATTTATTACCCACGGCCACAGTGTAAAATACACTGTTACGTTACTTATTCTTCGCCGTTTGCAGCACCGCGAGCTTTCGAAAAATACTTTATAGCGCTGTAAGTATTTTCCAAACTCTACTTTTAGATTTAAATATATTATGTTCTTACAATAATTATTTATCTGGTTGGTTGGTTGATTCCAGACTGAGTCCGAGGAGTTCGAGGGTTGGATGGATTGAGGACGGAGTTGATTGATTTGATTGTTTTGTGATTGGTTGGTTATTTGTGCCTTGAGGCGTGCGTTACATGTTGAATTCATGTGCTTTTTATTTAATTGAGAAAAATCATGTTTTATTGGCGTAAATGGATTTTCGGGTGCGTGTGTCTCACCCAGGATGGGTTATTATCTTGGTGGAGCTCCTCTGGTCACTCAGGAGTGGATAATACTGAGTGACATCCCCTGGGTTGTCGCAGGGCGATGACCGAATCGCACGATACGGTAACGCTGTCGTGTCGACTCCGTAATCCCTAGAGTGGCAGGGACTAGAGGATGGCCTGGCCAGGGACGCGCTGGGTGTGAGTACTGGGCATCACTCGTTTAGGTGTCACACGCATAGACGTTACCTGTGGTGTGGCACAGAGCCAGAGCATGCGGATGATCCCTAGGGGAGATCATGGTGCATGCATAATTGGATCGGTTTTTATGGCTTTGGTTATGGGCCATTTTATGGGAAAGTGGCGAGATTTGTTTTGAGGCTATGTGATCCATTTTCTGGAAAAATGGTGGTTTCTGTTTTGGGCCATTATCTGGGATAATGGCGAGGAATGGTTTTAATGGTAATGTTTTTGGGCCAAAAATGGGATTTTGGTGTGCATGGAAAAATGGGTTTTGTGGGTTATGTGCATTGCATTCTTTCATGCATGTTGTTTGAGTTAATATGTTTTTATCTAGTGGTGTTTGGATCTTACTTACCTGCGACACCATTTTTGGTATCGTAGATTTTGGTGTAGAGTTCGAGGAGGAGGAGGAGACTGAGCCCAAGGATGCGGCTCCGCCGGAGTTCTGAGTTGGGTTATGCTTTGTATTTGGATTTGAAACTATATTTGTAGTTTATAATATTTTATTATGTATGTTTTGAACGGCTTTATATTAAACTAAGAAAAAAATTCTGGTACTTAGTTTCTGACTTTGCTATCTGCTGCGTGTTTCTTCGTGCACATTTGTTGCTTATACACACACTTGGCACTCGTTGATAGGGTGGTGACCCGTGATATCACCATCGGGACGTCTCGATTTTTCCATGTCCGTGCGTGGGGATTTGGGGGCGTCATAGATGGTATCAGAGTGGTTTGGCTCTGGGTAAAACCATATGTCCCGTAGGAAGTACCAGAATGTTTTTAAAGTTGTGTTTTAAAATTTATTTTAATTATAGTTGCTATTTGATTTGTTTTATTTGTTTTGAATTTATTTGAGCTTGTTTGCTGGTATATATTTATTTAGTTATGTTATTGCATGCTGGTTTCTTTTGTTTCTTGTTATGTGGTTTGGTTTTGGTTTTCGGTTTTATGTTGTTGGTTTTTTGTTTTTCTTAAAGGGGGTCAAAGGCTGTGTTATGGCAGGAAGATGGTACGATCGACAATACTGTTAGGTATGAATATTTAGCGTAATAGGCTGGAATATTTATCGATATGGCTTGCTGTTATAATATCGAGACTTGAAGGGAATGATATGGTTTAGGCGATCTTTGTGGAGTAGGAACTCAAGTCATAATAGGAGGGGGGAATTAGCTTTAAGTCACCTAAAATGATTGAGATCTTAGGTTTTGTAGAATTTATGTAATGAGTCTTTAGAGTAGGAGATTGTAAGTTCAACTAACATCAAGAATAAATTGATGAGAGTTTCATTTAAGGTTAAGGTTTTGTGGACTCTAGGAAATGATTTGTTATCAATTAATGTTTTAGATTTTGAAAGTTTTGGGAGGCGATTGTTTTATTATCAGATCTAAGGTCTTCAATCTTGTTGATTTCAGAGAATGATCTTTAGATGATCAAAGGTTTAGAATGACTTGATGAACTGCCTTATAATAAGACTTGAGTTTTAGATATGCGGATTTGGTATGCTAACTCGATCTATCTTAAAGTTTGATTACTCTGTAACCATTACCATAAGGGTGATCAGAGTTAAGTTTTTGATATGGAAATTTTCGAGGAGCGTATTTTCTAAAGTTTAGGGGTATTGCTCTAGTTCAAAAATGGTTATTATTATGTTGGAGTTATAGTATTCCTTTGAGTAGATGGAGGTTTCAAACCTTTTAGAGTACAATGATGGTCCTAGATAGAGTGCGCATACATGGGTTAGATGGCTAATTACTGATTTAAGCTTGGGCAAGGAAATGTCGTGATTTAGTTGAATCCATAAGGACGAAGGCATGAGCCATGAATGAATGGAGGTAACAACTAATAAGAGCGCAAAGAATCTAAAGTTAAAATTCTATAGGATTTACGGAATGAGCTTATGGAACCTGAGATGGTAGGTTCAATGAACATTTGAGGAGTCGATTAAATTGGAACTTTCAGATTTTGCCTAAAGCACATTGATGACATTTTGTGAGTTAATTTGTCTACAACCATTAAGACACCAATTCGTCTAATTTTAGTAATCGATATGTAGATTTTCAAGAAGAGATTTTCTCTATGAGACTCGAAGGTAATGTTTTGCTAACTCATGAAGAGGGTTGTTTTTTTTTTTTTAAAAAAAAAAGGTTTTGGAAATTTATGGTTTAGAAGATGCTTATTCTCGAGTTGGGGGTTATAGGGTTGGTAAATTTTAGGAAATGATTCCTTTCAGGTTTCAGGACTAAGGTGGTGTAGGTTAGGAAATAATTTTGTCGATCCTAAAAATATAGGTCCATCCGGGGTGTTGGAGATGGTAGTTTATGTGTTGGTATTAAATGAGTATGTTAATTTGAGTGTTGGTATTTTAGTATTTTTGGGTTTGGGGCTGTATGTTTGGCCAACTTTTAGGAATGGATTTTGGCATATTTAAAGATATAAGTTGAGCAGATTCAGGAATGATTTTTGTTGATTTGAGGATATAAGTCTAGATGATGGAAATGGTAGCAGTGGATCACTTGTACGTCGGATGATTATTGGTTTTGGCTGTGAGTTTTGGTAAGATGATCAAAGTGTACAGTCGAAGTGGGTTACACAATAGAATGATGGTAGGCATTGATTATTGTGATTATTCGCAGGAATTAATCGTGACTTGAGTTCACTTAGGAATTTAAATTCGGGAGCTATATTGTGTCTTAGAGACTAAGTGTCCAGTCGGAAGAATTATAGACATTATTATTTAGTTTGAAGAGTGTTTGTTAGGTCACTATGTGTGGTGTATGATGAAATCTTGGAGGTTGGAACTTAGGCATCAACGGTGGATAACATAAATAGATTTAGAAGGTAATATGGCTTTAGGATCCAAGAGTGATGTGGAAAAATTTTGGAGGATTGAAGATTTGAGTAGTATGGCCTGCCTTGAGATTTAATGGGGATGTGCAATTGAAGAAACTAGTCATATAAATACTGGCTTATGGAAGTAGATATAAGTGGGCAAGTTACCAAGAAGGTTTCAGTAATGCTTTGGTGAGTTTTATGGTGGTTCGTATTAAGATTAGTCATTGTCAGGTTATATGATATTCATAATTTAGGTGATGAGCTTTTAAATATAGATTGTCAGGTAAAAGTTCATAGTCGCTCTTGTAGGTTGGTCGATATAGATTCGAGCCTTTTAGGTTATGTTCCTTACCTGAGATGTGGTAGTTTATTTTGAAAGGATGATGCTTGTTTTCAATTTGGGATGTTGAGGTTGATGGGTATTGATTTCTGTCAACAATCATGGACGTATTTTTGCGGAATGTTGATTTTTGATTAGAGCAGCGATGGCCAAATGAGGAATGAGTGGAGATTTGTGGGTTTTGGAGGTATATTATTTTCTATAGAAATGTGGTAAAGATTTTCTTGTGATTAGGTGTGGATTGAGCTTGTACTTGACAATGTTAATTTATGAGGATATAACCTTTATGTATTTTGGTGAGTTATCAGAGTGCGCGTGAAAGCATGATTTTTGGAGATTCTTAGAAATTCAAATTTTGTGTTGATTTTGAGGAATTAGTAGTGATTCGAAGTTTTAATGGGAGATTAATCATTTGGTCGTACAAATTTCATTTATTGATGGTCAACTTTGGAAGTGGCTATTAGGTTACCAAAGTTGGAATAGGATGGAAATTCGGAAGGTAAAGCAGAGACGTCGTCGATATTAGCAATTAATGGTGTGAAGATAATAACTATTGGAATTTGTTGGGAGTTGTTGATGATATGTATCTCTCAAATATGTCCAGAGTTGTATCTTGTATCTTTTTGGCGCTGATGGTTGATCTTGCAAATTTCGAAGACGAAATTTGTTTTAAGGGGGGGAGGATGTGATGACCCGTTTTTACGTGTATTTTCACTGAAGGAGTATTTTTTAATTTAATTAATATATTGGTTCATCTATTTTAAATTATTGTATTTTAAATTGATTTTATTTTATTTGATGTGGTGTTTAATTTATTTTAGTCGTTTTATTTTTTTAAAATCGTTTTCGGCGGATCAGTTTTTGGTTTCCGGAGTGAGGATTGGACTTCATTTCTTTTCTTTTCTCTTTTTTTTTTTTCTTTTTCCCTTTTTCCTTTTTCCTTTTCCCTTTTCTTTCGTTCTTCTTTCTTTCTTTTTTCTTCTTCTTTTTCTCTTCTCTCCCGCGCACGCCCAGCTGCCTCTTTCTCCTTCCTGTCGTCGACCCTTTGACCGCCCAGACCTGCCGCTGCCGGCTGGCGTGGTCAACACCACCCCCGCCGTTCGACTCCCCTCCGGCTGGTGATCACCCCCACCAATTTTCAGGGCCATCCGTGCAGCCGTTAGCCGCCACGCACGGCTGGAAGTCACGGCACCAGCTCTCCCTTCTCTCTCTGTCGCCGGTTGCTTTCTTAGCCCAGAACCGTTGCTCGCCGGTGACGTGGCTGACACCACCCACCCAGTTTTCTTCCCCTACCACCGGTGAACATCCCCACCAAGTTTCACCTCCATCCGAGCCACCGTTAGCCGCCACGAGCTCCTCATAGACACACGGCTTTTTGCCGATTCCGGCGCCGTCGCTCCACCTCCGGCCACCATCTCTTCACAGCTTCTTCCCCTACCTCTTGCCAACCTAACCCACCCATTTACAGCCTCGATCCATTGCCGGAGCAGCTCCCACGAGCTCAACTCCGTTCAGCCCCTTTTTGGCCTTCCATCGCCACCCACGGCCAAAACTCACTTCCTTTAGCTTCATAAACATCTCAAGACCCTTCCCTATCAATTTTGTGTCTTGGTTTGTCCCCGTTCGAAAGTGGGTAATTTATTACCCACAGCCACAATGTAAAATACACTGTTACATTGCTTTTTCTCCGCCGTTTGCAACGCCGCGAGCTTTCGAAAAATACCTTATAGCAGTGTAAATACTTTTCAAACTCTACTTTTAGATTTAAATATATTATGCTCTTACAATAATTATTTATCTAGGTGGTTGGTTGATTCCGGACTGAGTCCGAGGAGTTTGGGAGTCGGATGGATTGAGGATGGAGTTGCTTGATTTGGTTGTTTTGTGATTGGTTGGTTATTTGTGCCTTGAGGCGTGCGTTACATGTTGCATTCATGTGCTTTTTATTTAATTGAGAAAAGTCATGTTTTGTTGGCGTAAATGGATTTTCGGGTGCGTGTGTCTCACGAGCCCAAGTCGGGATGGGTTATTATCTCGGTGGAGCTCCTCTGGTCACTCGGGAGTGGATAATACTGAGTGACATCCCCTGGGTTGTCACAGGGCGACGATCGAATCGCATGATACGGTAACGCTGTCGTGTCGACTCCGTGGTCCCTAGAGTGGCAGGGACTAGAGGATGGTCTGGCCAGGGACACGCTGGGTGCAAGTACTGGGCATCACTCATTTAGGTATCACACACATAGACGTTACCTATGGTATGGCACAGAGCCAGAGCGTGCAGATGATCCCTAGGGGAGATCATGGTGCATGCATAATTGGATCGGTTTTTATGGTTTTGGTTACGGGCCATTTTCTGAAAAAATGGCGAGGTTTGTTTTGAGGCTATGTGATCCATTTTCTGGGAAAATGGTGGTTTCTGTTTTGGACCATTATCTGGCATAATGAGGAGGAATGGTTTTAATGGTAATGTTTTTGGGCCAAAAATGGGATTTTGGCGTGAGTAGAAAAATGGGTTTTGTGGGTTATGTGCATTGCATTCTTTCATGCATGTTATTTGAGTTAATATGTTTTTATCTAGTGGTGTTTGGATCTTACTTACCTGCGGCACCATTTTTGGTACCGTAGATTTTGGTGCAGAGTTTGAGGAGGAGGAGGAGGCTGAGCCCGAGGATGCGGCTCCGCCGGAGTTCTGAGTTGGGTTATGCTTTGTATTTGACTTTGAAACTATATTTGTAGTTTGTAATATTTTATTATGTATGTTTTGAATGGCTTTGTATTAAACTAAGAAAAAAATTTTGGTACTTAGTTTCTGACTTCGCTATCCGATGCGTGTTTCTTCGTACACATTTGTTACTTATACACACACTTGGCACTCGTCGATAGGGTGGTGACCCGTGATGCCACCATCCGGATGTCTCGATTTTCCTGTGTCCGTGCGTGGGGATTTGGGGGCGTCACAGACGTTGGGTTTAAGTTCTGATTGTACACTTCACTTATTTAGTTAAATTTTTTAGGTGGTGATTTTATAATTGATAAATAGTGTACCTTTACTTTGGTAGATTTCTTTTTTGTAAGAACGACAAACAAACTGATCACATGATATACTCAATATATGTAAGAGATTATGTAATGCATCATAATTTTTTTTTTTTTGTAGTGAGAGGATATTAGCCTTGAGTTCATTCTTAATTGTTCTTTGATTGTACATGGCTTGCTATAAAATAAGAAAAATAGATATTATTTGATGAATTGTTCGTAAGATTCTGATCTCAAGTCATTTACATCAATTAGTTGTCTTAGGAAGTTGGTGTCCATGTTCTGAATTGGCACAAAACATTCCTAGTATGCAAAAGAATGGCACATTAATGGGAGAATGCGTGAAAAGAAGAGACTTTGAATGTTTCATGAATGAAAATTAACGTAAGGGAGGAGCTAAATTATTTCACATTGACATTGACTGATCAGAATCTAATCCTAAGCATGAAAGCGCAATGCCTTTAAATTCCACATTCACATGGATTGCCATAATTAGTTTCCACACTATTGATTGTGACTGATCTATGAGCTGCCATTATTTTGTATATATAATCCATGTACTAGCAATTTGAATTAACTAACCATACAATTCTGCTGTTATTCTATTAGGGACCCCGCCTTCCCCCAAGGGGCCCGATATTGAAATATCAAAACTTGATCCAAGAATGATGGGCATTAATTCCCTCAAATTTCACTGATCATCAAATCAATATGCAATTTCATGCTAAATGTTTTCAAACTTTTTCACAAACCATTTCTTCTCAAATTTTCAAACAAAATACAATAAACAATTCAACTTTTTCAAACTTCAAAATAAAAATAATATTAAAAAATTATTTTTTAATAATATTTTATACAATTTTTAATTTTCATCTCATTTCATCTGTATAATCAAACGAGGCCTAAGTGAGGGCCATGTTCAAGGTGGGTACAATGGGTCATGTGTAATTGAATTATGGTGAAGATTCAATGAGAGAGGAAAAGTACCCAAAGTGGATCATGTATTATATTGTAATAACCCAAAATATATTTGCAAACATTTAGTTTGTTTCATAATGACAAGTAAGAAAAAGCTTGTTGTAGTTAATTCATAAGCCCAATTAATTAACCTTAGGCAGAAATTTGAATTGAGAAATATTTATTGACTTTTGCTTGACTTGTGTGATACCCCGTTTTTACGTGTATTTTTACTGAATGAGTTATTTTTAATTTAATTAATATAATAGTTCTTTTATTTTAAATTATTGTATTTTAAATTGGTTTTATTTTATTTGATGTGGTGTTTAATTTATTTTAGTCGTTTTATGTTTTTAAAATTATTTTCGGCAGATCAGTTTTTGGATTCTTGAAGTGAGGACTGGACCTCATTTCTTTCCCTCATCTTTTCTTTTCCTTTTTTCTTTTTTCTTTCTTTTTCTTTCCCTCTTTTCTTTTTCTTTCCTTTTCTTTCTTTCTTCTTCCTCTTTCTTCCTGTGCACGCGAGCTGCCTCCCTTCCCTCTCCCCGTCGCCGTCCGTTGACCAGCCCCGACTCACTGTCGTCTGGCCGCCGTGGTCAACACCACCCCCACCATTCGATCCCCCACTGGCCGGCGCACCACCCCACCGAATCCCAGCCCCATCTGAGCCGCCGTTAGCCCCATACGGCCCATCTAAGCTACACAGCTTTTTGCTGTTTCCAGCGCCGTCGCTCCACCTCCGGCCACCACCCCTTCACAACTTCTTCCCATACCTCTTGCCGACCTAACCCACCCAATTTCGACCCCGATCCGTTGCCGGAGCAGCTCCCACGAGCTCAACTCCGTTCAGCCCCTTTTTGGCCTTTCACCGCCACCCACGGCCAAAGCTCACTTCCACTAGCTTCATAAACATCCATAGACCCTTCCCTATCAATTTCGTGTCTTGGTTTGTCCCCGTTCGAAAGTGGGTAATTTATTACCCATGGCCACAGTGTAAAATACACTGTTACGTAGCTTTTTCTCCGCCGTTTGCAACGCCGTGAGCATTTGAAAAATACCTTATAGCGCTGTAAGTATTTTTCAAACTCTACTTTTAGATTTAAATATATTTTGCTCTTACAATAATTATTTGACTTCTGGTTGGTTGATTCCGGACTGAGTTCGAGGAGTTCGAGGGTTGGATGGATTGAGGACGGAGTTGCTTGGTTTGTTGATTTGTGATTGGTTGGTTGTTTTGGTGCCTTGAGGTTACATTTACATGTTGCATGCACGTGCATTTTATTTAATTGAGAAAAACCATGTTTTGTTGGCGTAAATGGATTTTCGGGTGCGTGTGTATCACGACCCCAAGCTAGGATGGGGTATTATCTCGGTGGAGCTCCTCTGTTCACTCGGGAGCGTAATATACTGAGTGATGTCCCCTAAGTTGTTGCTGTTCAACAACGGGAGCAGGCGGGATGGTAACGCTCTTGTACCAACTCCGTGACCCTTCGCTGGTGAGGGCTAGAGGATGCTTGGCTACGAACGTGCGGGGCGCAGAACTGGGCATCACTCGTTTAGGTGCCACACGCATGGTCATTACCTGCGGTGTGGCACAGGAGACAGGGTGTGCGGATGACCCCTAGGGGTGGTCATGGTGCATTCGGGTTAATTGGATATTGGATTGAGTTGGTTTTGGGCCAAATGAGGCTTTTGGCGTGAGTTGGAAAGTAATGCATTTTTGGGGCCAAATGAGATTTTTGGCGTGCGTGGAAAAAATGTGGTTTACAGTTCATGTACATTTGCATTCCTTTATGCATATTGTTTGAGTTTTAATATGCTTTTATCTAGTGGCGTTTGGATCTTACTTACCTGCGGTACTATTTTTGGTACCGTAGATCTTGGTGCAGATATCGAGGAGGAGGAGGAGGAGGAGGCTGAGCCCGAGTTCGAGGAGGCGGCTCCACCGGAGTATTGAGTGAAAGTTTATGCCTTGTTGTTGGATTTGAACTATTTTTGTATCTTGTAATATTTTATTATGTATGTTTTGAACCGCTTTGTATTAAACCAAGAAAAATTCTGGTACTTAGTTATGACTTTCGTTATCCGCTGCGTGTTTCTTTTTGCACATTTATTGCTTATACACACACTTGGCACTCGTCGATAGGGTGGTGACCCGTGTTGTCATCATCCGGACGTCTCAATTTCTCCGTGTCTGTATGTGGAGATTTAGGGCGTCACAACTTGTGTCCTCAAATTCTACCTAAACTAACACATACATGAAGTAATAGTCAAGAAAAGTACGTCACTTTAATTTTTCTCTCTCCTAATGACGATAACATTCTACCCAGTCCATTTGGGTACTGAAATGCATAAAAACTAACATATTTAATATATCAAGAAGTTAAAAGGTAAATACTATTGAGTTAATAGCAACGATAAGATAAATAATTTTTTTTTAATTTAAAAAGTAATAGTAAAAAAATAATTGGGATAAGTGTAGAAAAGTCAAAGAAATAAGTAATTAATAACCACTATAAAATAAAATTTCTTATCTTTTTTTCCTCTCTATTGAATTGGCAATCATAAATCTTAATGTTAAAAAATTAAGATTTATTGTGATAATTAAGTGATCAATACAATGAAAAGCTTTTTAACATGTGAAGGGTTGGTATAGGTCAATAAAATAAAATGATTAATTAGCTCAATAGAATACAAATGATGCTTCTTAAATTATATAGATAGATACCGACTTAACTACATATTGATAAAATTCTTATTTAAAATTTAGAATCTAGATGAGAGAGAAAGATAGTCATAAGATGTAAGTCATAATATATTTAACTAGTAAATATTTAATGATGTTCAATATATGATCTATACATCCAAAAATAAATATTATAATTTATAAAGATCTACATTTTATATTTATCTTTTTCTTAAGGATCTCTCAACTGCTTAAACACTAAAACTTTTCACAATTATAACTCTAACTCCCCTTTGCAACTTTTATTAAAGGGATTAGCATGTCCATCCCTTTATGCTCCCGTTAAAAACTTGTAAAAAAGATGTTAGCATGCACCCACTAATAAATGTGGTGTCAAAGAACTTTTATGAAATTCTAATAATTAATAAATAGTACCCAATTCAAAATTTTAATTTGTTTCAAGTTCTCTCAATAATTAATGTATTTTAAAATATTAAATTAGAGTGGACCCTTTCAAAAAGTATATGTAATCGGAATGGTCTTAGTACATGTATTATATTATATCAATTTTTTTTTTTACTTTATTATTGTATTTAGACTTTGGACCCATTGAATTAAGAAACATTATGACTCTAAGGACCACTGCATGAGAAACTTTAGAAAAATGGGTTACTGGAGTTGAGAGTTTTCATTGGTAGAAGTTTAAAGTTAGGATGTGTATTTTCCACATTGACTTGGTTTAATTAGACCCCTTACTTACGCATTACAGTACCACTACATAAGAAACTTTAGAAAAATGGGTTATCGGAATTGAGAGTGTTTATTGGCTGAAGTTGAAAGTTAGAATGTGTATTTTCCATATTGACTTTGGCTAATCAGACCCATTACTTACGCATTATAGTACCACTATGTGATGACCCGTTTTTGAGTGTATTTTCGCTGAAATATTTGTTTTTATTTTAATTAATATATTAGCTATTTATTTTAATTTATTCGCGTTTTTAAAATTGGTTTTTAATTTAATTTAGTTTATTTGATGTTGTGTTTTATTTAATTGTTTTGTGGTTTTTAATCTTTTTGGCGGGTTAGTTTTGCTTCCCGAAATGAGGATTGGACCTCATCTTTTCCCTATATCTTTTCCCTTTTTCCTTTCTTTTTCTTTTTCCTTTTTCTTTTTTTTCTTCTTCTTTCTTTTTTTTTCTTTTCTTTTCTTTTTTTTTCTCTCTTTTTCTCTCTCCCCGATCGGCTTCCCCCCCCGAGCTCTCTCTCTCCTCCCTCTCCCCCGCGTCGTCCCTCTCTCTCCTCCAGCCCAACGCCGTCCGGCCACCAACCGGACCCCCACCGGTCCCATTCTCTTCCCCTCCCTCCGGTGCGCCTCCCCACCGAAAACCACCCCCAACCGGCCGGCCATTTGGCCGGAAAAAGCCCAACAAGCCTCCACGGATTTCACTCCGATCCGCCACCGTCGCTCCACCTCCGGCCACCATTTCTTCACCACTTCATCACCGGTCCCTTGCCGTCCTAACCCACCCATTTCCGGCCTCCAACGACCACCGGAGCAGCTCCCACGAGCTTGTTTTCCGATTTGCTCTTTTTGGCCATTTCCGGCCATTCCGCCGCCACCCACGGCCGTCCGTCACTTCCATTAGCTTCACAACCATCCCTTGACCATTCCCCATCAATCTCGTGTCCTAGTTTGTCCCCGTTCAAAAGTGGGTTTTTCGGACCCACGGCCACAGTGAATTTTCACTGTGACGTTGCTGTTTTTCCGCCGTTTGCAACGCCGCTTGTTTTCTAAAATTGCCATATAGCGCTGTAAGTATTTTTTAAACCCTATTTTCAGATTTTAATATATATTGCTCTTTCATTTATTTATCTGTTGTTGGTTGTTGATTCCGGACTGAGTCCGAGGAGTTTCGGGGGTCGGATGGATTGAGGACGGAGTGTTTGTTTGGTTGGTTGTGTTGGTTGTTTTGGTTGTGCCGTGCGGCGTACGTTGCATATTGGATATTTATGCTTTTTTAATTTCGTTCATGTGCTTTTTATTTTATTTGAGTGTTTCATGTTTATCGGCGTTTTTGGTCTTTGGTTGCATGTGTCTCACGAGCCCAAGCCGGGATGGGTTATTATCACGGTGGAGCTCCTCTGGTCACTCAGGAGCGGATAATACTGAGTGACATCCCCTGGGTTGTCGTAGGGCGACGACCGGATCGCACGATAGGGTGACGATGTCGTGTCGACTCCGTGGTCCTTCTAGTGGCGGGGACTAGAGGATGGCCCAGATGGTTCGCGCTTGTGTCGTGAGTCTGGGCATCACTCGTTTAGGTGCCACATGCGCAGTCGTTACCTGCAGTGTGGTACAGAGCCATGTATACGGATGATCCCTAGGGGAGATCATAGTGTATGCGTAAATCGGAACTCCTCTGGTCACTCGGGAGTGGTTAATACTGAGTGACGTCCCCTGAGTTGTCGAGAGCGATGACGGGAGCGGGGCTAGGGGATGCTTGGCTACGAACTCACCGGGCGCGGAACCGGGCATCGCCCTACTCACCGTCTCCGTGGCCTTTCGCTGGCGAGGGCTAGAGGATGGCCCAGATGGTTCGCGCGTGTGACGTGAGTCTGGGCATCACTTGTTTAGGTGTCGCGCGCGTAGCCATTCTCTACGGTGTGGCACTGAGCCAGGGTGTGCGGATGATCCCTAGGGGAGATCATGGTGCATACAGTGTGGGTGTGGTATGGTTTTCGGTTATGATCCATTTTCTGGGAAAATTGTGGTTTGGGCCATTATCGGGGATAATGGCAAGGTTTGACTTCTTGGATGTTTTTGTGGGCCATATGGGTTTTTTTGGCGTGCGTGGAAAATGTGGTTTTGCGGGGCATGTGTTTTGGTTGTTCTTGCATGCATGTTGTTTGAGTCATATGTGTTTTTATCTGGTAGTGTTTGGGTTATACTTACCTGCGGAACCATTTTTGGTTCCGTAGCTTTTGGTGCAGAGTTCGAGGACGAGGAGGAGGAGGCTGAGCCCGAGGATGCGGCTCCGCCGGGTTGCTGATGCTATGCTTTTTATTTGCTTTTAAACCTGTATTTGTGTTTTTTGTAATATTTTATTTATGTATGTTTTAAACAGCTTGTATTACGTTAAGAAAAATTCTGGTACTTATTTATTGACTTGCTTTTCGCTGCGTTTATCTTGTGCACTTTGTTGCTCTTACACACACTTGGCACCCGACGAAAGGATGGTGATCCGGGTTGTCACCATCCGGACGTCTCGATTTCCCCATGTTTGGGTGTGGGGATTTGGGGGCGTCACACACTACATGAGAAACTTTAGAAAAATGGGTTACTAGAGTTGAGAGTTTCCATTGGCATAAGTTTAAAGTTAGGATGTGTATTTTCCACATTGACTTGGTTTAATTAGACCCCTTACTTACGCATTACAGTACCATTGCATGAGAAACTTTAGAAAAATGGGTTATCGGAATTGAGAGTGTTTGTTGGCTGAAGTTGAAAGTTAGAATGTGTATTTTCCACATTGAATTTGGCTAATTAGACCCATTACTTACGCATTATAGTACCACTGCATGATAAACTTTAGAAAAATGGGTTACTGGAGTTGAGAGTTTTCATTGGAATAAGTTTAAAGTTAGGATGTGTATTTTCCACATTGACTTGGTCTAATTAGACTCCTTACTTACTCGTTACAGTACAACTTCATGAGAAACTTTAGAAAAATGTGTTATCGGAATTGAGAGTGTTTATTGACTGAAGTTGAAAGTTAGAATATGTATTTTTCACATTGACTTTGGCTAATTAAACCCATTACTTACACATTATAGTACCATTGCATGAGAAACTTTAGAAAAATGGGTTACAGAGTTGAGAGTGTTCATTGGCTGAAATTTAAAGTTAGTAGGTGTATTTTCCACATTGACTTGGTCTAATTAGAGCCCATAGTACTTATGCATTACAGTACCACTGCATGACAAACTTTAGAAGAATGGGTTATCGAAATTGTGACTGTTTATTGGCTGAAGTTGAAAGTTAGAATGTGTATTTTCCACATTGACTTTGGCTAATTAGACCCATTACTTACTCATTACAGTACCATTGCATGCGAAACTTTAGAAAAAAGGGTTACTGAGTTGAGAGTGTTCATTGGCTGAAATTTAAAGTAATTAAGATGTGTATTTTCCATATTGACTTGAGCTAATTAGACCCATTACTTACACATTTCAAAGACCAACCAGCAACTAATTTCTACATTTATAAATTTGGATAGGTGGTGTCACATTCTACAATGACTTCATTGACTTGAGATGCCTTCACTTTCAATACTAGTTGGAATTTAAAATTTGGAGCACTATTGAAGACTTGGACTGAGGCAAACTTGACCTCAAAAGAGTGGAGTTTTAGGTGCTTTAACTCGGTAAAAAATATAAATATACATGCCCTATGATGCTTTAACTCAGCAAAACATATAAATATACATTCCTATGTCGACTATGTATATTTATACCGCTTACTTTGTCCAATTAACAATATATCACATTGTGGTGTCACATAATTTATTAAAAAAATTTAAAAATTATACATTCAAAGCAATCCTTAATACAAAAAGAGGAAGGGTAAAACCCTAGATTCCCTCTACCCTTTTATGTTTGTATTTTTTTTATTTTCTTAATAAACCACGTAGTGTCACGATGTGTTCTCATGTCAATGGGACAAAGTGAACGGCATAATTTAATGAGCGTAGTAGCATTACTCTATATCAATTTGTTTTTTTTTTTAACTCTATTATTATCTTTACACTTTGGACCCATTGAATTAAGAAACATTATGACTCCAAGCCCACAACTAAATGAGTTTTTTGGAATACGTTCTGTATGTGTGGAATTTATTGGATGTTAGCACATTTGTTGGTGCTAGTACTATTCATGCATATGTTGATGCCGACTGTTGTCTGCCCATGTCTGAGCAATTCTAGCCTTTAATATTGTATTTGATCTCCCAAGGATTTACTCTAGCAGCAACAATTGCAAACAAAAAGGAATATATAGGTATTCATACCAAATAAAAGGAGTGATCTAGTTTCCCGTAATTAAGCAACTTAACAATTCAAGATATGATTTTAAATTTTCAAACATGCAAGTTTTTTTGGATCAATGTGCAATTAAGTTATTCATCAATGAACTTGACAAGATGTAAGTGATGAGAGAGCGGATAGAAGGAGAAAATTGGCTCAAAGACTACAAGAAATAAAGGGATGGTTTAGTGCGGTGCTAGGAGGAGAAAGAAGGAAGAGGAAGGAACAATTAAGGAACATGAGTAGATTGAACATGCCGTTTATGTGCACTTCTCCCAAGGAAGGGTGATTGACATGACATTATAGAAGTCAATACATTTCCTTTTTAAACCCAATTCCCATTTCATTGTGATTAATTACTTATTATGAATAGGACATCAAGTAAATAATTTTGATGAAGTATTTACAACAACCAAGTCATATGTATAATGTATTGATAGTTCATCAAAAAGTCTATAACTGCTAAGTTTGAATAGATTTTAAAAAGAAAAGGATAAACTAACACCTTTTTTACAACTATAATAATACAAAATAGTAAAAAGTAGGTAACAAAATAATAATTAAATAATAATTAGTATCGGAATCTTCTCAGAACACTCTACTGCCGAAACTAGCCCTAAAACACAAATAATCATGGACAATTTTATAAAACCCAACAAAAGTAGGGATTATGTTAGTAGTAGAAGGATAACTATTAAAGTAGAATTTTAACATAAAAACTGTGTGATCAATTCTCCTTGCAATTTATTAACGGTTACGTTCATAGGGCCTATGAATGTATACAAAGGTTTTGCCCAATGTGACGCCCCCAAATCCCCAAGTACGGACACGGGAAAATCGATACGTCCGGATGATGACATCACGGGTCACCACCCTATCGACGTGTGCCAAGTGTGTGTATAAGCAACGAATGTACACGAGAAACACGCAGCGGATAGCAAAGTTAATAACTAAGTACTATAATTTTTCTTGTTTAATACAAAGCTGTTCAAAACATATAGAATAGAATATTACAAAACACAAATATAATATCAAAGCCAAATAGAAAACATAAACTCCACTCAGAACTCTGGCGGAGCCGCATCCTCGGGCTCAGCCTCCTCCTCCTCCTCGAACTCTGCACTAAAATCTACGGAACCAAAAATGGTGCCGCAGGTAAGTAAACTCCAAACACCACTAGATAAAAACATATAAAACTCAAACAATATGCATGAAAGAAAAACCAATGCACATGCACCATAAAAACCATAATTTCTCCACGCACGCCAAAAACTCATTTGGCCCACAAAAACATATCCTTAAAACCAAGCCTCGCCATTATTCTAGATAATGACCCAAACCACAATTTTCCCAGAAAATGGATCAGAAGCCTTGAAAACCAAGCCTCGCCATTTTTCCAAAAAATGGCCCACATTCGAAAACCATAAAAACAATCCGATTATGCATGCACCATGATCTCCCCTAGGGATCATCCGCACACCCTGGCTCTGTGCCACACCGCAGGTAACGACTACGCTTGTGACACCTAAACGAGCGATGCCCAGACTCGCGCCCTGCGCGTACCTGGCCAGGCCATCCTCTAGTCCCCGCCACTCTAGGGATCCCGGAGTCAACACGACAGTGTTACCGTATCGTGCGATTCGGTCGTCGCCCTGCGACAACCCAGGGGATGTCACTCAATTTTATCCACTCCCGAGTGACCAGAGGAGCTCCACCGAGATAATAACCCATCTCGACTTGGGTTCGTGAGACACACGCACCCAAAAACCATTTACGCCAATAAAACGAGATTTTCTCGAATAAACTAAAATGCACATATACACAATATGCAACTCACGCCTCATGGCTCAAATAATCAAGCAATCACAAACAACCAAAACCAAGCACTCCGTCCTCAATCCATCCGACCCCCGAACTCCTCGGACTCAGTCCGAAATCAGCCAACCAACAACAAATATTTATTGAATGAGCAAAATATATTTAAATCTAAAATTAGGGTTTAGAAAATACTTACAGCGCTATATGGTATTTTTAGAAAGCTCGCGGCGTTGCAAACGGCGGAAGAAAAGCAACGTAACAGTGAAATTTCATTGTGGCTGTGGGTTGTAAAATACCCACTTTTGATCAGGGACAAACCAAGGCTCGAGATTGATAGGGAAGGGTCTAAGGATGTTTATGAAGCTAGTGGAAGAGGAGTTTGGCCGTGGGTGGTGGCGAAAACGGCAGAGGAAGGGTTTAAACGCCCAAAACAGAAACTAGCTCGTGGGAGCTGTTCTGCTGACTGTTAGAGGCCGGAAATGGGTGGGTTAGGACGACAAGGAGTCGGTGATAAAGAGGTGAAGAGGTGGTGGCCGGAGGTGGAGCGACGGCGGCAGATCGGAGTAAAAACAGTGTGGCTTGATGGGATTTTTCTGGCTAAACGGTGGCTCCGTTGGCGGTGCAAATTGGTGGGGTGGTTCACCGGAGGGAGGGGAAGAAAATGCTGGGGGTGGTGTGGCTCACGGCACCGGCGAGCGGCGGTTCTAGGAGGTTGGACGTGGATGACGTGAGGGAGAGGAGAGAGAGAGAGACGGACGGGGGGGGGAATCGCGCGGGAGGGGAGGGAAAAAGGAAGAAAAAAAGAAAAAGAAAAAAAAGAGAAAAAGGAAAAAGGGAAAAGAAAATATGGAGGGAAGAAATGAGGTCCAATCCTCACTCCGGAGAACAAAACAGATCTGCTGAAAACGAGATTAAAAACCATAAAACAACTAAATAAATAAAACATAACATCAAATAAATAAAAACCAATTTAAAACGCAATAATTTAAAATAAATCAATCAATATATTAATTAAATTAAAAACAACCTTGTAGTAAAAATACACGTAAAAGCAGGTCATCACATCCTCCCTCCCTTAAAACAAATTTCGTCCTCGAAATTTGCAAGATTAACCACCAACTTAAAACAAGCCACATAATATCACATAAACCACCTGTGACCAAGATTAAGAAACGTATCATCTTTACTCAAACAAGTATGGGTACTGCTCCTTCATGTCCTCTACTCACTCCCAAGAGAAGTCTTGAGCTAACGGATCTCCCCATGCCACCTTAACCAAAGGTATAATCTTGGACCTCAACTGTTGCTCCTTCCAATCCATGATCTGTGATGGAACAACCTCATAAGTGAGATCCGGTTGCAACTGAATACTCTCTGGGTCGACAAAGCGTGGCTCTTGTTGTCCAAAGCTCTAATTTAAGGACAATACGTGGAAGATATCATGAATATCCCCAAAATATTCTGGCAAAGCAACTCTATAGGTGATGAACCCTACCTTCTCCAGAATCTGAAAAGGGCCAACATAACTCGGATCCAGTTTCCTCTTCTTACCAAAACGCTTAACACTTCTCATGGGAGAGACTTTGAGATAAACCCAATCACCTTCTTCAAAAGATAACTCTCTCCTCCTGGTATCAGCGTAGCTTTTCTGACGACTCTGAACTGCCGCCATTTTATCCCTGATGATCCGAACTTGGCTTTGCATCTCTTGAATTATTTCGGGTCCAATAATCTTACTCTCCCCGACTTCATCCCAACATAAGGGCGATCTGCACTTCCTCCCGTAAAGAGCTTCATAGGGAGCCATCTGAATGGTCGCATGGAAGCTATTATTATATGCAAACTCTATGAGCGGCAAATGGTTTTTCCAACTCCCTTGAAATTCCATGACACATGCTCGCAACATGTCTTCAAGGGTCTGAATGGTGCACTCTGATTGGCCGTCTGTCTGCGGGTGATATGCGGTACTGAACTTCAACTTAGTACCCAAAGCTACCTGCAAACTCTTCCAGAACTGTGACGTGAACCTTGGGTCTCGATCAGACACTATACTCTTTGGTATGCCGTGCAGCCGCACTATTTCTTTCATGTACAAGTGTGTCAACTTACCCAAGGTATCGGTGTTATTAATAGGTAAGAAATGAGCACTCTTCGTTAACAGGTCAACAATCACCCAAACAGAATTTTTTCCACTAGGCGTTCTCGGCAAACCCACTACAAAGTCCATCATGATGTCATCCCATTTCCACTCAGGAATAGGGAGGGGTTGGAGCATACTTGCGGGTCTTTGATGCTCGGCCTTCACTTGATGGCATGTGTGGCATTTCTCAACATACAAGGCAATATCCCTCTTCATTCCATCCCACCAGTAATTTTTCTTCAAGTCCCGGTACATCTTCGTACTGCCGGGATGAACTGAATAAGGGGCCGCATGAGCTTCTGCCATGATCCGCTCCTTGAATTCTGAATCTTTGGGGACCACTCTGTGATCTCGGAACCGAAGTATTTCATCTTTATCCATACTATAGTACAACGGCTCTCGAGATTTTCTGACTCTTTTTCTGATATTCAGCAGCTTCGGATCCTTCCTTTGAAGAGTCTTCAATTCCTCAAAATCAATTACCCGAATGTCAAGAACTGAAGATAGAATCTCTTCTTACTGCGAACTTTCAATAAGGAGCCTTCTCATCCCACAAAGCAAAGAATCCAATTCTGACGGCTCGGCTTCATCTTCCAAGTGCGATTTTCGGCTCAAAGCATCTGCAACTATATTAGCCTTCCCCGGATGGTACTTGATCTCATACTGGTAGTCACTGATTAGCTCTAGCCATCGCCTCTGCCTCATGTTCAGATTTTTCTGGGAAAACAAGTACTTCAAGCTCTTGTGATCGGTGTATACTTCACAAGCTTCCTCGTACAAAAAGTGCTGCCAGATCTTGAGAGCAAAAACAATCGCAGCCAATTCCAAATCATGCGTCGGATAATTCTTCTCATGGTTCTTTAGCTGACGAGATGCATAGGCAACAACCCGTCCTTCCTGCATAAGGACACAACCCAAATCGAATTTAGACGCATCGCTGAAGACTACGAATGGCTTATGCGGTTCTGGAAGTGCTAACACTGGTGCCGTTGTCAACCTGCTCTTCAATTCTTGGAAGCTTCTCTCACACTTATCTGACCAAACAAATTCTGCATTCTTCCGAGTCAAAGCTGTGAGAGGTCCAGATAGGCGAGCAAATCCCTCCACAAATCTTCGTTAATATCCGGCAAGTCCCAAGAAACTCCAGATCTCGCGCACTGTAGTCGGACGTGGCCATGACAAAATGGCTTCCACCTTACTAGGATCAATAGCCACTCCGTCTTGGGAAATCACATGCCCAAGAAATCTGACTTCCTCCAACCAGAATTCACACTTGCTGAGCTTGGTGTACAACTGGTGTTCTCTCAATTTTCCAAGTACCAGACGAAGATGATACACATGCTCTTCAACATCTCAGGAGTAAATCAGAATATCATAAATGAATACTACCACAAAGGAATCCAGATAAGGTCGAAATACTCGATTCATTAAATCCATGAAAGCAGCAGGGGCATTAGCCAACCCAAACGGCATCACCCTAAATTCATAATGCCCATACCTCGACTTGAAAGCAGTTTTGGGCACATCCTTGTCTCTGATCCTCAGCTGGTAGTATCCCGATCTCAAATCAATCTTCGAGAACACGGCTGCTCCTTGAAACTGATCAAATAAATCGTCGATCCGTGAGAGAGGATATTTATTTTTGATGGTCACCTTATTTAATTCCTGATAATCAATGCACATACGGAGGGTTCCATCTTTCTTTTTAACGAACAGCACTGGCGCACCCCACGGCGAAGTACTAGGCTGAATAAATCCCTTATCTACCAGCTCTTACAATTGAGTCTTCAACTCTTTTAATTCAGCCGGTGCCATACGATAAGGAGCTTTATGTACAGGAGCCGCTCCAGGTTCTAAGGCTATAACAAACTCCATTTCTCGAACAAGGGGTAGTCCAGGCAAGTCATCCACAAACACATCGGGGAATTCTTCCATAACTGGAATGTCTACCAAAGACTTCTTCTCAGACGACATGGACACCATCTGGACTAATAAGGCTTCTGCTCCCTATGCAATCTCTCTTCTTGCTTGAATTGCCGATATAATTACCGGCTTTTCTTTTAACTTACTCCCCGCAAATTCCAGACAATCACCATCTGGAAGCTGAAAGCTAATTATCCGACTTCTGTAATTAATACTCGCAGAATATCGGTATAGCCAATCCATCCCGAGAATGATATCAAAACCCAACAGCTTAAACACCACCAAATCAGCATCCAAGAACCTTCCATCAAAATTTAATGGGCATCCCAAAGTAACCTTGGAACACCACACCATTTCACCAAATTACACATCCGCGCAAACATGGAAGATACAAATGACTGTGAAGCACCCGAATCAAACAAAGTGCAAGTATAAAACTCATATAAACGGACTCTCCCTGAACCAAACACATTAACCCATGAAATCCAAAAACAAAGGAGAAACCAAATACACCAAAAATTAAATCCAACATAAAATTAAATTAAATTAATCCATACCAGTAATTACTCCAGCATCATGGGTCGCTGGTACCTCATCATCCACATTTCCGGGTGTGACAGTATAAACCCAGGCTTGCACTGCTTGCCTTGGATTTGTTCTTCCACCGCGTCTACCTCCACAGCTTCCTTGAACTGGTCTTGGACACTCTCGAGCAAAGTGACCCTGCTGACCACAATTATAACATCGAGCCCCACCAGAAGGGCACTCACCCCATGTGAACACCTGAGGATGCTTGCGGTCGAGTTTTGGTCCGCTGAACAAATTTCTGAGGCAAACTCGAGCTGCTTCCTTCACCAGAAAAACTTCGCCTCTTATGCCCTGGAGGGGAGCCCATACTCAGATTATTCTCTCGCTCTATAAGGGTGGCCACATCCACTAAGTCCTGAAAAGTGGATATCCAGTGACTGACCACCATACGACGTATATCAGGGCGTAGTCCCTCCTGAAAATGCTCAGCTCGCATCTCCTCTGTGGCGATGAGGTGGGGAGCAAACCGCCCAAGTTCTATAAATCTTCGGGCGTACTGTTCGACTGTCGTGCTCCCTTGAACCAAATTTGAGAACTCTCTTGCCTTTTGCTTCCTTACAGAAGCGGGAAAGAAGCGGTCCTTAAATTCTTTCTTGAAGCGCTGCCAGGTCACAGAGGCGAAAGATCCCAATTCTGATTCCAGCATCATCCTCTTGGTATCCCACCAATCAGAAGCAGTGCCTTGCAACAGATAGCTGGCATAGAGTACTTGTTGTGCCTCGGTGCAACCACACACCTCAAAAGTTTTTTCCAAGTCCTTGATCCACTTTCCAGCTTGAAGTGGATCCTCTTCTCCAGTGAAGTGTGGAGTCCTATGCACCAGAAAGCGCTCATAGGTGCATCCGGCTTGCACCATGCTAATAGATCCTCCTAGGTATAGCCAAGGCCCTCCCTGATGTGGCCAAGGACCTCCTGGTTGTGGCCAAAGTCCTCCTTGTTGTGGACAAGGCCCTCATTGTTATGGCCAAGGACCCCCTTGTTATGGCCAAGGTCCTCCTTGTTGTGGCCAGGGCCCTGTCTGCTGTGACCTAAAATTCTGCTGCATAAACTCTGTCATCTGCCGTTTTGCTTGGGCTATGGACTCATCTCTTGATGTATTGTCCCGTGGCTCCTGAGTAGATTTCCTTGGTCTCACCATTTTTCCTGCCACCACAACCTTTGACCCCCTTTAAGAAAACAAAAACAAATAAAACCAACAACAAACAAAAATAAAAACCAAAGACCAACACCACATAACAAGAAACAAAAAGAAACCAGCTTGCAAAAACATAACTAAATAAATAAAAAAAGCAACCAAGCTCAAACAAATAAAACAAATCAAAACAAATCAAATAACAACTTTACTTAACATAATTTTTAAAACACAACCTTAAAAACATTCTGGTACTACCTACGGGACATGTGGTTTTACCCAAAGCCAAACCGCTCTAATACCACCTGTGACGCCCCCAAATCCCCACACACGGATACGGGAAAATCGAGACGTCTGGATGATGACATCACGGGTCACCACCCTATCGACGTGTGCCAAGTGTGTGTATAAGCAACGAATGTGCACGAGAAACACGCAGCGTATAGCAAAGTCAATAACTAAGTACCATAATTTTTCTTGTTTAATACAAAGCTGTTCAAAACATATAGAATAGAATATTACAAAACACAAATATAATATCAAAGCCAAATAGAAAACATAAACTCCACTCAGAACTCTGGCGGAGCCGCATTCTCGGGCTCAGCCTCCTCCTCCTCCTCGAACTCTGCACCAAAATCTACGGAACCAAAAATGGTGCCGCAGGTAAGTAAACTCCAAACACCACTAGATAAAAACATATAAAACTCAAACAATATGCATGAAAGAAAAACCAATGCACATGCGCCATAAAAACTGTGGCGCCCCGAAATCCCCACGCACGGACACGGAAAAATCGAGATGTCCGGATGATGACAACCCGGGTCACCACCCTAAAACGAGTGCCAAGTGTGTGTAAGAGCAACAATTGTGCAAAAGGAAACGCAGTGGATAACGAAAGTCATATAACTAAGTACCAAAATTTTTCTTAATATAAAACAAGCTGTTCAAAACATACATAAATAAAATATTACATAACACAAATATAATTTTAAAAACAGCTACAAAGCACAACTTCAATTCAAAACTCCGGTGGAGCCGCATCCTCGGGCTCAGTCTCCTCCTCCTCCTCGAACCCTGCACCAAAATCTACGGAACCAAAAAAAAGGGCGCCGCAGGTAAGTAAAATCCAAACACCACCAGATAAAAACATATAAAACTCAAACAATATGCATGAAGTATGCCCAATGCACATGTCTCATAAACCACATCTCAAAACCCATAAAAACATATTTTTTCCACGCACGCCAAAAATCCCATTTGGCCCAAAAACATATCATTTCCAAATATCACGCCAAAAGTCACATTTGGCTCATATCAAACTCAATCCATTATCCAATTAATCCGTATGCGCCATGACCTCTCCTAGGGGTCATCCACACACCCTGGCTCCAGTGCCACACCGCAGGTTACGACCACGCATGTGACACCTAACAAGCGATGCCCAGTTCCGCGCCCCACGCGTTCGTAGCCAAGCATCCTCTAGCCCTCGCCAGCGAAGGGCCACGGAGTCGGTGAGTAGAGCAATGCCCGGTTCCGCGCCTGGCGCGTTCGTAGCCAAGCATCCCCTAGCGCCCGCTCCCGTCGTCGCCCAGCGACAACTCAGAGGACGTCACTCAGTTTATTCAGCTCCCGAGTGACCAGAGGAGCTCCACCGAGATAATACCCCATCCCGGCTTGGGGTCGTGATACACACGCACCCGAGAATCCACTTACGCCAATAAAACAGGCTTTTCTCAATTAAAAAAAAAATGCATGTGCATGCACCATGTAAATGCGATATCAATGCACAAAAATAAACAACCATCCATAAATCAATAAAACAAGCAACTTCGTCCTCCATCCATCCGACCCCCGAACTCCTCGGGCTCAGTCCGGAATTAGCCAACCAACAGATAAATAATTATTGAATGAGCAAAATATATTTAAATCTGAAAGTAGGGTTTGGAAAATACTTACAGCGCTTTTAAAGACAATTATTTCTGAGATTAAATACTCGATAAACCCCGAAAGCTAGCTTGAGAAGTTTTTAGCAAAAAAAGATTACAAATTTTAGGATTAAAATGAGTTTCGAAAATGAAGGGATTTAAAGTGAAATTTTTGAAATTAAGGGAGCTGATTTTATTGAAATAAAATGGAAGTGTAGCTCACGGCTAGAATTGAAAATCTACAAGAACTGAAAATGAAACTCATGGTTTGATGGGCAAAACAGGGGCACGGATTTAAGGTCAAACCAGAACACAGACAAACCAAAATAAACAGAAAAGCAAGGGAATTTCATAAGCATAAAACCAAAAAATATCAAAGAAATTAACAAGAGAAATGGGCATGGAGGCTTCACAGTTTGGGATCCAAAATAGGGGCACCGGTTGCTCAAAAACAGAGCACGGTTTAGCCCAACAAAAATAGAACAAAAGTGAGTCTAAAACTATTGAAAATTAGAAGGGATGCTTCACTACCAAGAACACGAAAATAATAGAGGCAAAGAGAGGGAAACCGAGCAAGAAATGAAGCCAAAAACAGAGTATATTTTTCGGCACAAAACTGGGCAAATCCGACTTCAAAGAACATGCTAATGGGTCTCAATCAATTGAAAAACAACAATGATCAAGCCACAAACTAGGATCCAAAAAATACAAGAGGAAAAAGAGAGAAAATCGAGCATGAATAAGAGAGCTAAAAACAGGGGCAAGACCCACGGTTTCACATGCAAAATAAGAGAGAAATATATGAAATAAACTAAAGAGGAAGAAGAAGAAGATGCACGGCAAGAGAAGAAGAAATAGATGGAGAAGAAGAGATGCAGCTAACTATGCGACAATGAGCTTAAAATGAGGCTAAAACTGAAAATGAAAAAGAAGAAGGAGAAGAGGAGTAGTCGGCGCATGGAGAAAAGAAGAAGAAGAAGAATGAAACAACCCTATATGTCTTCAAACGGCGTCGTTTTGGATAAATTGAGGGGTTGGGCTTGTGGGTCACGGGCTTGGCTCAAAAATGATTGGGTTTGGGTCCGAAAATACAAGAAAATGAGAAATAAAAAAAACTCCAACCCAAAATACAAAGAACAAGAAATAAAAAGATGCAATAAAAATAATTGAAAGCTAAGTAAAAATACTACAACTCAATATTAATAAAATAAAATATTTAAAGCTCAATAATAGAATATTTTAAACTAAAGAGAAATTTAAATGCGAAATAATAACTAATAACAAGAAAGCACATTGAAATAATTTACACAACTTAAAATCATAAAATGAACTCAACAAATACAACATTAAATTTAAAACAAAAGAGCCATAAGTCATATAATAAATAAAATAAAATAAAAAAATCTTTCTATGCAAATATACGTAAAAACGGAGTATCACAAAAACCATAATTTTTCCACGCATTTGGCCCACAAAAACATATCCTTAAAACCAAGCCTCGCCATTATCCTAGATAATAGCCCAAACCACCATTTTTCCAGAAAATGGATCAGAAGCCTCGAAAATCAAACCTCGCCATTTTCCCAAAAAATGGCCCACATCTGAAAACCATAAAAACAATCCGATTATGCATGCACCATGATCTCCCCTAGGGATCATCCGCATACCCTGGCTCTGTGCCACACTGTAGGCAACGACTACGCGTGTGACACCTAAATGAGCGATGCCCAGACTCGCGCCCCGCGCGTACCTGGCCAGGCCATCCTCTAGTCCCCGCCACTCTAGGGACCACGGAGTCGACACGACAGCGTTATCGTATCGTGCGATCCGGTCGTCGCCCTGCGACAACCCAGGGGACGTCACTTAGTTTTATCCACTCCCGAGTGACCAGAAGAGCTCCACCGAGATAATAACCCATCCCGGCTTGGGCTCGTGAGACACACGCACCCAAAAACCATTTACGCCAATAAAACGGGATTTTCTCGAATAAAATAAAATGCACATATACACAATATGCAACTCACGTCTCATGGCTCAAATAATCAAGCAATTACAAACAACCAAAACCAAGCACTCCGTTCTCAATCCATCCGACCCCCGAACTCCTCGGACTCAGTCCGGAATCAGCCAACCAACAATAAATATTTATTGAATGAGAAAAATATATTTAAATCTAAAATTAGGGTTTAGAAAATACTTACAGCGCTATATGGTATTTTTAGAAAGCTCGCAGCGTTGCAAACGGCAGAAGGAAAGCAACGTAACAGTGAAATTTCACTGTGGCCGTGGGTTGTAAAATATCCACTTTTGATCGGGGACAAACCAAGGCTCGGGATTGATAGGGAAGGGTCTAAGGATGTTTATGAAGCTAGTGGAAGAGGAGTTTGGCCGTGGGTGGCGGCAAAAACGACGGAGGAAGGGCTTAAACACCCAAAATGGAAACTAGCTTGTGGGAGCTGTTCCGGTGAATGTTAGAGGCTGGAAATGGGTGGGTTAGGATGGCAAGGAGTCGGTGATGAAGTGGTGAAGAGGTGGTGGCCGGAGGTGGAGCGACAGCGGTAGATCGGAGCAAAAAATGTGTGGCTTGATGGGCTTTTTTCGGCTAAACGGCGGCTCTGTTGGCGGTAAAAATTGGTGGGGTGGTTCACCGGAAGGAGGGGAAGAAAATGGTGGGGGTGGTGTGGCTCACGGCGTTGGCAAGCGGCGGTGCTGGGAGGTTGGACGTGGTCGGCGTAAGGGAGAGGAGAGAGAGAGAGAGAGACGGACGAGGGGGGGAATCGCGCGGGAGGGGAGGGAAAAAGGAAGAAAAAAGAAAAAGAAAAAAAAGAGAAAAAGGAAAAAGGGAAAAGAAAAGATGGAGGGAAAAAATGAGGTCCAATCCTCACTCCGGAAAACAAAACAGATCCGCCGAAAACGAGATTAAAAACTGTAAAACGACTAAATAAATAAAACACAACATCAAATAAATAAAAACTAATTTAAAATGCAATAATTTAAAATAAATAAATCAATATATTAATTAAATTAAAAACAACCCTGCAGTGAAAATACACGTAAAAGCGGGTCATCACACCCAACTTCTCTTGTCATGTACTTAATATGATGATATCAAAAATGTAAATGAATTTGGTAAAGCTGTTGACTGACTTGGCTACATTTTCTGGCAGAAGAAGAAATTCATTTTAAATAGTAGCTACTTTATTTCTCTCAATCATGACTAGAACTAACTTTCTTACTGACATTGTGGACCTGCCTATGTTTTCACCAATTAAGATGTGTATTTTCTGCATTGACTTGGGCTAATTAGACCCATTACTTATGCATTATAGAGACCAACCAGCTGCTAATTTCTACATTTATAAATTTGGATAGGTGGTGTCACTATCTACAATGATTTCATTGACTTAAGGTGCCTTCACTTTCAATACTAGTTGGAATATAAAATTTGGAGCACTATTGACGACTTGGACTGAGGCAAACTTGACCTCAAAAGAGTGAAGTTTTAGGTGCTTTACCATGGCAAAAAATATAAATATACACGCCTATGTCTACTATGTATATTTATACCGCTTACTTTGTCCAATTAACATGATATCACATTGTGGTGTCACATAATTTATTAAAAAATATTAAAAATTATACATTCAAATAAATCCCAAAAATACAAAAAGAGGAAGGATAAAACCCTAGATTCTCTCTACCCTTTTTTGTTTGTATTTTTTTTTTTATTAGCTACACAGTGTCACAAGGTGTTCTCGTGTCAATGGGATAAAGTGAACGGCATAATTTAATGAGCGTAGTAGCATTACTCTATATCAATTTGTTTTTTTTTTTAACTCTATTATTATCTTTACACTTTGGACCCATTGAATTAAGAAACATTATGACTCCAAGTCATGACACTACACTAACCAAACTAGCCCTAAAACACAAATAATCATGGATGCTTTTATAAAAACCAACAAAAGTATGAATTATGTTAGTAGTAGAAGGATAACTATTAAAGTAGATTTTTAACATAAAAACTGTGTGATCAATTCTCCTTGCAATTCATTAACAGGTACATACATTGGGCCTATGAATGTATACAAAGGTTTTGCGCAACTTCTCTTGTCATGTACTTAATATGATGATATCAAAAATGTAAATTAATTTGGTTAAGCTGTTTACTGACTTGGCTACATTTTCTGGCAGAAGAAGAAATTCATTTTATATAGTCGCTACTTTATTTTTCTCAATCATGACTAGAACCAACTTTCTTACCGACATTGTGGACCTGCCTATGTTTTTACCAGGATGTGTATTTTTCATATAATTGACTTGGGCTAATTAGACCCATTACTTATGCATTACAGAGACCAACCAGCTACTAATTTTTACATTTATAAATGTGGATAGGTGGTGTCACTTTCTACAACGACTTCATTGACTTGAGGTTCTTTCACTTTCAATACTGGTTGGAATTTAAAATTTGAAGCACTATTGACGACTTGGACGAAGGAAAACATGACCTCAAAAGTGTGGAGTGTTAGGTGCTTTACCATGGCAAAAAATATGAATATACATGCCCTATGTCTACTATGTATCTTTATACTACTTACGTTGTGCAATTAACTTCATATCACATTGTGGTGTCACATAATTTACTAAAAAAGCTTAAAAATTATGCATTCAAAGAAATCGAAAAAGGATGGGTAGAACCCTAGATTCTCTCTCCCTTTTATGTCTGTATTTTTTAATTTTTTTTAATAAGCCACATAGTGTAACAATGTGTACTCGTGTTAATGGGAGAAAGTGAACGGCATAATTTAATGAGTGTAACAACATTACTCTATATCAATTTATTTTGTTTTAACTCTATTATTATCTTTATACTTTGGACCCATTGAATTAAGAAACATTATGACTCCAAGTCCACAACTAAAGGAGTTTTTGGAATACATTCTGTATGTGTGGAATTTATTGGATGTTAGCACATTTGTTGGTGGTAGTACTATTCAGCATATGTTGATGCCGACTGCTATCTACCCATGTCTGAGAAATTCTAGCCTTTAATATTGTACTTGATCTCCCAAGGATTTACTCTAGCAGTAGCAATTGCAAACGAAAAGGAACATATAGGTATTCATACCAAATAAAAAGAGTGATTTAGTTTCCCTTAATTCAGCAACTTAACAATTCAAGATATGATTTTAAATTTTCAAACATGCGAGTTTATTTTGGATCAATGTGCAATTAAGTTATTCATCAATGAACTTGACAAGATGTAAGTGATGAGAGAGTGGATAGAAGGAGAAAATTGGCTCAAAGACTACAAGAAATAAAGGGATGGTTTAGTGCGGTGCTAGGAGGAGAAAGAAGGAAGAGGAAGGAACAATTAAGGAACATGAGCAGATTGAACATGTCGTTTATGTGCACTTCTCCCAAGGAAGGGTGATTGACATGATATTATAGTAGTTAATACATTTTCTTTTTAACCCTAATTCCCATTTCATTGTGATTAATTACTTATTATGAATAGGACATCATGTAGATAATTTTGATGAAATAGTTACAACAACCAAGTCATGTGTATAACGTATTGATAGCTCGTCAAAAAGTCTATAACTATTAAGTTTTAATAGATTTTAAAAAGAAAAGGATAAACTAACAACTTTTTTACAACTATAATAATAATAAATAGTAAAAAAGTAATAATAAAATGATAAATAGTATCAGAATCTTCTCAGAACACTCCACTACACAAACTAGCCCTAAAATACAAATAATTAGGGACACTTCATTAAAACCCAACTCAAGTATGGATTACGTTAGTAGTTGAAGGATAACTATTAAAGTAGATTTTTAACATAAAAACTATGTGATCATCGTCCATATTTATTCAAGTCTAATCACAATGATCATTCTCCTTAATTTCTTAGTCATGATTGAGAGGAAGATTAAAATCAAACGCGTAAAAGAAGTAATTTCTTTGAATGGCATGAGAAGGTTATGTCAGTTCTCCTTGCAATTCATTAGCGTGTACATACATAGGGCCTATGAAAGTATGCAAAGGTTTTGTGCAACTTCTCTTGTCATGTATTTAATATGATGATACAAAAATGGAAATGAATTTGGTAAAGCTGTTGACTGACTTGATTACATTTTCTGGTGGAAGAACAAATTCATTTTATATAGTAGCTATTTGATTTTTCTCAATCATGACTAGAACCAGCTTTCTTACTAACATTGTGGACTTGCCTATGTTTTTTCCAACTAGGATGTGTACTTTCCACATTGACTTGGGCTAATTAGACCCATTACTTACGCATTACAGAGACCAAGCAGCTACTAATTTCTAAATTTATAAATCTGGATAGGTGGTGTCACTTTCTACAATGACTTCATTGACTTGAGGTGCCTTCACTTTCAATACTGGTTGGAATTTAAAATTTGGAGCATAATGACGACTTGGACTGTGGCAAACTTGACCCCAAAAGAGTGGAGTTTTAGGTGCTTTACCTCGGTAAAAATTTGAATATACATGCCCTACGTCTACTATACCGCTTACTATGATGACCCGTTTTTACGTGTATTTTCACTGAATGTGTTTTTTATTTAATTAATATATTAGTTCTTTTATTTTAAATTATTGTATTTTAAATTGGTTTTTATTTTATTTGTTGTGGTGTTTAATTTATTTTAGTTGTTTTATGTTTTTATGATGGTTTTTGGCGGATCAGTTTTTGGTTTCCGAGTGAGGATTGGACCTCATTTTCTTTCTCCCTCTTTTCTTTTCTTTTTCTTTTTCTTTTTCCCTTTCCTTTTCTTTTTCTTTTCCTTCTTTTTCTTTTTTCTTCTTTCTTTCTTTTCCCTCCTTCTCCCTGTGCGTGCTGCTGCTTCCTTTTCTCCCCTTCCCGTTGACTAGCCCAGACCTACCACGGCTTACCGACGCGGCCGACACAGCCACTGGCGTTCGATCCCCCTCAGGCTGGCGCACCACCCCACCGAATCACAACCCCATTCGGCCAGCCGTTAGCCCCCTACGCCCCTTCTAAGCCGCACAGATTCTTGCCGATTCCAGTGCCGTCGCTCCACCTCTGGCCACCACCTTTTCACAGCTTCTTCCCCTACCTCTTACCGACCAAACCCACCTATTTCTAGCCTCGATCCGTTGCCGGAGCAGCTCCCACGAGCTCAACTCCGTTCAGCCCCTTTTTGGCCTTCCACCGCCACCCACAGCCAAAACTCACTTCCTTTAGCTTCATAAACATCTCGAGGCCATTCCCTATCAATTTCATGTCTTAGTTTGTCCCCGTTCAAAATTGGGTAATTTATTACCCATGGCCACAATGTAAAATACACTGTTACGTTGCTTTTTCTCCGCCGTTTGCAACGCCACAAGCTTTCAAAAAATACCATATAGTGCTGTAAGTATTTTCCAAACTTCATTTTAGATTTAAATATATTTTCGCTCTTACAATAAATTATCTGGTTGGTTGGTTGATTCCAGACTGAGTCCGAGGAGTTCGGGGGTCGGATGGATTGAGGATGGATTTGCTTGGTTTATTGATTTGTGATTGGTTGGTTGGTTTGTACCTTGTGGTTGCATTTACATGGTGCATGCACGTGCATTTTATTTAATTGAGAAAAATTATGTTTTATTGGCATAAATGGATTTTCGGGTGCGTGTGTATCACGACCCCAAGCTGAGATGGGATATTATCTCGGTGGAGCTCCTCTGTTCACTTGGGAGCGTAATATACTGAGTGATGACCCCTGAGTTATCGCTAGGCAACAACGAGAGCGGGCGGGATGGTAACGCTCTACGTACCGACTCTGTGGCCCTTCCCTGGCGAGGGCTAGAGGATGCTTGGCTATGAATGAGCGGGGTACGGAACTGGGTATCGCTCGTTTAGGTGTCACATGCGTGGTCATTACCTGTGGTGTGGCACAGGAGCCAGGGTGTGCAGATGACCCCTAGGGGAGGTCATGGTGCATACGGATTAATTGGTTATTGGTATGAGTTGGATATGATTCAAATGAGACTTTTGGCGGGAATTGGAAGGTAATGTGTTTTTGGGGCCAAATGGGATTTTGGCGTGCATGGAAAAATATGTGTTTTATGGGTTATGTGCATTGCATTCTCTCATGCATGTTGTTTGAGTTAATATATTTTTATCTAGTTGTGTTTGGATCTTACTTACCTGCGGCACCATTTTTAGTACCGTAGATTTTGATGCAGAGATTGAGGAGGAGGAGGAGGAGGCTGGGCCCGAGGATGCGGCTCCGCCGGAGTTTTGAGTGGAAGTTTATGCTTTATAGTTGGCTTTGAAACTATATTTGTGATTTGTAATATTTTATTATGTATGTTTTGAACAACTTTGTATTAAACTAAGAAAAATTCTGGTACTTAGTTTATGACTATGTTATCCGCTGTGTGTTTCTTCGTACACATTTGTTGCTTATACACACACTTGGCACTCGTCGATAGGGTGGTGACCCGTGATGTCACCATCCGGACGTCTCGATTTCCCCGTGTCCATACGTGGGGATTTGGGGGCATCACAGGTGGTATCAAAGCGGTTTGGCTCTGGGTAAAACCACATGTCCCGTAGGTAGTGCCAGAATGTTTTTAAAGTTGTGTTTTAAAAATTTATTTTAAGTAGTTGCTATTTGATCTGAATTTATTTGATTTAACTTGTTTGTATTTATTTAGTTGTGTTATTGCATGCTGGTTTCTTTCGTTTCTTGTTATGTGGTTTGGTTTTGGTTTTTGGTTTTATATTGTTGGTTTTTTTGTTTTTCTTAAAGGGGGTCAAAGGTTGTGTTGTGGCAAGAAGGCAGTATAATCGAGGATACTATTATTAGGCATGAACATTTAGTGTAGTAGGCTTGAATTTTTTAGCGACGTGGTTTGCTTGTATGATGTTGAGGTCTGGAGGGAATGTCATGGTTTGGGCAATTTTTGTAAGGTGGGAACTAAGGTGGGAACTCACGTAACAATAAGGAGGGGAATTAGCTTTAAGTCGCTTAAGATGATTGAGGTCAAAGTTTTGTAGAATTTATGTAACGAGGCTATAGTATAGGAGAGTGTAGGTTCAACGAACTTTAAGGATATGTTTAAGGGAATTTTATTTAAGGTTTGGGGTCTTTTGCCGCTGTGACCTGGCAGCGCTTTAAGAAAGAATTTAATGATCGCTTCTTTCCCACTTCCGTAAGGCGGCAAAAAGCAAGAGAGTTCTCAAGCTTGGTCCAAAGGAGCATGACCGTGGAACAGTACACTCGGAGATTTATAGAACTTGGGCGATTTGCTCCCCACCTCATCGCCTCGGAGGAGATGCATGCCGAGCGTTTCCAGGAGGGTCTACGTTCTGATATACGCCGAATGATGGTCAGCCACCGGATATCCACTTTTCAGGATTTAGTGGATGTGACCACTCTTGTAGAGCGAGAGAATAATTTGAGTATGGGCTCCCCTCCAAGACATAAGAGGCGGAGTTTTTCTGGTGAAGGAAGTAGTTCGGGTTCGCCTCAGAAATTTGTTCAGCGGACCGGGACTCGACTACAAGCATCCTCAGGTGTACGTATGGGAGGATGGGTGCCAATTTGCGGAATTTGTAATAGAGCTCATGAGGGCGAGTGTCGGCTAAGTGGTGGAACCCATTGTTACCAATGTGGCCAAGTGGGACATTTCGCTCGTGAGTTCCCCGTTAGAGTTCAAGGAAGCCATGGAGCTCGTCGCAATGGTAGAACTAACCAGAGGCAATTAGCTCGGCCTCGAATGTATGCAGTGACTCTTGGTACCATTGGAGGCGAGGTTACGGAGACTCAGAATGCTAGAGTCATGGCAGGTATGAGTCTAATCTAATCTTTCGTGATGAACGCCTTGTGTGGTTTGTTTGTTTTTTTTATATTATCGAGGCTTGGAGAGAGAATGGTATGATCTGGGTGATCTTTTAGGGAAGTAGAATAATTGAGTTCTTTGGTTCCGTGGAGTTTATGAAATGGTCTATAACGTAGTAGGTTGTAAGTTCAACAAATTTCAAGGATAGATTTTATGAAGTTTCAGCAAAGTTTTAAAGTTTGGGGCCTTATAGATTTTAGGAAAATAAGTTTATGGTAATTAAGGTGTTAGGTTCGACAAGCTTTGGGGGGGGGGGGGATAATTAAATTTTGAGTTTTAGATTTCGTGATTCGGATGAGTAATTTGGTGGCAATTGGGCTTTAGATTTTACAAGCTTTTAAGGCGAATGTTTTGGATTAAAGCCACCAATCTTGAGAATTTCAGAAAATGATTTATTATCTATTAATGTTTGAGAATTTGAAAGATTCGGGAGTCGATTTTTGTATTATGGGATTAAGTTCTTTGATCTTAGAAGTTCCGGAAGATGATTCTTATTTGATTTAAGGTTTTAGAATTACAGAGTTGGAGGACTGATTTATAATAAGAATTGAGTTCTTAGTTTTACAGACTTAGTGTTGTAGCTTGATCTACTCTAGTGAGTGATTAGTTTGTAACCATTAAAATGGGGTTGATTAGAGTTGAGTTATTGATATGAAAATTTTTCTAGAACAGATTTCTTTGAGGATTGGCAGTAATGATCTAGTTTGTGTAATTCTTTGAGGATTGAAGATATCGAACTAGTTTGGAAAATAATTATTGTTAACTCGAGGTTGTAGTAGCAGATTTTAGGAAATGATTTTATCGATTCGAAAGATATAGGTCCATCAGGGTGTTGGAAATAGTAGATTTTGTGTTGGTATTGAATACGATTGAATTTGAGGCTATATGATCCGTAGAATTTTGGGAATGGATTCTTAGCAGGTCTAAGGTCATTCTCGGTACCAAACTTTAAGCAATGGCTAGTTGCTGATTTAAGGATATAAGTTGAGTAGATTCAGGAATGATTCTTGTTGAGTTGAGGATATAAGTCCAGGTGATGGAAATGTGATAATGGATCACTTGTACATTTGAATGATTTTTGGTGTTGGCTAAGAGTGCATGAGATCGATGAGTAGTAATGGTAAGTGCATATGGATTTGGGGGAGTGCTGGTCCTAGTCTCATCTATTTTTGGCTTGGTAGGAGTTGAAGAGGAATCTGTGTGGTAATATTAAATTCAAGAGATTTTGGCTTTGAGTTGTTTGGTAAGTTGAACGGAATGTGCAGTCGAAGCGGGTTACCCATTGGGATGATGGTTTGAAACAACTGTTGTGTTTATCTTGAGAATTAATTGCAATTTGAAGTCATAGGAATTTAAATTTGTGAGGCTATACTTTTCTTTGGAGATCAAGTATCCAGTTGGGAGAATTAGGGATATTGTTAATTAACTTGAAAAGAGATTGTTAGGTCACCATGTGTGGTATGTAATCTTGGAAATCTTGGAAGTTGAAACTTATGCACCAACGGTGGGTAGCATAATCATATGTGTGAAGTAATAAAGCATTAGGATCCATGAGTGTTGTTTAATAGTTTTTGATGGATTGAAGATTTAAACAGTATGGCCTGTCTTGAGATTTATTTGTGAAGTGCTATTGAAGGAATTAGTTGTGCTAAAACTAGAGTTTTTTAGAGTACAAGTAGGTGGGTGAAATACCAAGAGCGTTTCGATTATGTCTAGGTGAAGTCAATGGTAGTTTATAGTGAATTAGTTATTGCAAGATTATATGTTATTCAAAATATAGGTAATGAGCTTGAAGTGTGGGATATCGGATAGAGGTTATAGGCGCTCTCGTTGGTTGGCCGGGAAGGACTTGAGCATTTTGGAGATGTTCCTTATCTTTAGAAGAGACACGTGTATTTTGGGATGATGTTATGTATTTTCAAATTGGGGCCTGGAGATTGATTAGTACTGGTTTTTATCATCAATCAATGGGTATTTTTTTTGCGGAATGTTGGTTTTTGTTTAGGCAACGATGGCCAACTGAGGAATGAGTGGAGATTTATGGTCTTTGGAGGTATATGATTTTCTATGGAAATGTGGTAAAGGTTTTCTTGTGATTAGGTGTGGATTGAGCTTGTACTTCATGATATTAATTTTTGAGGATATAGCCTTTATGTATTTTGATGAGTTATCAGAGTGAGTGCAAAAACATGATTTTTGGAGATACTTAGAAGTTCAAATTTTGTATCGACTTTGAAGAATTAGTAGTGATTCGAAGTTTTAATGGGAGATTAATCATTTGGTCGTGCAATTTGGTTTATGGATGGTTAACTTTGGAAGTAGCTATTAGGTTACCAAAGTTAGAATGGGATGAAAGTTTGGAAGGTAAAGCAGAGACGTCGTTGATACTAGTAATTTATGGTGTGAAGATAATAACCATTGGATTTGTTGGGAGTTTTCGATGATATGTATCCCTCAATTATGTTCAAAGTTGTATCCTGTATCTTTTTGGCGCTAGTGTTTGATCTTACAAATTTCGAGGACGAAATTTGTTTTTAAGTGGGGGAGGATGTGATGACCCGTTTTTACGTTATTTCCACTGAAGGTGTGTTTTTTTATTTAATTAATATATTAGTTCTTTTATTTTAAATTATTGTATTTTAAACTGATTTTTATTTTATTTGTTGTGGTGTTTAATTTATTTTAGTTGTTTTATGTTTTTAAGATCATTTTCGGCGGATCAGTTTTTGGTTTCCGAAGTGAGGATTGGACCTCATTTTCTTTCTCCCTCTTTTCTTTTCTTTTTCTTTTTCTCTTTCCTTTTCTTTTTCTTTTCCTTCTTTTTCTATTTTCTTCTTTCTTTCTTTTCCCTCCTTCTCCCCGTGCGCGCTGCTGCTTCCTTTTCTCCCCTTCTCGTCGCCGCCCGTTGACCAGCCCAGACCTGCTGCCGCCGGTAGACTTGGCCGACACAGCCACCGGCGTTCGATCCCCTTCCAGCCGGCACACCACCCCACCGAATCCCAGCCCCATTCGGCCAGCCGTTAGCCCCCTATGCCCCTTCTAAGCCGCACGGATTCTTGCCGATTCCGGCGCCGTCGCTCCACCTCCGGCCACCACCTCTTCACAGCTTCTTCCCCTACCTCTTGCCGACCTAACCCACCCATTTCCAGCCTCGATCCGTTGCCAGAACAGCTCCCACGAGCTCATCTCCGTTTAGTCCATTTTTGGCCTTCCACCACCACCCACGGCCAAAACTCACTTCCTTTAGCTTCATAAACATCTCGAGGCCATTCCCTATCAATTTTATGTCTTGGTTTGTCCCCATTCGAAAGTGGATAATTTATTACCCACGACCACAGTGTAAAATACACTGTTACGTTGCTTTTCCTCCGTCGTTTGCAACGCCGCAAGCTTTCAAAAAATACCGTATAGCGCTATAAGTATTTTCCAAACTCTACTTTTAGATTTAAATATATTTTGCTCTTACAATAAATTATCTGGTTGGTTGGTTAATTCCAGACTGAGTCCGAGGAGTTCGGGGGTCAGATGGATTAAGGATGGAGTTGCTTGGTTTATTGATTTGGGATTGGTTGGTTGGTTTGTGCCTTGTGGTTGCATTTACATGGTGCATGCATGTGCATTTTATTTAATTGAGAAAAATCCTGTTTTATTGGCGTAAATGGATTTTCGGGTGCGTATGTATCACGACCCCAAGCCGAGATGGGGTATTATCTTGGTGGAGCTCCTCTGTTCACTCGGGAGTGTAATATACTGAGTGATGTCCCCTGAGTTGTCGCTGGGCGACAACGGGAGCCGGCTGGATGGTAACGCTCTACGTTACGACTCTGTGGCCCTTCTCTGGCTACGAACACGAGGGGCGCTGAACTGGGCATCGCTCGTTTAGGTGTCACACGTGTGGTCGTTACCTGGGGTGTGGCACAGGAGCCAGGGTGTGCGGATGACCCCTAGGGGAGGTCATGGTGCATACGGATTAATTGGTTATTGGTATGAGTTGGATATGGGTCAAATGAGACTTTTGGCAGGAATTGGAAAGTAATGCGTTTTTGGGGCCAAATGAGATTTTGGCGTGCGTGGAAAAATATGTGTTTTATGGGTTATGTGCATTGCATTCTTTCATGCATGTTGTTTGAGTTAATATGTTTTTATCTAGTGGTGTTTGGATCTTACTTACCTGCGGCACCATTTTTGGTACCGTAGATTTTGATGCAGAGATGGAGGAGGAGGAGGAGGAGGTTGAGCCCGAGGTGCGGCTCCGCCGGAGTTTTGAGTGGAAGTTTATGCTTTATAGTTGGCTTTGAAACTATATTTGTGATTTGTAATATTTTATTATGTATGTTTTGAACAACTTTGTATTAAACTAAGAAAAATTCTGGTACTTAGTTTATGACTATGTTATCCGCTGCGTGTTTCTTCGTACACATTTGTTGCTTATACACACACTTGGCACTCGTCGATAGGGTGGTGACCCGTGATGTCACCATCCGGACGTCTCGATTTCCCCGTGTCCATACGTGGGGATTTGGGGGCTTTTTGACCCTTTGTAAGTATTTTCACACGATCACTCATAAAAGTTATTCATCTTTGCATATAGTTTTCGTAGATATATTATTTGTATCATGACCATATTCGTATCATTCCATGATCATTTGATCGGTCAAAAGTATTTTTAACCATGGAAAGGTCATTATGAGCGTAAAACTGGAAAGTATGATATGTTTTAGAGTTTTTGCCCAAGCTAATGGACATTTCTTGGTCCGAAAATTTTATGGACTCTTTTTAGCATATTATTATGAGTTTCCATTGAGGTTTTATTGCATGAATAATATGATGACCCGCTTTTACGTGTATTTTTACTGAATAGTTGTTTTTAATTTAATTAATATATTGGTTTATTTATTTTAAATTATTTTATTTTAGTTGGTTTTTAATTTATTTGATGTTGTGTTTAATTTATTTAGTCGTTTTACGGTTTTTAATGTCGTTTTCGGCGGATCTGTTTTGGTTTCTGGAGTGAAGACTAGACCTCATTTCTTTTCCCTCATCTTTTCTTTTTCTCTTTTCTTTTTCTTCTTCTTTCTCTTTTTCTCTTTCCTTTCTTCTTCTTTTTCCCTCCCCTTTCCCGTGCGTTTTTCCCCCTCCCCCGTGCGTTTCTCTCTCTCTCTCTCTCTCCTCTCCTTCATGCCGGAGCTGCCAACCACCCAGACCTACCACCGCCGGCCACCGTGCATCACACCACCACCACCAACCTCTTCCCCTCCCTCCGGTGAACCACCCCACAAATTTCCACCGCCAACGGAGCCGCCGTTTAGCCGGAAAACCACCTTCAAGCCGAGCGGCTTTTGCTTTGATTTGCCGCCGTCGCTCAACCTCTGGCCACCACCTCTTCACCACTTCATCACTGACTCTTTGCCGTCCTAACCCACCCATTTCTGGCCTCATTCCGTCGCTGGAACAGCTCCCACGAGCTAGTTTCTGATTTGGGTATTTCAGCCCTTCAACCACCATTTTCGCCGCCACCCACGGCCAAACTCCACTTCCCTTAGCTTCATAAACATCCTTAGACCATTCCCTATCAATCCCGAGCTTTGGTTTGTCCCCGTTCAAAAGTGGGTATTTTACAACCCACGGCCACAGTGAAATTTCATTATTACGTTGCTTTTCTTCCGCCGTTTGTAATGCCGCGAGCTTTCAAAAAATACTATATAGCGCTGTAAGTATTTTCTAAACCCTACTTTTAGATTTAAATATATTTTTCTCATACAATAAATATTTACTGTTGGTTGGCTGATTCCGGATTGAGTCCGAGGAGTTCGGGTGTCGGATGGGTGGAGGACGGAGTTGCTTGATTTATTGATTTATGGTTGGTTGGTTGTTTTGTGCATTGAAATTGCATTTACATGGTGCATGCACGTGCGTTTTATTTAATTTGAGAAAATCCTGTTTTATTGGCGTAAGTAGATTTTTGGGTGTGTGTGTCTCAATAGCCAAAGCCGGGATGAGTTATTATCCCGGTGGAGCTCCTCTGGTCACTCGAGAGTGTAATATATTGAGTGACGTCCCCTGAGTTTTCGCTAGACGACGACAAGAGTGGGGGCTAGGGGATGCTTGGCTACGAATGCGCCGGGTGCGGAACTGGGCATCGCTCTACGACCCTTCGCTGGCAAGGGCTAGAGGGTGCTTGGCTACGAAAGCGCGGGGCGCGAAACTGGGCATCGCTCGTTTAGGTGTCACACACGTGGTTACCTGCGGTGTGGCACAGGAGCCAAGGTATGCGGATGACCCCTAGGGGAGGTCATGGTGCATACGGATTAATTGGTTAATGGTTTGAGTTTGATATGGGCCAAATGTGACTTTTGGCGTGATATTTGGAAAGGATATGTTTTTGGGTCAAATGGGATTTTTGGCGTGCGTGGAAAAATTATGATTTTTTTATGGGTTTTGAGCATTGACATCCTTTCATGTATATTGTTTGAGTCTTATATGATTTTATCTAGTGGTGTTTGGATTTTACTTACCTGCGGCACCATTTTTGGTTCCGTAGATTTTGGTGCAGGGTTCAAGAAAGAGGAGGAGGCTGAGCCCGGGGATGTGGCTTCACCGGAGTGCTGAGTTAAAGTCTATGCTTTGTTTTTGGCTTTGAAAATATATTTGTACTTTGTAATATTTTATCATATATGTTTTAAACAGTTTTGTATTAAATTAAGAAAAATTCTGGTACTTAGTTATTGACTTTACTTTTCGCTGCGTGTTTCTCGTGCATATTCGTTGCTTATACACACACTTGGCACACGTCGATAGGGTGGTGACCCGTGATTTCATCATACGGACGTCTCGATTTCCCCGTGTCCATGCATGGGGATTTTGGGGGCGTCACAAATAAAGTTTTTGATGATAGATTTTCTTAGATCTAGATACTTAAAAACTGGAAGTGGAAAAACAATTTTTATTTGGAGAAAGTTTGAATATTTCGTGGTTTGATCTTACTCTAAAGGCTTTGATATTTTTATATGATGATCCTAAATCTCTTATTTTCATTTTAGGATGTTATTTTGAAGATATTTAGTACGAGTTTCAAAGATATGATTTTTCTATACAAAAGGATTTCGATTAGGCCTAACATTTGATGTTTCTGGATTAGATTCATGTTTTATTGATTTTTAGCCATGTGATTTTAATTTTGATGGTTGGATATTCTTTAGGACACATTTTTAAATCATGTGATGCTTTATTTCGAAAATCTCACATTCTTAAGTCATTGATCAAGAGATTTATCAAAGCTAGTTGAGAAAAAAATTTCTGTTTTTGGACTAAGTGTAAAACCAAAAACTCCAAGTGTTATTTTGTGATTTTTGTGACTTTAGTTTGATGATTTAAAGTATGGTTGATCTTAGAATGATGTTATGAATATGTTAGAAGTAAGATTTGATTTTTTGAAATTCTTGGAGATGTTTTGATTAGGGTCAAAGCTTGTGATTCAAGTGTTTGGATCTTTTTACAAAAAAGTGTAGTGTTGATTATTAGCTCTTTCTAAATGGATGTTTTAAGTATAGTTTTGAACTTAGGATAGAAAGATCTTTATTGCAAAATTTTGGTTTAAGCATGAGTTTTGAAGTTGGAAGAAATTGCAACAAAAATCAAGAGAAATGGCCTATGGATGTTTCAGCCATAGTGTGTTTTCCATAGTTGTGATATGTTTTAAATTTTTCTGAGTTGATATTTGAGTTTAGGACAAAATTTACATGAGGAATGTAAATTTTAAAAATTTTTGGAGTTAGGATATGAAATCCTTAAGTTAGGAGTAAAATGATCATTTTCCTTTATGTAGAGGGTAAAATGGAAATTTTATTCTAATTTGTCTCTTTTACTCATTTTTAATTGTTAGTAATTAAATTTCTAATTTTTAAAATATCTTCTTACAGTTTCTCGTGTTTTGCATTTTGTTTTCCTAGAACACGACAAACGAGGTAAGTTAGCTTCTAACTTACTAACAGTTTACTGTGTATGTATGATGGGTAAAGGAACTACAGTTTATATATGTATGATACCATATATGTCATGCCATGCAACGTCATTACATGTTTATCTATTATGCAGATTTTTTCTGTCACGAATATTTATATGTTATACATTCTATTCTGTCACGTATTGTTATATGTTATAAGTATGCCAAGTTAACTATGCCATATGTTACATGTATGTCATATCATGTAATATTCACCATTGCAAGTATGTCATCTTAAGTAAATAAGTCAAATCACATTCATGTTAAATTATTCATGTCAATCACGATCCTAAGTGCTAGGATGAGGTAATATCCTAGTGGAACTCCTTTATTCACACTGGAGTGTCTAAATAGGTGTGAAATTCTCTGGGTTGATGAAGTATAGTCAATAGATTGCGAATGGGGCCTAATTAGCTGGTCATCAGAGCGCGCTAGGCACTAACGCCGATGAAGCCATATTTTATTTTACGTGTGTTCACAGCAAGTGTGGCACAAATAATTCATGGGGCCACAACAACTGTGGAGCATACACTACGTGAAACACAACAATTGTGACACGTAGAATACGTGGGGCCACAACAACTGTGGAGTACGTATTAACACATTTACAGCTGGTGTAGATACCTGTGCTGTGATGCTATAATTGGCAGGGACACACAGCTCAAGGGGACCTGTGTAGTACCCATATGATCACGTTATTAATTAAGTCTATTAAACAAAATTTCAAGTTTATGTCAAGAAGTTAAGAATAAGCAATATGTTATGGTCAAGGATAATAAATGTTGTCTAGTACTGTGGTCAAGGCTATGCGCTGCCAAGTACTGTGGTGAAGGAGTATAATCTATCATACTACAGAAGGATGATACACGTTGTCTGGTACTGCAGTCAAGACTATGTGCTGCCGAGTACTACGGTGTAGGAGTATAATCTGCTGTCATGTTATATTCAAGTTTACGTTCATGTTATGTTATGTTCATATTCACGTTACGTTTCAAGTTCACGTTCATGTCATGTTATGTTCACGTATATATTATGTTCAAGTTGACGTCCATGTTATGTTATGTTCACGTTCACATTATATCTCAAGTTTACGTTTATGTCATGTTATGCTCAGGTTTTTGTTAAGTTCAAGTTCATATTTATGTTATGTATGTTCACTTTCATGCTATGTTTCATGTCCATGTTATGTTTCAAGTTTATGTTCCTGTTATGTTGCTAGTCCATGTTATGTTTTAAGTTCAAGTTCATGTCATGTCATGTCAAGTCAAGTTCGGTTCATGTTTCAGTTCAGGTTATGTCAGTTATGCCATGCTATATATCAAGTTATGTTATGCTTATTTACGACTTTAATTATGCATTCATGCTTTTACTGCTATGCATGCATCATTAACCTGTGTGGGAGTTTCCTGTTAACTTACTGATATTTGTAATCAAATCTCATCGTGGTAGTCCCAACTACCATTCCTCCCGAATGGTAGGCGATGTGTCAGGATCAGAGTAGAGAGCAAACACTGGTAGATTGGAGAAGCTTGACTAGACGCCGCAAACACGACGCAGAGCTTATAGCTTCCATATGTAGTTTTTAGACAGTATTCTGGCCTCCTTAGTCGGGTAACACAAGTTACTCGATGAACTTCCTCAATGGTGTATTTTTTTGGTAATGTAAATATGGAGCCTGGTCTTTCATGTTTTTAAGATTACAGCCTTCTGAGACTCGTACTGAAATTGTGGATGTTTATTTTGTTAAGTATGCTTGGATTACGATTTAACTATTTGGGATATTATAAGTTTGGTCATAGGATTGCTAAAAAAAAAAAAAATTATCTGCAGCGAATATTGCATAATGCTATATGCATAATAGGAATATTGCACCTTATATGTCATGAACGGGGGTAGGTAACCTTGTGTTGCATATCCCAACGCTTCAAATGTCCATTCGATCCTAAGCGGAATCTGGGGGCGTCACATCATGTGTTTTATGTTAACATGCCATGAATCAAATATGTTATGCACGGTTATTGCATGCACGGCATTTCATGTGTCATTTGTCAAGTATAAGAACGTATATCTTAAGTCTCATGTCACATGTATTTGGGAAAAGTGATTTTCAAAGGAAAACATTTTCAAGAACAAAAAGTGTTTTTGAAATAAAGTAATGATTTTTAAAAAGAAAAGTTTTGTCATGACCCAAATGATAGGACGGGGAAGTGTTCTAGTGAAACTCCTTTGTCCACTCTGAAGTGCTTAAGATTGGAGTGGTAACCTCTGGGTGGACAAAAAACCATCGGAGTGCCTCAAATTGATTCTTTCTAAAGGATGCCGGAGTGAGGTAGCACCAAACGCTAGTGGGTGCCTTGATTAAGGCAAGTAACTCGACGAAGTACTGTCATGTTATTATGATATGAATATGTTTAATGTGTATTCACCATAGTGTACAGATTGTTGGTGGTGTGATAACTAGCAAGAACATGCGGTGCATAGGGAAGCCATGATGTGTCCACAAGAATGAGGCTACATGCTTATATGATATGCTTTGGATCACATTATGTGAATCATGTGATATGATATGATATGCTCTAGATCATGTGATTAAGCAAGATAAGAATAAGGACAAAAGTATGTTTTTCTAAAAAGTTAGAATTCTATTACATGGTTTTTGAAAAAGATCAAGTGCATAAATCAAGTTTTCAGTCACGTCATTTGTCAAGTACATGTTCGCATTGCATGATATACCTTTTGTATGCTTGTGATTAACTTTGGTATGTTGTGTGATTACTTATTGAGATTTCTTAAAATCTCACTATTGCATTTTTCCACTATCATTCTTTTCCCAGAATGGTAGAAGTTGTTACAAAGGTAGAAGGGAACGACAATGACTAGGAGGAAGAGGACGGCACCCTCCTCTGGAGAGAATTGTGCCTAAGATGAACATTAGTAGACCCGAGCCTACAATTTTGGAGCATTTGGAGGCCATCGATGAGGAGATCTCTAAGATCCTCTAGTTTATTAAGGAGTTTCAATGCCTCATAATAAGGATAAGGACCGGGACTTAGAGAAGCGGGTGAAGGATGAACCGCTTTGAAAAGGAAAGAAAAAAAAAAGGAGAGAAACTTTTGGTCCCGTGTTTTGGGAATTCACTACTCCAATATGTTTTAGGACTCTCCTATTATGAATGATGGTGTTTTGGGACAAGTTTGGAGATTAAAAGTTTTTTTTTTGCACCATGTGTTTTGCTATTGCCTACAACATTGCTTAGATTTCTCATTACCTTTTTATTGATTTCTGCTGAACATTTATTACATACTGCTAGAATATCTAGGAGCATGCATATTATGTGTCATGTACGAGGGGTATGTAACCTTGTGTTGCATGTCTCGGCATTTCAGTCAATGCCAAATCCCAAGTGGGGGCTGGGAGTGCCACAACAAAGTTTCTTCATTTTGGTTCCATCAAGTTTTATAGTCTTGATTGGTTTTGTGTCTTAGGGGGTTGACCAACTTGCCGCTTGGATAGCTGACTACCAAGCTTATTTGTAGGAGGATTGTTCCATGTGTTCATTCATTGAGAAAGCCCATCATGTAGTTTTCATGGAGAGGGTAGAGAGAGTGAAATGGTAGGAGCCCTCTCTCAGATGGACTCTTACTCCCATTCCTTGGAAGATCACATCCTTGTTCTTTGAGAAAATGTGGCAATCTTTGGTGCAACTTGGAGAAGTCTCGCGAGGAAGTCAAGAGGTGTTATTTTAAAGCCAGAGTCTTGAAGGAGTAGCACGATGTACTTTGAGACTATCTTCAATGCCTGGACAAGGAGTTGGAGGAGACTAAGCATCATAGCCTTGACTATCAAGCCCAAGCAACTCAGTTGGAGGAGGACTATCAGGTTCTTACCATAGATCTCAAAGTTGCCCATGGTGAGAAGGTGCATGCCGAGGCTCAGCTGAAAGAGGTGAATAAAGAGCTTAAGGAGCATGACCGGTGCTTTTTGTATTTCCAGATTTTGCTACTATTAATCATTGGACTTTTGTATGTAAACTTCCAACTTATCTTGGATAATTCTTGTATATATATATTGTGAACTCTTCTTTGATATTTCACTGTTTGAATCTTACTATAGTATGGATTGTATATTCGGTTTTGATATGGATACGGAATGCCATGTTTGGATGTTGGTTTGCCGAAGTATATTTCGAATATGCTATGATGAGGGTTTTGGATTTGACATGTATATGTGCTACATATGCTTGTTTTGACTTATAAATGCGTGGAGGCATGTGAATATGAGTTGTGATGATGAAAATCTAAGTTTAGAGGACTTGGATGTTTTGGCCAAGGCCATATTAAGGGAAACCAAATTTTTTATGGACTTGGATGAGTGTGATTTAAGTGTGTTTACATGTATTCATCATATGATTGCATGTTCTAATATTTTCAAGCCATATCGTGAGATGTACATTGTGAATTTGATTATGTATGTTTCGTGTTGCACATGTTTGCATGAGTATGGGATGTGTTATGTAATATGTTCATGTTCCATGCATTGGAGTCTATGTTTTAAATGAAAAGTGTCAAAGTACTTTTATCACGACCCCAAATACTAGGACGGGGAAATGCCCTCTGGAACTTCCTGTCCACTCTGGAGTGTATAAAGTTGAGTGGAGACCCCTGGGTCAACAAAATACAGTCGACAGGCTTCACAAGGTTCCTTAAGTAAAGGATACCAGAGTGAGGTCGCACCTAAAGCTAATGGGTACCATATGGTGAAGGTGAAGTAAGTGAACTGCCGTAAAAGAAAATGTTTATGTTAAGACGTAGTCACCTCGATCAAGTAGATCAATGGTTGATGTAGTAACTAGCGGAGAACACACGATACTTAGGGAAACCGTGAGGTATCCATCCGAATCATGAAATGAATAAGGCATTTAAGCTCTATGTTATGACATGCCATGATATGTTATAATATGCTATGATATGATATGTTATGAAATACCATGATAAGATATGTTATGCCATGATAAGTTACGTTGTGGTATGATCATGATATGAAAGTGTTGTGAAAATATAAGAATGGCAGAATATGTTATGAAGAGTACAAGAACTTGAGCTCAAATGATATGGACATGTTTTAAGAAGTCTAAAAGATGAAAAGATGTTTTATGAAAAGTCTATATTGCTTATGTCAAAGTTCATGTCCATGCATCTATTTATGAGTTGCAATTGTTTGTGGTTTGCTTATATATGCATGTGCTATCTTTTGTATGTTGACTGTTTACTTGCTGAGATTTTTTGAAATTTCACTGTAGTAGTTTCTACTACAATTCTCCAACCAGAATAGTAGAAGTTGTGATAGGATTAGATGGCAAAGCGAAAGAGGATGTTACTCCCTCCAGAGAGGATAGTGTCAAAAATGGAAGCAAGCTCTTCTGAGCCCTCTATCCAAGACCAATTAGAGACCATCAACAAGACCATTACCGAAGTACTCCACCTTATTGATGAACTAAAGCGACTCAGGAATTGTGGCAAGGATCGGTTCTTCAAGAAGAGAGCTAAGCCAGAAAGGCCATAGAATTTTGGATGATCTTTTTGAAAGTAGTATTTTGGTGGTCCCTTTATTTTGGGAAATGTTTTAAAACAATTACCTATTTTGGAGAAGCTAGGCTATGGAAGTCTTAAACTTTTGAGATTTTACATTTAGTACCATGATTATTTATTACCACCATCCTTTAGTAGTTAAAGAATTTTTCACTGCAAATTACTACATACTGCTAGATTATAGGTGCATTACAATTTAACTATCATGCACAAGGGGTATGTAACATTGTGTTGCATGTCTCGACATTCAGTCATCATCAAATCCTAAGTGGGGGCTGGGGGCATCACAATGACTGAAATACTCCTAGAGACAAACTGTTATTTTCAAAATTCATGGACGGATTTGCCCCCCATAGACCCCCAGTTTGCCCATATAATCCATTACTCTCAGAGTCCATTGGAAAACACTTACCATATAAGCAACCCCCTTCTACATTAGTACCCTCTTCTTTATCCAACAATGATATTTTCTCTTCGATAATAGCAATTTGTAACGGCAGTTGAGATGCAGCATCTTTATCATTAATCCCATCCCTTATTGTTTTCGAACAAACCGCAACAGTTGAATGAGATTCTGTAACGTCCTTCTGAGGGGTTACTAGAGAAGCTCCAGCAGCTTGACTAGAAGTCTGCTCTGATGACTTCTTCCTATCGTTCTAAGGAGTGAAATGGCTTCGGACCGAGCCCCTATATTCTCCAAAACCACCCGCACAAAGCCACGAGCCTTGAGGAAAATCACCAGTATTCATCTCATTAGTCCATTGAACACAATCACGATGATTGTGCCCAAGTAAACCCCAAATGTAACAGAAATTGGGTAGGCGCTTTTATGTGAAACGTACCCATATAGGCATAGTAGAACTAACGTAAACCTTTTTCCCCCTTAACAGAGGCTTTGAAACATCCAAGCAAACCCTGACCCTCATATAGTTTCGGCATGCCATCTCATTCTCCTCCAAATCCACCTCCATAACCCTTCCCACAGCCTTACCATTTATGTAGTGCATAGTAGAATTCCATGCCATAACTGGAAGATCATGAATTCAAATCCAAACAGCGCCCTAGAGAGCAAAACTTGATGAGACTGTTTCAGCCCCTCAACATCACTAGTGAATACCAGATGTTTGTCAAATGATCATGGACCATAACGTTTGACATGCTCTTTATCTCGTAAGTCTTCAAATTCAGCAATAAACAAAGTTGGATTAAGATCATGAATTGCAATCGACTGAAAAGGATGCCGGATCTTCTTCATAGTCATTTTGAGAGCCTCCTTATTGAAGTGTTTTGTAGTGAGAAGTTTGAATAGCAAACACTGTTGCCCCCTTGCAAGAGCATCTTCCAACGATATTTCCTCAACCACAAGGACTTCATCGTCTTGTTCTGTCAACGACAGATGGGCACACATATTCTCAAGATTTGGATCCGTCATGAAATCCCCAGTCATTGAACAAAAATATGGCAAAAATCCTGCACTAGGCAGGGGAAGAAACCTCTACCAAAGGGAGACCCTTGAAAAAAAAAAAAAAAAAAAAAACATGCAAGTTAATGGTTTAACTAAATTCGGATGGAAGGATAAAATTGTAAAACTAGAAAACTAATAGTAGAGTACTAAATTTAGAAATCAAGAAATGTTTCTTTCCTGAAAGCGTGATAAAATTTTAAAACAATTTTACACTAGAAATGTTTGGTCTATAAAAAGATCTTATAATGATAAACTTAAAAATTAACATGTTTTGATGTAGTAAATCAAACTATAAAACATATTTATTATAAAATAGATTTAATATATTATATCAAATTACATCATTTTATAAGTTTATTTTTATAAAATATTTATATAAATCTAGCACTTTCCATTTTACGTTTCATTCTGCCTATGATGTGTTATGCAACTCAGAGGGGCAGAGAGAAAGGGATTACCTATGGATGGTAACAATTTGAATAATGATAAAATTTGTAGGGCATCGAAAAGAATAATAACATTCATATAAATATTTTAATATTAATTTAACCATTTAATGTCATATTTTAATTTTATAAAATATGTTATTTTTAAAAACTTTTAAGTTCTACTCAATATAATCCCATTTGAAAAAAAGTCTTAAAATGAAATTAAATAATTTCTAGTATGATCACTCCATCTGAAAGACAGTCAACAATTGAAATACTAATGATAATTAAAGAGCAAGAAAAGGACAAACAAAGTAAAAGGAAAAGTACTGTTGATGTAAGGAAGCCTGAAGGCCTGTGGCCTAAGGAGTCAGGCCTGAGCGACTGACTCAGTCCAGTCGAGGGGACGAATTCTGAGCATCCAACAGGTTACTGATGTGTCCTAATTTTATTGGGTACAAATTGTTGGAAGAGTTGACCAAAATGTATTTTTTGAAAATAGTAAAAAAAAAAAAAGGGAATCTGGAAAGGATAAAAATGTTTCATGACGTTTTTGGTTTTGTTATATTTTTTTCCTTTTGCTTAGATATCTCAGGAGTAACTTAGCTAGAACTAGTTTTTCAGGTGAGACCCATTGGAACACAAATATTATAAACAAAAAATGATGCATGTAATCTGATGACAAAAACTCATCAGTTATTGAATGGGAAGCAATATGTGTCTAGAAAAAATAAATTTACCCATTTCGCCACAAGATTTTAAGTACGGTCTCTCTCTGGATGTATCTTTTTCCAATTTTCCTCCATATTCGAACGTTACAGTGGCTTTGGAACGCACAAGATCTTCAAATTGCCAGCATAACAATTAACGTATATGTAATATGCCGCTAATTAATTTCAGAATTAGGGACGTAGGGACCTAGGATGTCTTAAAAAGTACAAATTCCAGCCTTTCAGATGGAGGGAGAGAGATTATATATATATATATATATATATATTATATGGGAAACTGACTCCACCTAAAAAACAATTAGGAAAATAAATGACCAAACAAAACTGACTCCGCTGAAGTACCTGACTGGTCTCTGTACTTCTCTGCTAAATTTTACGATGCCAAGGAATAGTAGTACTTAAATATCTCTCTTCAATCGAAAATCAATATCTTCTCCACTTAAATGACCACTCTACCCCTTTTCATTCTTGCCTTAATTAATGAAGCCTACAGAGAACCAGAATTTCAGCAGGTGACAGAATTACCATCAATTGTACAAACTCCATATTGGTTATATCCCCACACAAAAAATGACACAGACATTCTTTTCCTTCTCAATGGAAACAGTCAATTTCGCAATGCCCTGTCGATAAATGATTAAAATTCCATAAAATATGGTAAGCTGGTCGACTTCACCTTTCCAGCCTACGGCGAGGGTTTTTCTCTTAAAGAAAGATAATCATCTAAATTTTATTGATAATTCTTGTATTAATAAGTAAATTCTTGTGTTGACGGGTTGGAAAAATATGAAGAATCATCTCTAATTCATAATGGTGATTTGGGCATCGTTACCATATTCTTGATGTTCATCTATAAAAATAAATAATAAATAAGTAAATAAAAGATCAATAGAGAGACACAAATATTTATATAGTTCAGCATAAAATCTACGTCCATTAGTTATTTGAAGAGCGAAACCTACTATAATAAATAATTTTACAGTTTCTCATAGCTTCATGTATTTCTTAATATAATGGAAAAATTTAAAATTTCGAGAGTTGAAGATGATGTCTCTCTTGAGAGAAGACCCTTTGGAGTCACTTTACGTGGTAGAGGTCGTGCGTACAGAAGTCGTAGGAAGTCCGTAGATTTGTAGATATATCCTATTTTTATAGATGTCTATTTCCTTCTTTTGAGTAGTTGTGTCCTAGTTACTTTATGTCGCTTTTACATTTTTTTATGTGAGTTGATCACTTTCGGCTTATCTCTTATGTGCCTTCTCTCTTGGATTTATCTTTTTCCTTATTATTAGTGATAGGTTTTCAATGGGCTGAACCTATCAAATTTTATCTCTAACACTTCACTTATAGCGGATGAATACCTTATTCAAAATAGAATTTGGGGCTTATACCTTAAAACAATAGTAGGTTTATAAATAGGAATCTAGAAATGAAACAAACAACTAATGCTTGAAATAAGGGATACATGCACAATCCAAAGCAATAAGACCAACCATATGTTTAGGAAATTGTAAAATAGAAGAGAAACTTACGGTATTATCATGCACAAAGAATGGAGCAAGACTACCAATTAAAGCATTGTCTTCCCTATAAACATGATGGTTTTAAAATGCAAAAGATCAACCCAAATATCAAAATAGGAGTTGAAAATTAGAACTAAACCGGTTAACCACAAGTTGGGAGTCTGATTCTATTAAGGACCTACACGTCTAGTTGGTAACATAAAAGCAAACAAATCTTTAAAACCGAAAGCTTTTCAAAAGTGTTAGTGATAGTGCCCAAGAAAAATAAGTGAAAATAGAGCTATTAGATGTTCTTAATATGCCTCCACAGCCAACCAGCCAGGCCAAGCCTGGGCTACTTTTAGAAGTACTATCAATGTTGAGCTTGAGAGTTTCCATGAGGAGAGGGATCCACTTCATAAGGAAATGCCTTTTAGTACAAATGGAGGTACTAGAAATATAAAGAGACTCAAGAATTGAAGCTTTGAAATGGATCAATAAGGACTTAGACTTAAGCAAGGGTATGAGATCGCGAAGCCATTTGGTGATCTCGTAAATTGTAGTAGCAACACTAACATGACTATGTTCAAATCTAGCCTTATTCCTTGCTAGCCAAACCTCCCAAAGAATTAGAGAAGGCACCAAGAAGGCAAGCTAGTGAAACTATTCAGAGCCACAAAAGGAGGACCACTAATGAATGGCGATATTCTTCCAACTGCTAGAGATACTATGCATATGTCCGAAGGTAGAAGCAAAATGAAATCAAGCCCTCTTGAAAAGGAAGCAATAATCAAAGACATGGTTAGCATTTTCCACAGCACCATCGAGGCAAGACTAATAGTTGGAGGCTATAGAGATTCCATATCGTTGGATCTTGTCATCAAGAGTGATACTATTATGCCACAATTTCTATATGAACTTAGAGATCTTGGTGTAGATCCCATGATGCTAGATAAAAGAAGCAAAGGGGAAAATACAAGAGTGGTATTTGAAAGTATTCTAGGTAGATTTTGATGTAAACTTGTCATCTTAAGTATGCATCCAAACTCTAGCATTAGAACCAGGAGGCTTCAGGGTCACAAGCAATTGGCTAACTTCTTGCAATAAATATCTACCATTATGACTCAAGAGATTATTAGCGATCCAACCAGAAGTAAAACAAATGTACTTAAGAGGTAAGGTAGGGGTGGAAACCAAGAAACCTTTATTTGGCTAAAGAACCATTACTAGCTCAATTGTCATGCTAGAAGTTTAAATCACCCTCATAGATATTCCATTGAATTTCCAAATGAATAATAGGGATGAACTTGCAAATTATTTTTTAAGAGTTAGAATGAAAAGATTTAGCCTCAATATCCAGGGGATGTTGTTGGTCGTATACTTCTAATGCAAGAATTGGGATGGAACACAGAAATCTCCAAACCAATTTACAATGAAGTGCTTTGATGACATCTTGCTAGTTCTTTATATCAAAACCTCCTTCTGAGAAAGGCTGGCAAATACGATTCCAAGAAATCATTTCTTTCTTGGAGTGACCCTCTATTTCCCCTAAAGACACTCATCTCTGACTATCTCTCTTTGCCCATCTCTCCCTCTCACTTTCTCTCTCCATCTCTTGTTCGCCTTTCTCTCTCTCTCTCTAGTGATCCCTTTCTTTGCTCTTTCATAGTGCTAGTGGCCACCATGTTTCCATCGCACCATTGAGTACCACTCACACACCATTAGGCCGAGCCACTCCATAGCGAACACAAACATCTCCATTGCATCATCTAGTAGCAAGCCCTATCTTTCCACCACAATGGTCCATTATAGACAGACGATATATTCTTCATGCCATTATGCTACCTCAACACTATCGATCCAAGGTCGGTAAGATGATCGATTCTCACTCTTTCAAATATGTAATTGTTGGTCCAAATATGGCTAGTTTGGGTTGTCCCTTTTTCATAGTGGAATTTGTACTTGAGTGATTTCATGGTCAGTTGATGTTTAGAGGATCCCTTGTTTGTAATGTCATGGTAGGAGGAGGGCATAGATGTAAAATGTTGGTTGGTGTTCCAAGGTGTCGGAAGTATGTTTGTAAATGGTTATGTGTGTCGTGGTGAAATTTAAACAAATCCAAGGAGGTTGGACCTTTATAAACCGAAGGCACCATGATGGACTATTTTGTTTTTAGGTTGTTGATGGGCTCGTATTGAACTATAGTTTGGGTTATAGAATCTTATTAGTTATGTTGGGTTTTGTATTAGTACGAGTTATTAATATGTTAATGATATTTTCTGGATTAGGATGTGATACTATTATTGTTAGGGTTCAAGACTTAGATGGTACACTACCAAAATTAGGTAAGTGGTGCTCCTATGTTAAACTTTACCAAAAACTAAGTAAGGTTGATTCTATGAAAAACTTGCATATTTTGTTATGAAAACAACCTCCATCATTTTTTTCACTATTATTTGTATCTGAAAATGGTAATGTGACATTTTATTATGACTAGTGCAAACACGAATAATTATACGTTGTTTCTCTACTGCATAAAATATAACGTCTGGTATTTTTATTTGATTATATGATATTATATGTTTAGTATGCTATTATGTTATTGCATTTGTATATGAAAATCCTAAGGTACTATAAGATCATATTATGCTTTATTTATGGGCTTGCCATGGGTTATATAGTGTCCCTTGTGTCCTAACCTTGCCATGGGTATATAATGTGGACTCTCTTCTGACCTTGCCACAAGTGTAAATTGGTGGCCCCTGGTTTGACCTTGGCAAATGAGTAAAATTGTAGCCTCTGTTCTGAGTATAATCACTTTGATGACAAAAGGATTTATGTTCTACTTGGCTAACAATAGATATGCATAACCTTGCCACAGGGGTAAATATGACCTCTATTTTGAATGCAATCACTTAGGTGACAAAGTGATTTTTGTTCTGTTTCACTAACTACAGATATGCACAACCTTGTCACAGGGTAAAAAACTGGCCTATGTTTTTGTTTTTGATTCAATTTCAATTATGCTTGTTCTTAAGGTCTTTTGTCTATATCATTATTGTAAGGAAATGCTTATGAAATACAACTGTTACATTTGAGATTGTTTTGCTCTATATTCTATAACTGAATCATGTTTATACTCTAGTATAGGTTCACTACTTATTGAGTCAATGTACTCTCCCGTTTATATACGCCATTTTTTTCATATGAGTTTGATGCATGTGAGAGGATTATAAGAGAAATGTGAGATAAGTGCTATGTGGCATAAATGGATTGATGAGATTTTAGAGAATATGTAGTAGTGTCGAGTATACCTTTTTTAGAAGGATTTTTGAGATATTTGATTTTGGAGGATTATTGTATTTAAGTTTTATATTTTGTAGATTTCAGGTTAAAAGGGTTCACCTCGGGTACGGGACATGACATCAAGGGCCTACTTCTCTCACTTGAGTGACAAATGTATCCCTTGGCTTTGTCAACTCTAGGGTTGACACTCCCTATTCATTTATCATCATACTAATGTTACTATTTGTTTCATTGTCTACATGGAAGATATTGTAATAAGAGGTACAATTTCCAAAGTTGTTGCTTAAATTATCTTATCTTTGGCAAAGGATTTTCCTATCGAAGAGGTGGGGCGGCTGCACTACTTCTTGGGCATCAAAGGATACTTTGTTCCTATTGGTCTATTTTTCATACAACAATGTTACATTCTTAACCTCTTGCACAATACTAATATGCATGAATTCATGTTGGTGTCATATGCCATGTCAACTTCATACCCACTTTCAGTCGTGATTGGTGGCCCTATAGAAGATGCTAAGCTCTATTGTAGTGTGGTTGGTGCATTACAATATGTATATCTCTTACATTTCTTGATATATCTCGTGCTGAAAATAAAGTGTATCAATTTATGCATTGTTCAACCAAGCCACACTAAACAGTAGTTAAACGAACTATTTGTTACCTCAACTCTTCACCTCATCACGATCTGCTACTAAAATTGAGCATCTCCACCTCTTGGGTAGCATATTTGGATATGGACAAGGCTAGATCACAGAATGATTTGCGATCCACAATGGTTACTACATCTCTACGGTCTCAAGTATTGGAACTCCAAAAAGCAGTGCACCATAACAAACTCAAGCATTGGGGTCAAGTATACAGTTATTGCAAATGATACTATGAAACTTCTATGGATTCAATCAGTTCTTCATGAACTTGGCATTTTTTACACTCGATCACCCACTCTTTGGTGTGATAATGTGGGTTCATCGACATGAAAACAAATATGGCTTTTCATGCTAAAACTAAGCATGTTAGGATTTTGTTGAGTACAGATCAGTTGGCAGGCGTACTAACCAAACCACCACCTATGGCGAAATTTCATTTTCTAATAAAAAAATCTTCATGTGGTTTCAATGTCATTATGATTGCAAGGGCATATTGTAACAACCCGCTCCTTCTTGCTCTTATAGTTACGAGCATCATTCTACGTGTCGAGCCTCGATGGCATATTTTAAAGAATACCAAGCAGATTTTTAAAGTAAGCCCAATATTTTAAAGCTTATAAATATTTTAAATGTTCTGAAAATATTTATATGTGATATTTTAATATTACCGGACTAAGCTTATTTTTAAATAACACAATTATAATATTTTTTAAGAGCTCCAAAAATATTGTAATTGTGAAAAATTATTTAATTTAAATGATTTTAGCCATTTAAAAATATTACGAGATTTAAAATATGTTGAAAATTGTAAATTAATTTAGATGGTTATATTCTCTTCAAGTAATTAACAAGACTTCATCATTTTAATTAATGATGAAATAATATTATTTTATGAACTTTAGTTTATAAAATAATATTCTATATTAATTCCTCTCAGTGTTTAAAATTAAATTTTTAAATCAGTATTTAAACTCATCGTTAGATCGTTTTGAAGATCCCAAAACGAAGGGCCTAGATTAAATACTCAAACCCCTAGCTTTTTCCCCTTCACTTTTTCTCTTTCCCTCTCTCTCCTCTCCCTCTCTCCCAACCCAACGGTTCACCTCCCCCATGGTCGTGCTTCCCTTCTTCCCAGCTCGGTGCCACCGCACGCCGTCCACCCTCACCTCCACCATCTGCAGCTCCACCTCAAGCTGGCGAGTCCCTCCTCCCATCAATGAGTCCCACGGCAGCCTACCTCTCCTCCCATGGCAACTCAACTGAAATGGGTTTGAAGCCCATTTCTCCTCCTTGCGCCACCGTACGCGGCCACCATGACCTCTGACCACCACCAACAGCTTCACCACCTCGCGGGCTTCACCTCTATGGGCCTCTTATCCATGCAACTCCCTCCCTCTCCGTTGCACCACCACACACACGCATGAAGCTAATGCATGGGTTTACCACCCTAGTACTGCCATACACAGCTACCCACGCATCCGCACCACCACCACCGTGATCCTCAACCACCCACGACCCCCCTAGCAATGCCCATGCCCAGCCAAAGTCCCCATCTCTCTCTCACTCTCCTCCACTCTCTCACGGCCTCTCCTCCACCTCACGGCCAAATCTGGTGCCGTGAACCACTGTACAGCCACCACCTCGCCACCCTAGCTCCACCACACCTCCATCAAGCTCCTCCACACCCAGGCAAGCTCCCTTAGCTCTCCCTCTCCATTTCCCTTGGTTGAGACCCACGACCTAGATTCCTCCACTAACCACCGTGCCTCCACCGCGTGCCACCTCATCACCACCATTAGGCCACCACTCTAGGACCACGACCGAACCCTTCCCCACTCATATCCACACCCATAGCTACCTTTAATGGACCAAACAGCCACCATATGAGGTTATCCCGTCGATGGTATTACCCTCTATCCCTCATTATTTATATTAAATGTTAGTTGGTTAGTTGGTTTATAGATTGTGCTGTTAGTATGGTGGAGTTCGCAACGAAGTGTGACGGTGTAGTGAAGTGTTAGACGTAATTATATAGTGTTGTGGACTATGATGTGAAGAATGGATGTGAGGTGTGCTATAGTTATGGTGTGGGGCAGTGTGAAGGGAGTACACATGGCATGTACTCTGTGTCATGTATTGATGCATCGTGTGACGTGCGTCGTGGTAATACGTGATGTAGTGAAGGGAGTACACATGGTGCATACTCCCTGTTGTGCGGCGATGCACTGTGTGGGGTGCGCTGTAGTGACGTGTGGCGTAGTATGGACTGAAGAGAGTTCACGTGAAGTATACTCTCTATGGTGTCATGATACACTGGACGGCATATCACGAAAGTTTGGATGGCGTAGTTGAGGATCGTAGAGCGTGTTGTGTAGTGTTGGGAATTGTGTAATGGTGTCCCGAAATAGCTGTGATGTGGCCTATAGTTCGAGGTGACAAGTGTTGCCTTGTAGTTGACTTATGGCTTAGGATATGTGTGAAGTGATGGGATAGTGTAAGAGTAGTGCAACAGAAGCACGACGGGTGTCGTGACGTAACTTAGGATTGTCTCGAGCTACATGACATGACGGATATGTAGTGTTGAATGGAGCATTGTCATGTCAAATGCTGGGATGAACTTGTAAAAGGGGTCGGAAAGTAGGAAGGTCCTGCTAACTAGGTTTGCGTAGAAGTTGGTATTGGAGTATGGAGCTTGTTTATACAAGCGGGCGTTATTGGACTATAAGTTGATCTTAGGTGAAAAAGGGTAAGGTACATGTGCATCTGGTGAAACACATGTACCAGACGGATTTACCATATATAATGGGTAATCTGTCCTAAGCGTAGTTACACAATGTTTAAGCCTCAGCGTTGACTTAAAGTCATATGGCATGTATGGTTGGGAATGAGGATTGAGTATGAGCTAGGAAGAATGAAGGTAGTTTTGGGTATGTTGTCTAGGATCGGGATGCATGACTTATTTGGTCTGAGTCATGCATTGGAATGTGGTTAATAGGAGAGTAAGAAGAAGGTTTTAATTTCTTAACCCAAAGATGAAACACGAAGGTAGTGACGGTAAATGGACGGAGAGTGTTCCAAATGAGGCATAGTTCTATTTCTAGTATAGTTATTTATGCATTAGATAGAGAATGACGTTGAGGTTATGCGTATGCATGTAGGTTGCTATCTGACAAGCACATGAATGGACTACATGGAATGAGTATGGCATGGAGTCCAGGTAAATATTACATTCATACTCATCTAAAGTTTTCTAAATAAAGGAAAATGAAAATGAAACGCTTTTCCTTTACAATGCTTTATGAAACGACATGAAACACATTTTAAGAAATGACGCTAAGTATAAGTTTTCAAGTATAAGTATGTAACGACCCTCCTTGGCAGCCCCTTTTTACATACTCCACGTATGTAAGTACATGCATGTGAATGGATGTTATACGTGGTAAGTACTGGATGTACTTTCATGAAATGAAATGCGAGGCTTATGTCTTATGCTTTAAACGACATGAAAAAAAGCATTTTAAATGCCTCGATGAAAGATGATGTTTTAAATGATGTCATAAATTGATGTTTTAAATAATGCCATGAAAGATGAGTTTTAAGCCCATACTTTTAAATGACTTTTAAGAATGAATGGGCTGAAGGACTGAAAGAACTGTAAAGAACTGAATGGAGTCAATGTTTAATGTATGAAAACACTTAATGGCCATGACTAAATGAACGGATGACGGTACCGAAAGACTAGACTGGGCAGATTGCAATGCCGAGTAAGTAGTATTAATAGTGTACCTAGTGCTACACCCCAACATAATGGATTCCTAACCCATGGCCACTAGCGGAATCAGGTCCAAAAGATTGCTAATCCTCACACACGGGGCGTAACAGTATGCAACATCCAATGAAAGCGATAAGAAAGAATTTATGCATGTTAAAAAATGATGTATGCATGATAAGACTCTTTAAGAAATGAAGGCAGTGAGGCGTGAGGAACTATTTATGAGAAGAAAACCATTTTTAAAGAAAAATCCCACCTCACAATGTTTTAAAATGAAATAAATGTCTATGTATGATATGTATAGAGTGATGAATGCATGATTGAAAACTTATATTATTATATTTTAACTGTATGAAGTAATGCTTATGAGTCATTGACTTTTTTTAGTTTTTATGTGTGCTCTCCTAGAGACAAGATGAGCATGACACATCAAGATGGACACGGCCCAAGGGGAAGAGAACAAAAGCCTAGGCGCAACATTTTGTACGAGAGACTTTAATTATAAAATTTAATATTTTTCGTTATAGCCCTTTAAATTAAGAAACATGTTTTATTTATAAAAATGAAGTCTTTTGTATCCTAGCATGGAAAGAAAATAAATTTAAAAAGGAACCGTAATTCCCTCTATTTTTATAAAATAATTTTCTAAATGATCCACCATAAGGACAGGCGTTACACATATAGAGGATAAAAATCATCACCCAATGGATAAGACCCAACAATGTATAGGTGATAAGCTGTCAATTACACCTCAAGATGTTATACATCAAGATGGTCTCAACAAGCATACTTAGCTTAGGACTTTGGTCATAATGAGTTATGTTTTATATAATCTTAATCTATGCATGTAATTCACTTTATAAATAATAAGATGAGATCCCCATAATCGTTAAGGAGTGTTGTCCTTAATTCTGAAACCTATAGTCTTACAAGAGGATGCAAAGAAGTCCTCTCAGTGTCCTCCCAACCTTACCGAAATTCTATGTTATTTCCAATCACTTTTGTTAAGGCTTTACTTCAACACAACATCCATTCATTTTTCCACCACTAATATTCTTGGTTCAACAACTTCTTCCATACAGGTAAGTTTTTTCTAGAATGCTAGAGATTTGCTTTCTTTTTACCTTTACTCCTTTTCTTTTTCTCTCTTTTTCAAGGTTTAGATACTCCCCTTCCCACATGTCATGGGCAACCCTCACATCACCTTTACGCCCTCCCCTGCTTCCTGCATTAATGTTGTATTTGGTAATTTTCATTTTTTTCCTATATAATTATTTCTCTTAGACATTTGTGACATTTTTTATTTATTTATAGAAAACCATCTTCATTAAAAGACATTAGCTTTACAAATGCCTCTCAGTCCAAAGGACTTGAGCAATTACATCAAGGAAAGATCTCCACCACAAGCTAATATCATTAACATTCCAAGCAAATATTGCAAGCCTATGAGCAACTTCACTACATATTCTTCCAACATATTTCACTTCACAGCTTTGAAAACAATCCATTAGCTCATTTGTATCTTTGATCACATTGCCAACCATGGACATGGAAGACTCTAACTTTTGTAGTTCCTATACCAAAACCAGTAAATCACTCTCCACTATGAGATGATGGATGCCCAAGTGAACACTTAGTTGCAAGCCCCTAAGAATAGCAAGCATCTCAATCCCTACTGCACTATTGACTTCATGTTCTCTCTTACTAGCTAACATGAGGACTTCCCCTTTGAAATCTCTAAGAATAACACCAATACCTACACTGTGTTGGGTTTGTAACATGACTCCATCTAAATTTAATTTAAACAACCCTGGAGGGGGATGCTCCGAACAGAAATGGTGTCTCACCAACTTTAAAGGTACCCTTTAGTCTCCTGAAAAACCTTCTGCAATGCCACTGCATGTCCAATAGCTTGCTTTGGTTGCATACATTTATTATAAAAAATCATGGAATTTCTCCTATACTAGCAGCTCCAAGAGATCAGGAAAAATAACTCAAGGTTTTCCTTCTATCCCTACCCACTTAGGTAGCTTGCAATGTCCCCATACTATTTAGAAGTATCTACTGACATGACCATAGGTAAATATTTTTCATAGCATGCTTTGATTGTCGGATGGAAATAAAGAGCATGAGCCACATCCTCTACCTTAGTTCTGCAAAATTGACATAGCTCTTTATTCAAAACTTGTCTCTTCATCAGATTATGCTTGGTAGGTAAGCTCTCTTTACAAGCTTTCCAGACAAAGATCTTGATCTTAGTAGGCAGCTTCATAGCCCATAAGCCTTTCCACAGTTTTTGCAATGACATGTTCCTTGATCTTTCACCTTCCATTTTGTTCTTTGACTCTCTAACCAGTCTATATGTACTTTTTACACTAAATTGCCCATTAGTTTCATGTGCCCAAGTGAACCTGTCTTCTAAGTTACCAGGGCTTAAAATCAATTTTAATACTTCGTTGGCTGCTACTGTAGGTAAAAAGTTCTCACTTTCTCAACATCCCACCAATTGGTCTGAGGATCGATTAGGCTGTTAATAGTGGCATTAAAGTCATGGGTTCCCTCATCTATCATACTATTAGGAAGTGTTGGATGACCAGGAATCCAATATTCCCTCCATATATTGATAGACTTCCCTGTTGTAACAGCCCGTTAAAAATTCAATAGTAGAATTTCTATAGACTTTAGAAATCTTGTGAAAACTCCATAAGTTTTCACAAATTGACTAATCGCATAGGTTTTAGCGTATCAACATAGTCAGTGTTATCACTTGCTATGCTGCCAGAAATGTAATTTTAATTGTTTGAGGTAGTTAGAAGTGTCAGAATACCTTATAGTCTACGCCACTAGACCCAGTTGAATATTTAGGATTTTATAACACAATAACCCATTTTCCTAATTTCGGACGAAACGACTGTTTGAAACTGTGAATTTATTTTTAAGGGCACTTCAGGTTGAATTTTGGTAAACGATTTTCACTGTAAGTTAATATGAATATTTAGGATTTTTCAGCACCGAGTTTATTATGCATTTCTTTGGAGTGAATAGTAATCTCGATAAGCGTACTAAATGTAGTGTTTTCAAAATCACAGTGTGGAATGTCTAAATTAGGTTAAAGAAGTTTTATTTGGACACTTGACAAGATTTTAGTCACACATAGTGAATAGTATTAGACACTTAGCACAAAGAGGAACCATTAGATGGATTTGTGAAGGAAATCAAGGTGTGAGATCATGCCACCTAAGCTTTACATTTTTCATCTAATCAACCAAATTGAGCCAGATCAAAGAGGCTTTCAACCTTAGAGAAACCCTAAATGGTTGGAATCCATTTGAAACCCCAAAATCTTGGTTGAAACCGAAACCCTAAATGGTTTCCCCAAACCCTAAAATTGGCCTTTAAACCCTTTTTGATCCAATTTCTAGTATTGTGTTTAATCACTTGATTAAATCACTTTGACATGCTATTAATTTCTTAAATTCTTGTTATGACATCATTATCCAACATTTTAAACCTTGGAAATTTGATTGGGCAAAAAAAAAATTGGATTTGGGCTTGATAGCATTTCTAACCCTAACGAAACCACCTTTAAACCCCAAATTGAAGTCCACTTGGTTGAGTCCCACCAAGACCCACGAATTTGGCTACCTTGGCAAAGCTTCTTAAAGAAGTTTCCTTCCCCACATGGAAGACCATCCACTACCCTTGGATGCACCCAACAGTTCCTTGATGAGATGGAGAAACCCACCCCATCAACCCCCATACCTCATAGCTTCTGCAGGCTGTCCTTTGCCCCTCACTATTCTCCACTTTATGTCACATAGCCACCTCCAATCAAGGTCATTCAGGTTCATATCTTCCCCCTACAGAAGCCTTGAGCCCTGCAAGACACACTTCCTTTCCTTTCATCACTTCTTCAACCCGTTCTTAGAGAGAAACCCAAAAGAGCTCTCTCGGGCAGATTTTTGGGTCTTTTTGCGTGGAGCTTTTTGACCCTTTATAAGTATTTTCACATGATGAATCATTCATAACAATTGTTTATCTTTAAGTCTAGTTTCCATATATATATTATTTGTATCATTCCATGGTCATTTGATTCGTCAAAAGTATTTTTTAACCATGGAAAGGTCATTCTGGGCGTGAAACTGGAGAGTATGTTATGTTTTGAAATTTTTGACCAAGCCAATGGACATATCTTGGTCCAAAACTTTTATGGAGTGTTGTTATCATGTGTTTAAGAGTGTTCATTGAAGTTTTGTTGCATGAATAAAGCTTTTGATGATAGATTTTCTTAGATCTAGAAACTTGAAAACTGGAAGTGGAAAAACAGTTTTTATTTGGAGAAAGTTTGAATATTTCGTGGCTTGATCTTACTCTAATGGCTTTGATATGTTTATATGATGATCATAAGTCTCTTATTTTCATGTTAAGATTTTATTTTGAAGATATTTAGCATTAGTTTCAAAGATATGATTTTTCTATGCAAGAGAATTTTGGTTAGGCCTAAGATTTGATGTTTTTGGGTTAGATCCATGTTTTATTGAGTTTTAACCATATAATTTTAAGTTTGATGGTTGGATATTCTTTAGGACACATTTATAAACCATGTGATGCTTTATTTCAAAGATCTCACCTTCTTAAGCCATTCATCAAGAGATTTGTCAAAACTAGTTGAGGAAAACGTTTCTGTTTTTGGACTAAGTGTAAAACCAAAAACTCCAAGTGTTATTTTGTGACTTTGGTGACTTTATTTTGATTATTTAAAACATGGTTGATCTTAGGATGATGTTATGAATATAGTAGAAGTAAGATTTGATTTTTTTGGAATTCTTGGAGATGTTTTGATTTAAGGTCAAAGCTTGTGATTCAAGTATTTGGATCTTTTTACAAAAAGTTTGGTGTTGATTATTAACTTTTTCTAAATGAATTTTTTAAGTATGATTTTAAAATTAAAATAGGAAATATTTGTTGCAACATTTTGGTTTAAGCATGAGTTTTGAAATTGGAAGGAATTGCAACAAAAATCAAGAGAAATTGCCTATGGCTGTTTCGGCCATAGTGTGTTTTCCTTAATTGTGATTTGTTTTAAATTTTTCTGACTTGATATTTGAGTTTAAGACAAAATTTACATGAGGAATGTAAATTTTGAAAATTTTTTTGGATTTAAGATATGAAATCCTTAAGTTATGGGTAAAATGATCATTTTTTCACATGTAGAGGGTAAAATGGTAATTTTACTCTAAATTATCTCTTTTACACATTTCTAATTGTTAGTAATTAAATTTATAACTTTTAGAATACCCTTTTATAGTTTTTTGTATTTCGTATTTTATTCTCGTAAAACGCGACGATCGAGATAAGTTAGCTTCTAACTTACTATCAGTTTACTGTGTATGTGTGATGGGTAAGAGATTTACAATTTATGTATGTATGTTATCATATATGCCATGTCATGCCACGTCATTATATGTTTATTTGTTACGCATGATTTATTCTGTCATGAATGCTATCTATTATTACATAATCTATTATGTCCCGTATTGTTATATGTTACAAGTATGTCATATTATGTCATGCCATTTATTACATGTATGCCATGTCACGTAATATATACTGTTACATGTTAAGCCATGTTATGAAATGTTGTCTGTTATATATTATGTCATACTACAAAATATTTCTATCTCAAGTAAGTCATGTCTCTCAAGTTACGTTCAAGTCATGTTATGTGACATCAGGACTTATGTTTTTTTATATTCCAGTCACGTTTTATCTCGAATACAGTTGTGCATTTTGAGAACAGTTATTAGTTAATTTGTACTACGGTCAAGAATAATACGTGCTGCCTGATACTGTGGTCAAGGCTGTGTGCTACTGAGTACTACGGTGAAGGAGTATAATTTACCGTTATGTTAAGTTATATTACGGTCAAGGATAATACGTGCTGCCTGGTACTGTGGTTAAGGCTATGCACTGCCAAGTAATATGGTGAAGGAGTATAATCTGCCATATTACAGATGGATGATACGCGCTCCCTGGTACTGCGGTCAAGGCTATGCACTGCCGAGTACTACGGTGAAGGAATATAATCTGCCGTTATATTATGTTATGTTCTTTTTTACATTAAGTTTCAAGTTCATGATCATATCATGTTATGTTCAAGTTTATGTTAAGTTCAAACTCATGTTCATGTTATGTTATGTTCATGTTCACGTTATATTTCAAGTTCACATTCATGTTATGTTATGTTCACGTACATGTTATGTTCAAGTTCACGTTCATGTTATGTTATGTTCACGTTCACATTATGTCTCAAGCTCACGTTTATGTCATGTTATGCTCAGGTTTATGTTAGGTTTAACTTCATGTTTATGTTTTGTATGTTCACGCTCGTGCTATGTTTCAAGTCCATGTTATGTTTCAAGTTCAAGTTCTTGTTATGTTGCTAATCCATGTTGTGTTTTAAGTTCAAGTTCATATCATGTCAAGTTAAGTTTGGTTCACGTTTCTGTTTAGGGTATATTAGTTATGCCATGCTATATGTCAAGTTATGTTATGCTTACTTACGATGTTAATTATGCATTCATGTTTTTACTGTCATGCATGCACCATTAACCTGTGTGAAAGTTTCTTGTTAAATTGCTGAGATTTATAATCAAATCTCACCATGGTAGTCCCTACTACCATTCCCCCCGAATGGTAGGCGTTGTGTCAGGATCAGAGCAGGGAGCAGACACTGGTAGACTGGAGGAGGTTGACTAGACGCCGAAGACATGACGCGGAACTTACAGCTTCCATAGTTAGTTTTTGGACAGATTCTGGCCTCGTTAGTCGAGTTACACAAGTTACTCGACGAACTTCTTCAATCGTGTATTTTGGTAATGTAAATATGGAGTTTGGCTTCCCATGTTTTAGAGATTACAGTCTTTCGAAACTTGTATTGAAATCGTGGATATTTATTCTGCTAAGTATGCTCGGATTACAATTTAACTATTTGGGATATTATAAGTTTGGTGCATAGTATTGTTAAAAAAAAAATTATCCGCTGCGAATATTGCATAATGCTATATGCATATTAGGAATATTGCATCTTATATGTCATGAACGAGAGCAGGTAATCTTGTGTTGTATGTTCAGACACTTCGGATGTCCGTCCGATCCCAAACGAAAATCTGGGGGCGTCACACTTGTGCCAACTCTCCATCTGCACCCTAGGGCCATATAACTTTTGGCTTCTCATATACCCTTCCATGCAAAGTTGGGATTGCACCGCAGTTTTGACTCCAAAAAATTAACTCTAGGGAAATATTTTGCTTTTACACTTGGTGTAGCAAAGTGGCCAGTTCTTGCATAATCCTTCATCCCTGCTTGGCTAAGAGAACATCATTGAATGTTCTTAATCTTTAAACCCCATTCCCCTTACCTGCTTATGTTCACACATCTTGGCCTAGCTTATCTAGCAAATTGTTTGCTCTTCTTTTCTCTGGCCCCACCAAAACCTTGCCATCATTTGTTCCAGCTCATGACACAAGCTCCCAAGAAGTTTAAAACAACTCATAGAATAGGTGGAAATCAAGAGCGCAACAACTTTGATAAGCACCTCTTTGCCCGCTGAGATAACATCTTCTCATTCCAACTCTGCAGCTTAGTCCACACCTTATGCTTTACATTAGAAAATGCTTTTGTTTTAACCCTACCAACCAAAGAGGGCAAGCCTAATTATTTCTCATATTGCAAGAACTGCTGCACACCCCAGAGAGATATCAACTCATCCTATTTCACAGAGTCCACATTCCTGCTAAAAATCATTGTAGTCTTCTCTCTATTTACCCTTTGTCCTAAAGCCTCCTCATATATGCCAAGTAATTGTTGGATTTGGTGATTTTTTTTAATATTGGCTTTGCAAAACAAAATGTTTTCATTAGCAACCAGCAAGTGAGAGATTCAAGGGGCCCCTCTACATACTTTAATTCCAGACAGTTGTTTAGTGTCTTCAGCTTGTTGAAGTAGAGTAATACCAGGTTTTTCCACCACAAGGCTTCCCAAAGGAGGACTAAAAACTAGATTAAAGGTTTAAAGATGATGAGGGGACTTGGCAGGTTTATGAGGGAAGAGATCAAGTGATTTTGAATCATTTCCAGTCTCTATTCATTGCTACACCTCAGACTAGTAGTATGGATTTCGTTCATGGTTTGACTAGGAGAGTTACTAAGGAGATGAATTAGGAGTTGTTGAAGGATTTTAAGAAAGAAGGGGTGAAGGTTGCTCTTGATCAGATGCACCCAACAAAAGCCCCTAGACCTGATGGCATGGCTCCTATTTTCTTTCAACAATATTGGCATATTGTTGGAGATGCTGTTACTGCTGCTGTTCTATAGGCTCTACAAAGTGGTAAAATCTCCTCTAATCTCAATCATACTTTTATTAATTTGATCCCAAAGAAAAAGAAGCTTGAGAAAATGACTGAGTATAGGCCTATTAGCTTGTGTAATGTTGTGTATAAACTGATTTCAAAAGTGCTTGCTAATAGGCTAAAGTTCATCCTTAATGATGTCATTTCTAATTCCTAAAGTGCCTTTGTACTTGGCAGGTTCATTAATGATAATGTTCTAGTTGCATATGAAAGGATATACTATTTTAGGAATAGGAGACAAGGGAAGGTTGGATACATGTCTATCAAATTGAACATGAGCAAGACTTATGATCGTATTGAATGGAGGTATTTGGTAGCTATGATGGGAAATATGGGTTTTCAGACTAAATGGATTGACTTGGTGATAATGTGCATCAAAACTATTTCATTTTCAGTTTTGATTAATGGTGAGCCCAAAGGTCCTATTATCCCTTCACGAGGCATAAGGTAAGGAGATCTCTTTGTAACATGTTAAATACTTAAATTATGTATCTTTATTTAGGGAAATTTGACACTTCTAATATTCTTTATTAGATAACCTTAAGATCTGATGTAATGTAAAGGTTTTCTTTACACCATCCAATTGCTTTTGAAAATAAACAAAGCATATATAATTCAGGCCAAAATTTAAAAACAAACATTAATCTTTCTGCCTTCCACTTTATCTCATAACCAACCTCTCTCTATCTCAAAACTTAAAAGTTCTCTTAAAGTTGCTCTCAAATTTCCTTGTAGTGTTTGTGCATGACTGTCTTTTGATTCCTGGGCCCATCGATGTAGAAACTAGTTTTAGGCTAACTTCAACAACCACATCGTTTTTATTAACTACAGATTAGTAGCTGAAGCCAGAGGCCACCAAGACTGATCCCATTGACAGAGAACTCAACAAATCAGATTGATGAATAACTCGAATAGGAACTTGTTGTGCAGTTTCGAGTACAAGAGAAGTGGCACAATAAGTTGGATTTGGTGTACATGGTAGTGCAACAGAGAGGCTGCGACGATGTAAGTATTTTTGGGCATGACACAATCCAAGCATATACGGTTTCGTTTTCACACCTTCGAATAAAAGACATCTTGTTTAAATTTGATGTTATGATCTTGTGTGAATTGGTTTTATTTTTAGGAAAATACTATAGATACAAAAAGATTATACAAAGTAATTCCACAAATTAATTTATCTTTATTGAATCCGTTAGATTATAATTTGATAAATCATTTCGAACCACGTCAATTTATTTAAATTACTTTTGTATATTAATATATTTATACCTCTAACACTCTTCTCTTTCTCCAGAGAAATAGGAGACTTGACTTGTCATTGTTCCATTAGAATGTATAAACTTTTAATATAAATATTGGGAGCAGTCACTATTCAGCACTTCATACCACACACCCTATGAAATGTATCTATATATTTTATAAAAACACCCATATATCTTATAAAAAGGCTATAAATATATGGTGTGAAAGTGAATAGTGGCTGATGCATGATAAATCCCAAACTTTTAATTTACACATAATAATCCGATCCATAGGTTAAGTCATAATTTCAATATTTATTTTTATAAAATAACTCATAATTTAATTGCTATTTCTTAACATTGTTGTAATGGCAGCTTTAAGGGATTTTATGTGTCTATACTGCCTATTTTGTCCATTAAAAGACGTGTAAGAAAGAAAGATAAAAATTCTGACATATATGGAAAAACTTGATTGGGTTCTACTGCCCACTGGGAATAGCTAGCCCTAAGATTGGGAGCGGAAAGAGTACGTTTTCTGTCTGGTTTCATTTGGACTAACTAGTTTCAATGTAACAGCATCTAGTTTCTTCCTTAATTTTCCTTGGGAGAAAAACCCTCCCACGCTCCATTTATATCGTCTTAGCAAAGGAGAAGAGGGGGCAGTTTCGGAAACCACAGAAAATACTGGTGCCTTTATAGGAAGCAACAGCGTACCACCTTCACGAAACATTTATCAAGCCGCAAAAGAAGACGTGAGTGAGGGAGTGGAGCTGCAAATTAAGAAGTTGTAGACAGAAGGTGTTTGATCCATCGATGGATCCCGACCCCTTTACTGCGAGTTTGTTCAAGTGGGACCCACGTGGGGTAGTCCCTCCTCCGAACCGGCTGCTGGAAGCCGTGGCAGCACCAACTGCAGCTGCAACGGTGGCATACTCATTGCGACCGAGAGAGCTTGGAGGACTGGAGGACTTGTTCCAAGCTTACGGGATTAGATACTATACGGCGGCAAGGATTGCAGAGCTTGGGTTTACAGTGAGTACGCTGTTAGACATGAAGGACGAGGAGCTGGACGACATGATGAACAGCCTCTCTCAAATATTCAGGTGTGATCTCCTCGTGGGGGAGAGGTACGGTATTAAAGCTGCAGTTAGAGCCGAGCGCAGACGTCTCGACGAGGAGGAGTCACGCCGGCGCCACCTCTCCGCCGACACGACCACCAATGCTCTCGATGCGCTCTCCCAAGAAGGTTATTTGCATTTAAGCTGTATCACCTTAATATGCATGCTTTTATAATATAGTTCATGCGATATTGCCAATGTAAAATTATGCATCTAATTTTTTACTCCTTTTTTGTGTTTTAATTTCACTGGTTTTGGTTTTCCGTGAGCAGAAGGGTTTTTTCCCCTTTTTTTGCAAAAGGGGAAAAACGAAGGCTTTAAACATAAGGACTTTCGTTAGATATGAAACACCAAGAGAAAACCACCATATGAGTTTTTGGATTAAAAACTAACATTTACGTAAAGGAACAGTTTCAGTGACAACCAGAAGGAGTATAACAATACTATCTGTGAAATCACCATATCTTAACATGACTATTATGATTGACATTGAAGTACTAGTTCTCACGTTAACTGAGGAAGGATAGCACTTTAACTGGAATAAAATATCAGCAACTTTTTTTTTTTTAATACTTCCAATACTGTTATATTGGAATTACTTAATTGGCTCTTAATTTGCACATGTATTTGAGGGGACCGTCAACGTTTATCGCTTATCATGCATGTGATGATCAACAGGGTTGTCCGAAGAGCCGGTGCAGCAGGAAAAGGAGGCGGTGGGAAGCGGCGGAGGTGGCACGTGGGAGGTGGTTGGCGAGAGAAGGAAACAGAGGCGGAGGAAGAGCCTGAGGAAAGTGGGGGACGTTGATTATGATGATAACGAGGGCGCGGAGGACGATGACAATGGCAATGGTAATGGCAATGGCGGTGGAAGTGAGAGACAGCGGGAGCACCCTTTCATTGTGACAGAGCCCGGTGAGGTTGCACGTGGAAAGAAAAACGGTCTCGATTACCTCTTCCATCTCTACGAGCAGTGCCGTGATTTCTTGATCCAGGTCCAGAACATAGCGAAGGAGCGCGGTGAAAAATGCCCCACCAAGGTACCTACGTACACCCTTTAAGGCTTTAATTTCACGTTTGTATATAGTAAATGTGCCCGCAGTCCCGCTTGTCCATGGTAGCCGACTATTTTTTAATTTGATTTTGTGAATCCATGTTAGCCGACTACGAAGCTAGGTACGGTCTAGCTTCGTCTCTAGCTAGAAAGCTCTTCTCCTTCTGTTCAGGTTTTGACCTTCCATATCAAGTTGCATTGGTACCGTTCATCCAGCATGCATCTGGTGCATCGTCGGTTGTTGGACAGTCCAGAAATGAGATACCACACTTGCGGTTCCTTTCAGTCCAGTAATTATACGGCACTTATATTTTTGCATTCTTAAGATTAAGATTGGGTTAAGATGATTAACACTGTTCAAAGAAAACAAATGTGACAAGTCAGGTGCGCAGGCTGGTGTTCCTGTCATATGTGGTTATGTGGGCTGAAGAGTAAAGACGTAGAGGGGGATACTTTTATTGATTTTATGTCCTCTTTTTGCCAGTCTGAACTTTTAGGTGGCGTATCCTTCTTCTGACAGCTGGTTCTTAGTTACCAAGAAATAGTAAGCCCCCCAATTACATCCCGGATTCTAACGTGTATCCTGAACTGTACGTACTCTTCTCCCCTCTCTTTTTCACTTACGAGCCTACGGCACCCACAAAAGCTGGCTCCTGCTATCTCTTGCCTTCTGATTCTCAGAACAAGGAAAACAATATTTAGTTGACAAGTGGGTGACCCCCTGGCCCTTGCCTTCAGGAAAAAAAGAAAAAAAAAAAAAAAAAAAAAATAGAGGAATAGAAAGAGAACCTTGCCCTCTGGTATACGCCATGACATTAGATCATGGTCCAGATCCGAGTTACTCCTTATAAGCTAATTAATTGAGATGCTCATCCCCATGCCTCTCATAGTAGTTCGAAGTTGTAAGTTATATCCTAATGACTCAACAATTTTAATTCATGAGATTGTTAGAAGCCCGCCCGATACGGTTACAAGTACTAACATGTGAGAATACACGTACGGGTTATATATGACTTGTTGATCACAAAGCCCCCATATATATATATATATATGTATGTATGTGTATATCATCAAATCATATCTTTGTGATCGCATGATATGATTATTGACGTGTGATGTCATAATGCCGCACGTATGCAAACTACACTGCAGGTGACGAACCAAGTGTTTAGGTATGCGAAGAAGGCTGGAGCTAGCTACATTAACAAGCCCAAAATGCGACACTACGTGCATTGTTATGCGTTGCACTGCATCGACGAGGGAGTGTCCAACACACTGAGAAGAGCATTTAAGGAGAGAGGAGAAAATGTTGGGGCGTGGAGGCAGGCATGCTACAAGCCTCTGGTCGCCATTGCAGCACGCCAAGGATGGGACATTGATGCCATTTTCAACGCACACCCGCGACTATCCATTTGGTATGTACCCACCAAACTTCGTCAACTTTGTCACGCTGAGAGAAACAATGCCACAGCTTCCAGCTCTGTTTCTGGAGGGGGTGATCACATGCCCTTCTAAATTACAAATAAATTTGCGTGCACGGCCATGATCAGGTCATGACTAATTAATTGCATGCCCCCATATATATATACATATATATGTATATGTATATGTTCTGTACGTTATAGTTTATATTTTTCGTACGTACGTACTTGGTCGTGTAATACTGAGTACTCTACTGAATATGATGATGGTCACCTTGTGGCAACTTCGAACTGCTCAAATATTCGTTATAAGTTGGCTACAAGTAATTCTACCAATTAAAGACTATGTATAATTATTATTACAAATTTCTAGTATTCAATGTTGTTATCTTTGTTTATATAACTCACTCTGTATGGAGCCTACGGCATGCGTACCCATAGAAAACAATCCCTACATCGTATTAGTTATTACCTACGAGTTTTAGTTCGGGAGCCAATTGATTTCGAGCGGCCAGTGCGTAATTATATTCTTGTTGAACAAGCGGCTTGACATCGTTGAAATCTTACCCCATGTCCCCAACAGAGAAAAACTTAAAGAAGAAGGAAAAAAGAAAAGAAAAAAAAGAAGTAATTAAGAGTATCCCCATCAACCACCATTTTTATTTTAATAAATTAATTCCCAAAAAATCATACATTAAATCCTTCCCAACTTCATTTAAATAATTATTCTCTATTTTTTCCCCATATTTTCTCTAGAGTCTAGTCTTTCTTTACTCAAACTACGTATTTCTTAATTTATTCGAAAATAGAAAAAGAATCAAAATCAAGAGAGAGTTGTCTGCTATAGTCTTATAGAAAGAGAAAGTTCGTCCTAGAAATGTACTTTTTAAATTTTGGTGCAAGTAGAGAAGAGATTGTAGAAGAGGGCCGTCTTCGTGGAGTGAAGAGAGGATTGATTAAGCTTTTCCATTTGGGTCATGGAGAGTTCTAAGAGGCTGGTTTTTTATTTTTATTTTTTAAAACAAGGTAAACTTTCATTGATTAAACGCCTATTGCAATGATTCTAGATGAACAACAAGTCTAATACAACTAAGAATCTCCTCTAGTTCATAGAGATCACATTCACTCAAAAGGGCATCTTTGGCTAGCATGTGTGCTGCCATGTTAGAACCCCTCATGGTATGACTAAAGCTCCAAGAAGCAAAGCCTTGTAGAACCTGTTTTGTGCCTTCAATAATTAAACCACCAAGGCTCCAATCTTCTATTGTCTTATGCATCCTTTTCACAACCTGCAGCGAGTCTCCTTCGAACATGATGGGGTGAAACCCAGCCTCTTTACAGAAGAGAACTGCCATCACCATTGCATATGCTTCTGCAGTGAACGGGATATTATGAGGCTTCTTTTTGCTCTGAGGGATCCAAGAACTTGTCCCTTACTACCTCTAAGTAAGCCACCAATGCCAATAAGGCCCATGGATTGGTTAATAGTAGCATCCTAGTTCATTTTGTACATTCATTCAGGGGGTGATTTCCATTTCTGGATTCCCTCCAAGTTTTATGTAGTTGTTGCAGTCTGATCAGTGTGACGCCCCCATATTCTGCTTGGGATCGAACGGACATCTGAAACGTCGGGACATGCAACACAAGGTTATCTGCCCCCATTCATGACATATAAGATGTAATATTCCAAATATGCATCTAGCATTATGCAATATTCGCAACGAATAATTTATTGTTTAGCTATACTATGCACCAAACTTATAATATCTCAAATAGTTAAATCGTAAACCAAGTATATTTAACAAAATAAACATCTACGATTTCTATACCAGTCTTAAAAGACTGTAATCTAAAAAATAAAGGAGGCTAGATTCCATATTTACATTACCAAAATATACTATTGAAGAAATTGGTCAAGTAACTCAACTAACGAGGTCAGAATATTGTCCAAAAACTAACTATGGAAGCTGTAAACTCTGCGTCGTGTCTGCGACGTCTAGTCAACCTCCTTCAGTCTACCAATGTCCGCTCCCTACTCTGATCTTGACACATCGCCTACCATTCGGAGGGAATGGTAGTTGGGACTACCATGGTGAGATTTGATTACAAATCTCAGTAAGTTAACATGAAACTGTCACACAGGTTAAAGATGCATGCATAACAGTAAAAGCATGAATTCATAATTAAAGTCGTTAGTAAGCATATCATAACTTGACATATAGCATGGCATAACTGACATAACCTGAACTAAAACGTGAACCGAACTTGACTTGACATGACATGAACTTGAACTTAAAACATAACATGGACTAGCAACATAACAAGAGCGTAAATTTGAAACATAACATGGACTTGAAACACATCATGAACGTGAACATACATAACACAAACAAGGACTTGAACTTAACATAAACCTGAGCATAACATGACATAAACGTGAACTTAAGATATAATGTGAACGTGAACATAACATAACATAGACATGAACTTGAACATAACATGACATGAACGTGAACTTGAAACATAACGTGAACATGAACATAACATAACATGAACATGAGCTTGAACATATCATAAACGTGAACATAACATGACATGAAAATGAACTTGAAACTTAACGTGAACATTAACACAATATAACATGAATGTGAGATTGAACATAACATAAACATGAACATAACATGATATGATATGAACATGAACTTGAAACTTAACGTGAACATGAACATAAATTTAAAAATTTTGCAACAAAGATCTTTCTATCCTAAGTTTAAAACCATACTTAAAACATCCATTTATAAAAAGCTAATAATCAACACCAAATTTTTTGTAAAAAGATCCAAACACTTGAATCACAAGCTTTGACCCTAAATCAAAACATTTCCAAAAATTCTAAAAAACTCAAATCTTACTTCTAACATATTCATAACATCATTCTAAGATCAACTATGTTTTAAATCATCAAACTAAAGTCACCAAAATCACAAAATAACACTTGAAGTTTTTGGTTTCACCCTTAGCCCAAAAACAGGAACTTTTTCCTCAACTGGCTTTGATAAATCTCTTGGTCAATGGTTTAAGAAGGTGAGATCTTCGAAATAAAGCATCACATGGTTTAAAAATGTGTCCTCAAGAATATCCAACCATAAAACTTAAAATAACATGGCTAAAAATCAATAAAACATGGATCTAATCGAAAAACATCAAATCTTAGGCCTAACCAAAATCCTCTTGCATAGAAAAATCATAGCTTTGAAACTAATATTAAATATCTTCAAAATAACGTCCTAACATGAAAATAAGAGACTTAGGATCATTATATAAAAATATCAAAGCCTTTAGAGTAAGATCAAACCTCGAAATATTTAACTTTCTACAAACAAAAACTGTTTTTCCACTTCCAGATTTCAAGTTTGTAGATTTAAGGAAATCTATCATCAAAAACTTTATTCGCAAAACAAAACCTCAATGGAAACACATAAAAATATGCTAACAACACTCCATAAAATTTTTGAACCAAGATATGTCTTTAGCTTGGTCAAAAACTCCAAAACATAACATACTCTCTAGTTTTACGTTTAGAATGACCTTTTCATGGTTAAAAATACTTTTGACCAAACAAAAGACCATGGAATGAGACAAATAATATATATACGAAAACTAGACTCAAAGAAAAACAACTTTTGTGCAGGAGTCATCATGTGAAAATACATAAAAAGGGTCAAGAATCGCCATGCAAAAAGACCCAGATCTGCCCGAGAGAGCTCTTTTGGGTTTCTCTCTAAGAACGGGGTGAAAAAGTGATGAAAGGGAAAGAAGTGTGTCTTGCACGACTCAAGACTTCTGGAGGGTGAAGATATGGACGTGAATGACCCTTGATTGGAGGTAGCTATGTGACATAAAGTGGAGAATAGGGAGAGAAAAGGACTGCCTGCAGAAGCTGTGAGGTATGGAGGTTGATTGGGTGGGTTTCTTCATCTCATCAAAGCACTATTGGGTGCAGCCAAGGGTAGTGGATGGTCTACCATGTGGGGGAGGAAACTTCTCAAAGAAGTCTTGCCAAGGTGGCCAAATTTGTAGGCCTCAACCAAGTGGGCTTTAATTTGGGGTTTAAAGGGGGTTTGGTTAGATTTTGATATGCTATCAAGCCCAAATTCAATTTTTCTTGACCCAATCAAATTTTCAAGGTTTAAAAGGTTGGATAGTGATTTCATAACAAGAATTTGAGAAATTAATAGCATGTGGAAGTGATTTAATCAAGTGAAGCCCACTTGGTTGGATAGGAAAGTTTTAGGATTTGGGAAAATCATTTAGGGTTTCGATTTCAACCAAGTTTTTGAGATTTCAATTGGATTCCAATCATTTAGGGTTTCACTAGGGTTAAAACCCTCTTTGATCTGGCTCGATTTGATACTTTCCTAACCTAATTTGGATATTCCACACTGTGATTTTGAAAATACTGTACTTAGTGCGCTTATCAAGGTTACTATTCACTCCACAAAAATGCATAATAAACTTAGTACTGAAAAATCTTAAATATTCATATTAACCTACAGTGAAAATCGTTTACCAAAACTCAAACCCGAAGTACCCCTAAAAATAAATTCACAGTTTCAATCAGTCGTTTCGTTCGAATTTATGAAAATGAGTTATTGGCACCATAAAATTGTAAATATTCAACTGAGTCTAGTGGTATAGACCATAACATATTGTGACACTTCTAACTATCTCAAATAGTTAAAATCACAATTTTGCCACCATAGTGAGTAATAACATTGACTATGTTGATAAACTAAAACCTATGCAATTGGTCGATTCGTGAAAACTTATGGGATTTTCACGATGTTCCTAAAGCCTATAGAAATTCCACCATTGAATTTCTAGTAGGCTGTTACATCCTCCCCTCCTAAAAAAAAGATTCCGTCCTCAAAATCGACGCAAGTACAAACAGAAAACACGCTCAATATTAAATGTTGCTTACCTAAACTACTATCTATCACTGGATGTATCATCACTGGTCATATCCAGTGGAGGTTTATCGATGTCCAATGGCACGGCGTGTTGGGGTAAGTAGTAGAACACGTCATCCTCTGAATCATTGACCACATTGTCGAAATGACCATGGTTGGGGCTGCACGAACTCTTCATTGCCATTTTCTGGCTCCTGACCCTCTACAACAAACGTCCATGGTGAGTTGATGACATAGATGATCCTGACGTTGTGGGCTCAGTGTTGGCAGTTGCAGCGTGCTCTTTTCTTGCTCTACTGGACTCAGCTCCATCCCATGCTGTCGTCGCTTTGAAGCTATCTCAGTCTAACCACGTAGTCGAGTGAGGTAACTCCTTCCTCTCGTAGTTCACACTAATCTTATCTATAACGATCACAAAAGTTATTGTCTAAACTTAACAAGTTCTAGGCTAACCTTCTAGGATACTAAATCCTTGCTTAAGTGAAATCACTTATTTCCTTAATGTTCAAATCACTTGTACTGGAATCCTTTCACAAAGTAGGTCAATTCGTACCGGCATACTCTCTAAATCTAAAACTTCAAGTATTCGCCCAATTCAATTTGGAAGAATTTAATCCATACACAACTGAATTCACTTTCTCTATTTCCTCAAGGAATCCCATTTGCCTAATACTAGCTTACTCTTTCATAATCCCAATGAATTGTTCCTTCTCCTTGGTGGTACCTTGATAAACAATCAGCTATCAATCTAAACTCAAGACTCTCTCTTATGATTGGCATAGCTCTTTTATCCATCATGGGTTGTCCCTTATTCTGACTCTAAACGAAAGGATATGTTCATATTGTTCACGTAAGTCCTCAAGACCAAGATTTTACTCTCCATATATTTGTCTCCAATATAAGGGCGATCCATGTCTCCACAAACACAGTGCTTCACAAAAAACCATTTCATTGCCACAAGATAAAATTACTATCATAAGTGAATCCTACTAAGGCCAACTCTTTCCTCAAACACTTTACTCTTCCAAACACAAATTCCATTGCATCCTCAAAATAAATAAATAAAAACTCCAAACACACAATACAATTCCTCAACCTTTAATACCCTTCCTCGTACTACTAAAAGGTATACTATATCTATATGGTATGAATAATAATACTCCTAATGAGAATTGTTACTCTTATCAACTGGGTAACAATTCGGCTTCCGAACTAAACTCTCGTGCACAACCACAATCACCAACAATAGGGACTCACTTAAATCCAACAGCATACAAGTTACAAACCTCAATAACCTGTCATTACCCATAATAAGAGTAATGCACTAATACTATAAATTGCAATCCAATCAAATTTAACTAAGCTTAACAATATAGAGGTCCTAGTAAAATACTAGTGATGACGCCAACTCCTTCAGTTTCTAGGGAGTCAGCATCTGTGCCTCCCTAAGTGACAGCTTACAATCTAATGGGTAAGTGCACTTGTTGCTATTGCTGATGTCTAAGCATGTCAGTCAGCAAACGTACAACTTCAACTAATCCTCCATCCATCGGGGGATTCTGATTTTCCTGATTTATGTCTCTCTCAGGGTTCCAAGGTATCCTACCAAGAGTCATGTGTCATTTCTTGAAACACACAAGTGCACTTATATAAAACCCATGTACTATCTCTTATACTTCAAGAAATTCAAGCCTAATGAAGACTAAAATTTCAAGCCTAGTATTTGGTGCATTTCCTAAGCACATGTGAATTTACAACTCAGAGACGTATTGCTCTGATACCACCCTGTGATGCCCCAGATTCTGTTTGGGATCAAACGAACATCTGAAGTGTCGGGACATGCAACAGAAGGTTACCTGCTCTCATTCATGACATATAAGATGCAACATTCCTAACATGCATCAAGCATTATGCAATATTTGCAGCGGATTAATTTTTTTTTTAACAATACTATGCACCAAACTTATAATATCCCAAATAGTTAAATCATAAACCAAGCATACTTAACAAAATAAACATCCACGATTTCTGTACCAATCTTAGAAGACTATAATTTAAAAAATATGGGAGGCCAGACTCCATATTTACATTATAAAAATACACTATTGAAGAAGTTCGTCGAGTAACTCGACTAACGAGGCCAGAATACTGTCCAAAAACTAACTATGGAAGTTGTAAGCTCTGCGTCGTGTCTGCGACGTCTAGTCAACCTCTTTCAGTCTACCAATGTCCACTCCCTGCTCTGATCCTGACACATCGTCTACCATTTGGGGGGAATGGTAGTTAGGACTACCATGGTGAGATTTGATTATAAATCTCAGTAAGTTAACAAGAAACTGCCACACAGGTTAAAAATGCATGCATGATAGTAAAAGCATGAATATATAATTAAAGTCGTAAGTAAGTATAGCATAACTTGACATATAGCATGGCATAACTGATATAACTTGAACTGAAACGTGAACCGAACTTGACTTGACATGACATGAACTTGAACTTAAAACATAACTTGGACTAGCAACATAACAAGAATGTAAATTTGAAACATAACATAGACTTGAAACATAGCATGAACGTGAACATACATAACACAAACATGGACTTGAACTTAATATAAACATGAGCATAACATGACATAAACGTGGACTTGAGATATAATATGAACATGAACATAACATAACATGTATGTGAACTTGAACATAATATGTACGTGAACATAACATGACATGAATGTGAACTTGAAACATAACGTGAATATGAATATAACATAACATGAACATGAGCTTGAACATAGCATAAACGTGAACATAACATGACATGAACATGAACTTGAAACTTAACGTGAACATGAACATAACATAACATGAACGTGAGCTTGAACATAACATAAACGTGAACATAACATGATATGATATGAACATGAACTTGAAACTTAACGTGAACATAATAACATAACATAAGATGAACTTGACCTGAAACTTATTCTTATCTCATGGGGTCACCATGATTGCTTATTCTTAATTTCTTGACATGAATTCGGAATCTTGTTCAATATACTTAATTAATAATGTGACCATATAGGTGCTACACGGGTCCCTTTGAGCCGTGTGTCCCTACCGATTACCGCATCACAACACAAGTATCTACACCAGCTGTGAGTGCGTTAATACGTACTCCACAGTTGTTGTGGCCCTACATATTCTACGTGTCATAATTGCTGTGTCTCACGTAGTGTATGCTCCACAGTTGTTGCGGCCCCATAGTTCATGCTCCACAGTTTTTGTGGCCCCATGAATTTTTTGTGCCACACTTACTGTGAACACACGTAAAATAAAATATGGCTCCATTGGCGTTAGTGTCAGGCGCGCACCAGTGACTAGCTAGTTAGGCCTCATTCGCAACCTATTGACTGTATTTTATCAACTTAGGAAATTTCACACCTATTTAGACACTTCAGCATGAACAAATGAGTTTTACTAGGATATTACCCCATCCTAGCACTTAGGGTCATGATTAACATGAATAACTTAACATGAACCTGATCTAAAACTTGACTTATCATAAACTTGATTTGACTTCTTTACTTAACATGACATATTGATAATGGTGAATATTACATGATATGACATACATGTAACATGTGGCATACTTATAACATATAGCAGTACGTGGCAGAATAGACTGTGTAATAGATAAATATTCGTGACAAAATAAATCATGCATTACAGATAAACACGTAATGACGTGGCATGGCATGGCATATATGATAACATACATACATAAATTGTAGTTCTCTTACCCATCATACATACACAGTAAACTGATAGTAAGTTAGAAGCTAACTTACTTCGATCGTTCCGTTCTACGAGAATAAAGCGCGAAACAGGAGGAATTGTAAGAGCGTATTCTAAAAGTTAGAAATTTAATTATTAAAAATTAGAAACATGAAAGCAAGCAAACTTAGAATAAATGACCATTTTACCCCCTACATGTGAAAAAATGACCATTTTACCCTAACTTAAGGATTTCACATCTTAACTCTAAAAATTTTCAAAATTTACATTCCTCATGTAAATTCTGTCCTAAATTAAAGTATCAATTCAGAAAAATTTAAAACAAATTACAAATATGGAAAACACACCATAGCCAAAACATCCATAGGCCATTTATCTTATTTTTGTTGCAATTCCTTCCAACTTCAAAACTCATGCTTAAACCAAAATTTTGCAACAAAGATCTTTCTATCCTAAGTTTATAACCATACTTAAAACATCCATTTATAAAAAGCTAATAATCAACACCAAACTTTTTGTAAAAAGATCCAAACACTTGAATCACAAGTTTTAAATCAAAACATCTCCAAGAATTCCAAAAAAATCAAATCTTACTTCTAACATATTCATAACATCATCCTAAGATCAACTATGTTTTAAATCATCAAACTAAAGTCACCAAAATTACAAAATAACACTTGGAGTTTTTGGTTTTACCCTTATCCCAAAAATAGAAACTTTTTCCTCAACTGGCTTTGATAAATCTCTTGTTCAATGGCTTAAGAAGGTGAGATCTTCAAAATAAAGCATCACATGGTTTTAAAATGTTTCCTAAAGAATATCCAACCATAAAACTTAAAATCACATGGCTAACAATCAATAAAACATGGATCTAATCGAAAAACATCAAATCTTAGGCCTAACCGAAATCTTCTTGCATAGAAAAATCATATCTTTGAAACTAGTACTAAATAATCTTCAAAATAACATCCTAACATGAAAATAAGAGACTTAGGATCATTATATAAAAATATCAAAGCCTTTAGAGTAAGACCAACCTCGAAATATTCAAACTTTCTCCAAACAAAAACTGTTTTTCCACTTGCAGTTTTCAAGTTTCTAGATCTAAAGAAATCTATCATCAAAAATTTTATTTACACAACAAAAACTCAATGGAAACTCATAAACATATGCTAAAAACACTCCATAAAATTTTTGAACCAAGATATGTCCATTAGCTTGGTCAAAAACTCCAAAACATAACATACACTCAAGTTTTACGCTCAGAATGACCTTTCCATGGTTAAAAGTATTTTTTACCAAAAAAATACCATGGAATGAGAAAAATAATATATCTTTGAAAACTAGACTCAAATAAAAACAACTTTTGTGAAGGCGTGATCATGTGAAAATACATAAAAAGGGTCGAGAATCGCCATGCAAAAAGACCCGGAAATCTGCCCGAGAGAGCTCTTTTAGGTTTCTCTCTAAGAATGGGGTGAAGAAGTGATGAAAGGGAAGGAAGTGTATATTGCAAGACTAAATACTTCTGGAGGGTGAAGATATGGACGTGAATGACCCTTGATTGGAGGTAGCTATGTGACATAAAGTGGAGAATAGGGAGAGGAAAGGACTGCCTGCAGAAGTTGTGAGGTATGGAAGTTGATGGGGTGGGTTTCTCCATCTCATCAAAGTACTATTGGATGCAGCCAAGGGCAGTGGATGGTCTGCCATGTGGAAGAGGAAACTTCTCGAAGAAGCCTTGCCAAGGTGGCCAAATTCGTGGGCCTCAACCAAGTGGGCTTCAATTTGGGGTTTAAAAGGAGTTTGGATAGGTTTTGAGATGCTATCAAGCCCAAATTCAATTTTTCTTGGCCCAATCAAATTTTCAAAGTTTAAAAGGTTGGATAATGATATCATAACAAAAATTTGAGAAATTAATAGCATGTGGAAGTGATTTAATCAAGTGATTAAACACAATGCTAGAAATTGGATCAAAAAAGGTTTGAAGGCCAACTTTAGGGTTTGGGGAAACCATTTAGGGTTTCGGTTTCAACCAAGCTTTTGGGGTTTCAATTAGATTTCAACCATTTAGAGTTTCACTAGGGTTGAAACCCTCTTTGAGCTGGCTCGATTTGATTGATCAGATGAAAAAAAGTTTGCTTAGGTGGCATGATCACACACCTTGATTTTCTTCACAAATCCATCTAATGGTTCCTCTTTGTGCCAAGTGTCTAATACTATTCACTATGTGTGGATAAGATCTTGCCAAGTGTCCAAATAAAACTTCCCTAACCTAATTTGGACATTCTACACTATGATTTTGAAAACACTGTACATAGTGCACTTATCGAGGTTACTATTTACTCCAAAAAAATGCATAATAAACTTAGTATTGAAAAATCCTAAATATTCATATTAACCTACAATGAAAATGCTTTACCAAAACTCAACCCCGAAGGGCCCCTAAAAATAAATTCACAGTTTCGAACAACCTTTTTGTCTGAAATTATGAAAATGGGTTATTGCCCTATAAAATCTTAAATATTTAACTGAGTCTAGTGGCGTAGACCATAACATGTTCTAACACTTCTAACTATCTCAAACAATTAAAATCATAATTCTGTCACCATAGTGAGTGATAACACTGACTATGTTGACAAACTAAAACCTGTGCGATTGGTCGATTCATGAAAACTTATGGGGTTTTCATGAGGTTCCTAAAGTCTATAGAAATTTCACCATTGAATTTCTAACAGGCTGTTACAATCAGGTTGTTTTGTTACTTTAAAACATCTGAGGTCATCCTAGGCTTTGCATACAATTGAGTTTGGATGCTTAAAATCTTTCCCATGAACAAACGCATTCCTCCTTGTCCATATTAGTCTCACAATCAACCATGCTTCCTCTAACAGAGTTTGTGGGAGTTTGTGAACCATTTGCATCTAAATTTCCTTGAAATAAGATCTATCTTGAGATAGCTTTTGAATTGGTCTACTGGCTTGGCTCCAAACGTCATGGGTAGCTTCACAATTCCACAGGGCATGGCCTAAAGTCTCTTCTTCAAGGCCACAAATTGGACAGCGGTTTTCTTTCATGATTTTCCTCTTTAAAAGATTTGAAAAGGTTGGTAAAGCTTCACTGCATGCTCTCCAAAGGATCATTCTGACCTATTTGCAACCTTTAAGTTCCACACACCCTTCCATAGTTCTTTCTGGGTATTGACAGTTGGGGGGCCACTATCTTGGTTGGACTGAATCTCTCTGTGCATATGGTAGGCACTCTTCATTGAGAAGATGCCATTGATGGTGCCTCCCCAAACCATTTTGTCTTCTCTCTTCCCTAGGCTGATTGGTATGGATTTGATCAAATCCACCTTTTGTTGAGTAAACATAGTGGTGAGAGTGTTGTCATCCCATCTTCTGAGGGAGGGATCTATTAAGTCAGCCACCATTGTAACCTCATCTGAAGTATTGGACCTGCTTGGTGGGACAAGGAAATGAGGTCTAGGTAGCCATCTATCCTCCCATATTTTTACCTGTAAGCCATTGCCAATTCTCCACTATAAACCTTCTTTTAAGAGCTTGATACCAGCATGTAAGCTCCTCCAAGCTAGTGATGGTCGATGGCCTACCTTTGCATCTAGTATTGAGCCTCGTGGGAAGTATTTCTGTTTAAGTATTATGTCAGGGAGGGAGGCTGGCTTTTGTATCGTGTTCCACCCATTTTTTGCCAGGAGGGCAATGTTAAAACTGTTGAAACTTCTAAATCCCAACCCTCCTTGGTCTTTTGCTTTGCTTATCTTGCTCCACTTTAACCATTGAATCTTGGATTGATCCTCGCTAAAGCCCCACCAAAATTTCCTTATAATCTAGTCTAACTTGCTGGTGATTGATTTAGGAAGGAGAAAGATGCCCATTGTGTAAGTGGGGATGGCCTGCAATATTGACTTCAATAGCACTTCCTACCAGCAGATGATAGGCTATTTGTTTTCCAGTTTGTTATCTTGGCCCATGTTTTGTCGACCAATCCATGAAAACAGGTCACCTTTGCCCTTCCCACCATGGTAGGTAAGCCTAAGTATCTCTCAAAGGATCCTGTGGTAGTGACTCCTGCAATTCAAAGGATGTGAGCTCTACATTCAGGTAGTGTATTTCTACTGAAGTAAATGGATGAATTTTCTTTGTTTAGCAGTTGGCCAAAAGCTTACTCATAAGAATTCAGGATGTGCATAAGTCTCCTCCATTCAAGAGTGTTTGCTTTGCAGAATAGCATGTTGTCATCAGCAAAAAATAGATGGTTGACTTTAAGTGGCCCTTTCCCACTGGTACACTTGAAAGCTTGCCTTGGATCTCTGCTTGGGATAGTAAGTTTGAGAGTGCTTCTGCACAGATGCTGAAAAGGTAGGGGGACAGAGGATCCCCCTTCCTTAGTCCATGAGTTGGCTTAAAACTCTCCTGAGCTTCTCCATTAAGTAAAATTGAGTAAGTGACAGAGGTGAGGCAGTTCATCACAAGGGTTATCCATCTTCTATCAAAGCCCATATTGCATATTACCAAGGCTAGAAAGGACCATTCCACTCGATCATAAGCCTTGCTCATGTCGAGTTTTAATGCCATATAAGCTGTCTTGCCTTGCATTCTAGTGGACATAGTATGGAGGGTCTCATAGGCCACCAAGATGTTGTCTGTTATTGCTCTACCTGGAACAAAAGTACTTTGATTCAAAGAGATTATGTCAGCCAATACAAGTTTGAGCCTATTGGATATCACTTTTGCTACAATCTTATAAATTACATTACAAAGACTAATATGTCTGAAATCAGACACTTGTGGGATTTTTGACTTTTGGGATTAAGGCTATATAAGTATCATTTACCCCTTCCAAAGAACCTACTGTGTTGAGGATGTTTAGCTCAAAAGTTGTCACACCCTTGCTTGTGATGTCCCAATTTGATTCGTAGAATAAGGCTAGGAAACCATTAGGCCCTAGTGATCCCATTCCTTTCATTTGGAAAATAGCACTTTTGACTTTAGCTTCATCAAATATCTGGAGTAGAAGAGTATTCATGCTTTTTGTTACTCTTGGGGGCAAGTTCTTTATGCAGGCTTCAATTCCTGAGGGAGAGGAGGAGGTAAATAGTTCTGAGAAAAATCTTGTAAAGGTGGCTCCTATTTGCTCCTTTTCTGACACCATGTTGTTCCTATGGTCCAGAATTTGGGAGATTTTATTAACCTTTCTTCTATGCAAGGCATGTAGGTGGTAAAAGGTTGTGTTCCTATCCCCTTTCTGTAGCCAATGTTGTTTGGCTCTTTGTTTCCACCTCAGTTCATCTTTAGCAAGTGCCTGGTTAATTTCTCTTCGCAAACTTTTAATAGCTTCAGTATGATCTCCACTGCCTGTTTCTTGTAGGTCATCTAATCTCTTCAATTTCTGTTTTATCTCAGTTGGAGCTCTTTTGTTGACCTTCCGGTTCCATTTCTGTAGCTCATCCCCACATTTTATCATTCTTTCCCTCATAGTCTTAGAATGAGTTTCCCCATTAGCAGGCTTTGTCCAGGCTTCTTTAATTATGGTTGGATAGTTATCTTTCAAAGACCAAGATGCTTCAAATCTGAAGCACTTAGTTCTAGTGCTTGGTTGCCCACGGTGAGGGCCAATACAGATGAGTAGGGGAGAATGGTCTGAGGATAAGGTTGGAAGCACCCTACAGCAAGAATCCTCAAATTCTTGCAACCATTCTGGATTGGCAAGGGCTCGATCTAGTCTTTCTTTGGTGAAACTTGCCTCAGTTCTATTGTTGGCCCAAGTGAATTTAGGCCCCTTTGTAAAAACTAGGTTTAGATTACACCACTCTAGTGTGTTCCTAAAGATTTCCATCTGTTTGTAGGGTCTGGGGCACCTCCCTTCTTCTCTGCTTGGCAGACAATCTCATTAAAGTCTCCACAGCAAATCCAAGGTGTATTGGTTGCTGGTTTGAGGGATTTAAGGAAATCCCAACTTTGATGCCTCTTAGCTGTCTCAGGATGGCCATAGAAACCCATGAAGAGCCATGGCTTCTCCCTTACTGTTGCTACATAAGTACTAATGTGCCACCTCGAGTAGTTATGTATGATTACATTTGCACTTGTTTTCCACAGTAGTGTAAGACCCCCGCTGCTTCCTCTACTGTCTACAACTAGACATGCTTCGAAATTCAATCTTCTACAAACTTCTTCTATCCTTGTTTTAGAACATTTTGTTTCCACGAGAAAAATCATGGTTGGGCACTTATCCTTAACTAGGCGGTTAAGGGATCTAACTGTCTGAGAGTTTCCAGCCCTTGGTAGTACGAAGTTAGGATGGTCATTGGTGTTGGCAGGGCTGGGGACCAACCACTGCCTTAGAGATGATATTTCCATTGGTGTTCTCCTTCCCTCTCTGCTTCTTTGGAGCAGGCTCCTTGTTATTGGGAATCATTCTACCATTTCTCTTGTTGCCAGCTCTCAGGGAATAGTTTGATATTTCAGTTAGAATCTCCCTTTCAGTGTTTACTGTTTCTGACTTCCTTACACGAGCTAGCCTCTTCCATCTTCTAGTGTTATGTTCAACAAGCCTCCTACCTAGCTTCTTATTGGTAGTTAAATTAGGTAATTTACTAGATAGTTCCACTTTTGAGTTTTCCTTTTGGCTAGGGTCCATTGGGGGGGGGGGGTCAGGTGGAGCTCCCTCACACTTTACTAGACCCCATTTGACCTTAAGTGACTTTAGTTGGTTTTTTGCCGTTTCAAGAGACTTCAAACTTGCATAGTCGATATCTAGTTCCATGTTGGTGGAATTACCTGGTGGTACAGGAGATACTAGTCCCTCTTCGACAAATGCAGTTCTACTGTGATCTAGTGCCCCTTTTGAGTTTGATGGATGATTACCATGTTGAGCTTTATTGAGTGGCCCGAGATTAAAGTTTGCACTCTTCCTTCCGTTTAAGGTTTCCTCTGTTTCAAACTATCCTTCACCTTTTTGAGCTATCTTTTCCCAGTTTCCCACTTCTCCTTTCGATTGTAGAGTTGAAAAAGCCTGTGGTAAAGTCTCTTCTCTGTCACCGCCCCTCTTGTCTTCGTACTGTCCCTCTTTGTGATGGTTGTCACCAGTTGCACCACCATATCTGTGGCTGTCGAAGATGTTCGTGTTCATTGGTTGTGCTCGTAGCCACGGACCAAACTGTTGTGGGACTTTTTCATCTCCCTGTTGTTCATAACGTGGTCTCATGCAGGATCTACCCTTGTGTGCCAACACCCCACATTGGAAGCAAAACTTCTGTAGCCTTTCGTACTTCATTGGAATCCAGTGTTGTTTATCCTTAAACATGAGCCATTTACCCAGCATCAGGGGTTTGTGTAGATCTACCGCCACCCTAACACGAAGGCATCTATGCACATCCATCTGCACCTACTTCGACCCTAATAACAGCCCGATCGAGGAGGCAAATTCCTCACCAAAATGCTTTGTCATGGTGGCTAAGGGGAGGTTGTGCAGTTGTATCCAGAAGGGCTCATAGGCAAACTGTAGAGCATTGATCGATACTGTTTCATCCACTTCTTGTAGAGCTAGTAAGTTCCTATCATAGAACCAGGGCCGTCCACTCAAAACCTTCTCTTTGTCCACCTTGTTCTGGAACTCGATTAGAAAGCACTAATCTCCTAGCTCCTTGAAATTGACCCAGCCCTCCAGCCTCCAAACTTGAGACAGGGTGACCCTAAATTCCTCGCTTCACTATTAACACTTTCCTCCACCAGGGCTTTTCCAACTCTGCATAGATTCCCATGTCCTCTCGTAGCTTTCTGATGAACATGAAAACACGAGTTCTCTTCCTTTGTCAAGTGCAATGTTTCCCATCGTTTGGTCAGTTCCTCATCAACATCCATCGTAGCCTAGTACTTGGTAACAGGGTAGAAAAAACAACACTCACCTCACACTATTTGAGACTGAAACCTTTGAGAAAGCTCAAAGGTACTAGAACCTCACTCTTTCTCAATCGAGAGAGAGAGAGAAGGGACCGATTTTTCAAGAGGCTGGTTTTTGTTCCAAACCAGATATGGGCAGTAATTCATTTTTGCGGATCATATTTATGTCATGGTAAATCATCGACATTTAATTATATTTAATTATATGGATCAATCAGAATAGAACCCTTAAACTAAACGAGTCTGACCCTTAAAACCTAATATGACTCATTTAAATAATGAGTGATACAACACAACATGTTTAACAATTAATTAGAAATGGGTGAAAATGGCATGACTCATTTCAATCCGTTTAATGTAAAGGAAAACACTACTTTGCCTCCCAAAAGTAACCGCTCCATTTGATTGCTCGTCAATATTTATATATTTTATTATTTACTTAATGATTGAGAAAATGATTTTTAGTGTATTGGTGTATTTTTTATTTTTTAAAAATATTTAAATATATTAAAAATTTTTGAAAAGAGAAAGAATCAAAAAATAAAAATGTTAAAATGTGCTAGCAATCAAATGGAGCGGTGTTACTTAGGCAGCAGAATAGCACTGCTTTAATGTAAATGAGTTGAATTGACCTATATAACTCATTTTACTTGATTAACATAATTTCACATAAAAATTAAAATCTATATTTATTATTAGCTACAATATCTTAAAAAAAAAAACTAAGACTACTTATGTAACAAACCGAGTAACGTGGGCCCAATCCAAGCCATGGACTGCATTTATCCTTTTATCATTTTACTTCTTTTAACCCTTGTGTGTTTGGCCTTAGACTATTTTACTGGAACTTTTGGTTGTAATAGTTAATGGGCTTAGGCCCTTAGTGTAGTTCTCATTTCAATTGTATTATGTTATAGTATAGGCCCATAGGTGGGTGGAAATCTATAGACTCATAGGTTCTACTTGGCCACTGAGATTTCTTAGATGAAAATTTTGAGTTTTAAGATTAAATATTAAAATATTATATTTTAATATTATTATTATTTTGAGATTTGAAAAAGTTGAATTGTTTATTATATTTTGTATGGAGATTTGAAAAAGTTGTAATTATGAGATGACAATTTTGTGTTTGAGATGAGAAATCTTAATGGCCAAACAGTACTTATATATAAGAAGTAGGGAGCTCTACGGAAATTATCAAGAATCTTTAATGAAAATATTTTCCTATTCCATTTTCTCTCTTTTCTCTTGGAGGCTAGGTCAACCTCGAATCTAACCATTTTCTTTACATTTTCTCTCATATTTTCTAGTTATCCAAACACTACCTATCGATGAGGTCGGTTTTCACCCCTAGGTTTAGGCGACAAAGATCAGTGTATTGAGGACAATTTATTACTAGGAGGGAACAATTGTGGCCTAAGTTAGATAAGTTGCTTTGAGATGTAGATGACACAAATATTGTATCTACTCCATACACAGCTATATATAGAATAGAGATTCATGATCCTATTGTTACACCCTGTGTTGATAGTTACTTAAACATGGTGAATGGGACTGCATCATTTGATATATACCCTCCTTCCAGAGTTAATGTAGCCATTCAAAAAGAGCTTCACAAACCTGAATCCACTCAATCTTGCATACATTTGGAGTTTGATATTTTTGGGACTAGTATTCATTGGGTTTAGCAAAAAGTGAAGGTACTTGCAAGAGAGTATGTTGTAGTTTATAAAAGCCTTACTAATATTTGGGAAGATTACTTGGCTATGAAACCGTTCTCAGTTGAAGGTCAATTCAAGTTGTATGTTTTTCTTCACTTCTTGATCAAGGTCTTGGAGGGTAAGAAGCTAGTCATAGCTGTGAGAAAGCATAGCCCCACCTTGAGGACAAGGTGCTTGAAGGGAGAGGATTTGTCACACGTCTGTAATTGGGACAATACGGACCAAAGTCATAATGGGCTTGGGTTATATAATTGCAAGATTCTTGTTGAAGTATGGCCATGGCCCATTTACTTGCTAGTTGTTTGGCCTTTCGACCTTTTATTTAAGTTTGTTACAAGGACTCATAGAGTTGCATCGGTGCTTCCAACCTTGAGGACAAGGTTCTTTGAAGGAGATGGCAATGTAACAAACCAAGTAAAGTGGGCCCAATCCAAGCAATGGACTGCATTTATCCTTTTTATCCTTTTACTTCTTTTAACCCAGGCCTTACACTATTTTACTGGACCTTTTGGTTGTAATAGTTAATGGGCTTAGGCCCTTAGTGTAGTTCTCATTTCAATTGTATTATGTTATTAGTATAGGCCAGGTGAGTGGAAATCTACAGACTAGATGTAAGAAGCAGGGAGCTCTACGGAAATTATCGAGAATCATGAAAATATTTTCCGATTTTCTATTCTCTCTTTTCTCTTGGAGGCTAGGTCAATCTCGAATCTGACAATTTTCTTTACATTTTCTCTCATATTTTCTAGTTATCCAAACACTACCTATCAAGTGTGTTACAAGCAATTGATAAAAAAATATTAATATTTTCATATTTTAACCTACAATAAAATAGATATTACAAACTCAACAATAAAAAATGTGAGCATTGGTCCAAAATTCCAATCTTAAAAATAAAAACATAAGCATACTGAGAAATACCAATATTACAATTCAACAATAATAAGATTGTAATTTCGAAATAAAATTTAAATGAGTTATTTCTAGGTTAAGCAGGTTGATCCATTTATTAATTGTGTCTTAATGGGTCAATCCGTTTTGACCTAACCCATTTATATCAAACCCAACTTCGCTAATTTCATGTTGTGTTTGTGTTGAGTTTATGAATCATATCACATATTGTCACACCTACCTAACCTAGATGTTGAGGGGTAAACATATCATGCCCAAAATAGCATTCCAGGCCCAAGTCCATTGGGTGAGCCTCACCAAAGGTAGAAGGGAAAATAAAGGCAAGGGGAACAAGACAATGCAAAGTGTCAGGGCTCAGGAAATAGAGTCAGACATGTAGAGGGAGATAGTGATATGACATAAGTTAACGTTCCTCACCAATCAAGGCCTTAATAAAGGGAGTTTTCCTATCCAAGCAAAGAGATAGATGAACAAGGATCTGAGATCTAATTAGAGGAGAGAGAGAGAGAGAGAGAGAGAGAGAGAGAGAGAGAGGGAGGGACTCAGGGCGACTATGGCTGGATCATTATAAAGAGGGTTTCTTCAATGTCACCACGAGAGACTCTATAGATATTATCTACTCTAGGTTGAAGGGGTCATAGACCCTCATTGTATAATGAGATGTGAGAGATAGTAAAATACTTCTATTATAGTTGATTTGCCCTCCAAACTGGTGGACAAAAGTTCTATGTCGAATCACATAAATCCGTATGTCTTATTCTGTCTTTATCTTTCTTGTATTCATCTATCATTTATTGCTATGGAGGTACATACGAGTACCGTATCAACACTCCAAAACCTCCATCATGGACTCTGGATTGCATCCTCAAGGCTAGAACCACCACTGCGGATTGGTGATGATTCTTTCTCCCATTCCCGCCTGTTGGCCGATTTTTGTCCCTAACACTTAGATCTAACAGTTAAATTTGATTTCCCAAAAGCCCAAATTTCGTTCTAGATATTAAGCTAGTGTTTGAGTTCAAATATGACCTCGATCGAAGGAAAAAATAAGATGATCTAAAAAAGCTTTTGAGTTCGGATGCATTTTTATGTAAAAAATTAATTTTGAAAATGAACTTAAACTGTGAGTTTTTTTTTTTTTTTGGATAAATCACATAAACTAATTTTGATGAAAAATTGATCCTTGACCTAGTGATTGCCACATTTTGACTTATTCGCATGTCGTCGTTCAACCATATCCAAAACTTCTAAAACTTGGGCTTTACGTTAACCTCCCCACTTAAAAAATGGTCATTGAAATTTGCTCAATCTTTGAAAAATATTTAAAATCTTATGGTATATGATTTTTTGTTTGGGCTTGATGGCTTCTCATTTGATCGTTGCAGTATAAACTTTTATACCTAGATCTATTAATCCATGATGGTGATCATATTGATTTTGGTCTTTCCAGACTTCCAAATTTGCTCGTCTGTGTATCATTCTATTCAATTTTTTAGGTCCCTATTTTTCCTCCGTTCTCTACCAATTAGGTTACAGTTTTTGTACTTATTATACATATTTTAATGTGTAGATAATTTATTGTAAGGGTGAAAAGAACTCCATTGAAGAGTGAAAATAACATGGAACCGTAAGCTCCAAATAGTCGATGAAGCCCAGCCCAGTACTTTGGCCGGGGTAGCATACATTCTCTAGAATTTTTCTTAGATTGGAACTCATTGCTGATTATAGAACTAGAATAGATATTTTTCTTTTCCTCTCACATGAGCCCAAATTTTCTGACTCTCCTTGGTAAACGGCTTGATTATTAGAGTCATTCCATGATTGTCGTGGGGCTGATCATAGAATGAATAGAAAAGTGAAGATCTATTTTAATCCTTATAAAAAATATACACGAACCATTTCAAGAAGTATGTTTCCGGATAGCCCAACATCTCGATAGTTAGCTCTAGGCCTTTCGGCCCCGTAAATGGAGCTTCTCTAGCCCGCATATAAGGGTGGACTTTTGGACAAAGTTTTGAATTCTGTTTCAATGACAGTTTCAATTTAGATACTATAACAGAATATTTAGATACCAGTATGTACTAATTGATGTACTATTTCATGATACCATTAAAATCCAAGAAAATTTCAAATACAACAAACAAACAGAATTGGAATTATTTTGAGTAAAGATTAATGAGTATGGTATAGTCAGCAATTTAAAGCTTATTACAATTTAAAAGAGGAACAGAAAAAATAAACTACACTATACAATTGATTGTAGTTTATTTCAATGATTTTTAGCTACTATGGGAAGAAATGGTAGTGAAACTGAATTAGGAAGAGCTTGAACTGGCATCTGTAGTATTCCACCTATGGACAAGGAGGAATGGACTAGCATACGAGTTGGTCGACTGAACCTACCCGCATTGCTTAAGTATGACTATTGTATTGCCTTAACCTCCTAACTCTAATAAGTTATGTTTTGGAGGTCAAGGTAATTCAAAACGTAACTCTAATGAGTTTAAATTCTGCTTGTATTTATAAATTTTAAATGATATTATAATTTGGATCCAAAAAGAAAATTTTGGACCCAAAAATAACTTTTAGACCCAATGGGTCGGCTTAGGCGGGGGGTGGGGCTAATGAGGTTTTTGACTTGCCCCTTGGCACCTGGGGTGAGGGACCCCACCCCCACCACTCAGGGGTGGGGGGTGGGATGAAAACCCTTCCCTCGTAAGGTGCGGAGAAGGGTCCACCTTGCCCCACACCATGTGGGTATCACCCCTAGATTGATATGTTGTAAGGAGGATGGAAGCCCTCGAAGCCTTCCCTTTCAATCTTCGTATGACACTTTGAAGAATTTTATCAAACACATTATGTGCATTAATTTTCCTTCATTACAGAATCTCTCATTACATTCCATCGGTTTCCTTATTACAACACTACGTTTACATCAACCATTACGAGCGGGTTACACTTATCAAATTTCACCAATTTAGCAAACTTGTAGATAATTAGTTATAACTCTACAAGTATAATGTTATGTATATAAGCTTACAGAGTAGTGGATAAGCATGAACCATGCAAATGGGGTTGAAGTGCTTAATGGGTAAGTACGAGTTTGGACATGTGTACAGGTCATGGAGCTTACACATTAAATTGGAGTTATAGGACGTTTATGGTGGTTTGACATAAATTACAGAGTTAATGTCATTTTAGGCTTTATGAAAAATTAGGTCATTAGTATTTCACATTTTAATTGCAAGTACATGTTTAATTAAAAATTTACTTATGATTAAAAATTGACAAAAATTAGGTGTCTATTTTATAGATGACGATCTATATTTGCTTGACATTGTTTAGAGATGTTAAAATGTTATACCTTTCCAAAAACCAACTAAAGTTGATTTTGTGAAAAACTTGCATCTTTCTATTGTGAAAACAACTTTGGTCATTTTCTATACTATTCTTTGTATTTGACTAAGAAAATGAAATATTTTCTGTCATGACTGGTGTAGATATTATTCTTTTTGTTACTCTATTCTCAATTGTACAAAAAGAGCAAATATAAAATTTGAAATTGGTATAAGATTAAATTATATTTATCTACTTAATACTCAGTTATGATATGATGAATATTTGAAAACCCTCTAGCATGACATTTTGTTTTTAATTCTGTTCTAACCTTACCACAAGTGTAAAATTGTGGCCTCTATTACATGGTTTTTGTTTATGTTATGATGCTCTTCAATGATGCCTATGCTAAAGGACTTTTATATATCGTTTTTATTGTAAATAACTATTTTTTTAATGTCGTTTTGCTATTTTTGAGATTCTATTTTGTTCTACATTCTATAGCTAGCTCATGTTTACACACTAGAATAGAGTTCTATCTTTCTGAGTTTGTAGACTTTATGTCCACCATCTTTTTTATGGATGACTTTGATAGTTGTGATAGTTGGAATAGATGGCATGTGATAGAATTATAAGTGATAGTGACAAGTGGATTTTTTAGATCTTGGAGGATATCTAGTAGTGTTGAGTTTACTTTCTTTGGAAGGATTTTGTTTTTGTGGTATTTGATTTTGGAGAATTATTGTATCTAAGTTTTGAATTTTCTTAATTTCAAGTTTAAGAGGGTTAACCCTGGTACGGGGTGTGACAATCTAGCATAGAGGCACTACTTACCTGACTTTTCTACTATACTATGTAAGCTTTGAACTCAAACAGTAGTAGTGTCACGACCTAATCTAGAAAATATCAATGTGATATTAATAACTCTTAACATGATTAAACAACCATAAATAACATAATTCTATATTTCGGACTTCAGCTCCCTTATATCCAACTCTTGAGACCATAAATGACCCATTTGACTTCTAGTCCACTTTGTGCCTTGGGTTTATAATGACTAGGGCTGTAATTACTTCCAAATCCATACACACTCACAAATCTTCCTAGATACTCTCTTTCATCCTTAGTTGTAATCAGTAACCTTTCAATACACATTATGATTGATGACAACATACTAATGCCGATCAATATAAACCCACCAACTACATAAACTACATATCACCATCTCAATGGAGGTGAAGTTTGACTCTAAAGTGGGTGATCAAGAAGTGTCCACCCATGACGTCCATTCCATCCTTTTCCAAGAACTCAAAAACTAATACGCTAAATCAAGCACATGCAATGGATAAGGTTTAGTAGTCAAAATGGAGTGGTCAGAAGTCAAACATGAAATGGTGAAAAGTCAAGATTTACTTGTATGCTTCCTATTGGGGAGAGAAAAATGATCTAATGAATGAAGTCACATTTAAGCACCAAAGGTGTGCTCCACTAAGTGACTAAGGAAGAAATGGATTCGCAATGGGAATCAAAAGTTCACAACAAAGTAGTTGGGTTTAAGGTTGGTCCTTCCATTGATAACTTTTTTTTTTTGAAAAAAAAAAAAACTGATAAGGAAAGTAAAATTATAAAATTCCCCAAAATAGTTCTAAAATACTCTTGTCAAAACACTAAAATGAGTCTCCAAAAGATTTCATAAAGTTGGACAAAGATGTTGACTTCCCAAAAATAAATAAATAAAATAAATAGACAAAAACAAAATAATTGTTATAAAACTAAAAGAGAAATGATATTGCAAGAGAAATAGTTGTTATTCAAAAATAAATACATTTTACTTATACAAGTGAATGATACCCATATATATAGGAGTACAAAGACGGTTTATGCATAGTTTAAGTCATAATTGACGGCTAAGGATGGTCATAATTGACGATTATGGGTGGTCATACAAGTCGGTTTATAACATTCCCATTTTGGATGACTATACATAAAGAATATGATTCGTTAAAACCTTGTCAAGGAAAAATCCTGTGGGGAAAAAAACTGATGGCGAAAGAAAAAAAAGTACAGTATTCATGTACCTACAAGTGCTTTAGGATTGACTCATTAAAACCTTACAAAGAGAAACCTAATGGGAAAAAACCTTAGCGAAGGAAAAAGAGTACAATAAGCACTAGTCTTCAAAACATTTACTCTCCCTGAAAAGTGCATTATGATAGGTTTTGAAATTTTTGCATTCCAATGTTCTACACAATCTTCTTAAATGTTGTAGTTGGTAATGCCTTATTGAATAAATTTGTCAAATTATCACTTGACCATATCTACTTGACATCAATTTCACATTTCTCCTCATGAATTGCAATGATCTCTTTGTGTGGATTTGAAAGATAACCTGCATCCGTATATCCAACTAATTGTGGACTTGATCCATGTTGATAAAATAATCTCATATCAATCGTACCTCGAAGGTAACGAATGACATGTTTAATACCATTCAAATGTCTTCGAGTTGATGTGGAACTATATCTTGCAAGTAAATTAACTGAAAATGCAATATCAGACCGAGTGCAATTTGTAAGATACATCAGGGCTCCAATTGCATTGAGATAAGGTACTTCAGGACCAAGAATTTCTCCATCGTCTTCGCAAGGATGAAATGGATCTTTCTACACATCAAGTGATCGAACAACCATTGGAGTACTCAAGGGATGAGCTTTGTCCATATAAAAGTGCTTCAAGACTTTATAGTGAAAGGTTATTGCGTTGATGCATCTCAATATTGTGTACCAACTCTTTAAATGATACAGTTGGTAATGTTTTGGTAAACAAATTCGCCATATTGATTCAAGATCGTTTTAACATTAAATTCACTACTCTTTTGGAGTTGTGCACTTCTGGAGTTCTTGTGAATAACATAGTTAGTGGAGAAGTCATCAAATTTAAGCCACCAACCTCCATATTCAACAAAAACGGTGGCCACTTTTTTAGACCAGACAAGCACCGCAATATTTTACAGCTCTTCTGGAGTTATAGGCACCGCATGGCTATGATGCTATATCTCTTGTCTCTTATAGAGAGATGTTTCACGAGAGATGCTGTGAAACAATAGAGATGCTTTGTCCTTCCTTTTACTCACCTGAAGATGTTGCTCTTATGATAGGAGTAGAGATTCATTTTTCTGGAAGGAGTTATTCTGATGTCATTTCAGAATCAAGATTTCTTAGTGCTCAATATTCTGCCTCTATTATGACCATGTCTCGGAGGTTATTAACTAAAATGAATGAGGTCAACCAACTCAATAATCAAATGTCTTAATTGCGTTAGAAGCCCTCTATGAAGAGTCATAAGAACAGGAAACTGAATGGGGAGAATAAGGCGCTAAAACAGTATGCCCGTGATCTTCAGCCACGTATAGAGGATCTGGAAAGAGAATGAGCTCAAATATTGGGTCAGTAGCAACGGATATTTGAAGAAGTCCAAAGACTTAGAGAATAAGGATAAGCTACATTTAATCTCGCCGCGGATATTTGAAAAAGTCCAACTTCTAAGAGAGTAGGGGCAAGTTGCTTTTAATTTTATGGCCTAGTAAATAACTGTAGGATATCTATGTTTAGCCTATCCTCTATCAATATATGTAATTTTGTCTTGCTATCATAATTTTCTCTATAAAAGAAATATTCAGGTCATCTTCATTTGCATCCCATCTTCTTCACTTTTTTGTAATTAGTCTGCATTCTTACTCTGCAATGACCGAGCAATCTTCTCATGACCAATATATGAGGTATTCTACACCTCGTTCACCAGTTGTTTATGCTTCTACCATAGGTGTTATATTGCAATACAAAAATGATCTGACTAATAAGTTAGATGATGATGTTTTCTACGAGCTTGTGAGTCTCGGTACCCGATACTCATCAACCATTGTCGCATTTTCTCAGTGACTATAATCCAAAACTTGTGAGGTTGACAAACTTAACGAGAAAATTTCTATCCTTCAGCGACTTCTTCTGGATTCCAACATGAAGGTAGAAACAATAAAGTAAGAGAATAGAAATTTAAAATCATTGCTTGAATCTTCTTTTCGATTGCCTACTCCTTTAGACAGGGATGCCATAAAAATTCAAGAAGAGCAAGATCGTTTAAAAAATGAGGTGAAGAGCCTCAAATTTCTATTATTCTATTTCAAGATAATAAAATAATATTTTACAAATATTCATGTTGTGTTTCTATCTTCTGGTAGATGTTTTATGTGCTTCATTTTATTTCTCCTTTAATCATGCACATTTCTTACAAAACCTTAATATGAATCTAAAATACTAATTGTATTTAAGAGATAGTATTTCAGAACTAATAATTTCATTCATCTCCCCCTTGAAGCCGAAAGGGTTTCTGATTTATATTTCAAATATGTGCAGTTTTCATGAACTCTTCTAGAGCCTCAATGACATTTAAATCATCAATATAAACTGTAATAAAAGCTAATCTAGATAATGAAAATATATAGAAAATAATTTGTTCCACGTGTGTTTGGATTGTTTTAGATCATATAAGGATTTTTGAAACTTGATAGAATAAGTACTTCAGGACTAAATGTTTCATGCATTTCATATCTAGTGATCCATATAAATATGTAGTTAATCATACATACCTAAACTCTCGGTAACTATCAAGCTAATAAAAACCTCAATATAATTTCATCCACTTCAAAAGCATATCAATATTATTTCTACAAAAAACCAACTCGTGATTTATATATCATATTTTCATTTCCTTTATACAAATACCCACTGATATTCAACAAGTATCACATCTTAGGTGTTTGGACTAAAAGTCCATATGTATCACATTTTACTAGTGATATCAATTCTGCAGGAATTGTTTCTTTCAATTTTGGCCAATATTTTTCGTCGGTATTTTTTAACGATTCTTAACTCATTTTCTTCATTAATTCTAGTAATGTCAAGTGCCATCTTATATGAAAATATGTTGTCAACAACAGTTTTATTTCTATCCAGAATTTCTCCAATACTCATGAAATGTATCGAGATCTTATTATTTTCAAGTACTTGTCCCTTTTCAACAGAAGACATTTCATGAAAGACCTCTTCAAGAGGTACTCTTCAGTAGTTTCCTCTTCAAGAGGATTATATTTTTCAGGAGTTTTTATTATGAGAGAATTTTGTACAGAAAGTTTGGATGGATCTTATTACTTGTTTTGTAAGTATGACCACTTCAGGAACACCAATTTCTTTTCTTTGTACTTTTCTCTTTTGGGATGCTTTATCTTTTGTATCAATAGGTCTCCCACACTTTTAGACATGTCTTATGTTCATTAGACTATTAAATTTCTTAATTGTCCTACGAGGACTTCAATCCTCGCTGGGATTTTAGCAGCTAGAATATGAGACATTTTTATCTTATTGCATCCATAAATTAATTATCATCTAAACTTCTAGTTCACCTATCATAATCAAGATAACGTCGAATTATTTCATTTTATTTGTTTCAAGCAAATTTTTCTTTCCGCTCATGGTGGGAAGACTTTATAAAAGAATTTTCTGGTTCTTTTATAGACATCCATATGAAAATTATTCAAGTTATCATAATTGATTTCGGATGATCAAGTTAATCATGAAAAGCATACAGATATTTTGAATCATATCACTTTTGATGCATCATAATATTTGATTAAATAGTTGTATAATATCATCTTAAAGAAAAAGCTGATATTTTTTCCAATATGAGCTTCTGGCCTGAAATCATAGAAGTATTATAAAGATATTCATTACCACGTCCAAGCTCTTGGTTTCTTCGAAAAAAATGCACCATTTGTGTGATGATCCGCTTTTACGTGTATTTTCACTGAAGGGTTGTTTTTAATTTAATTAATATAGTGGTTTATTTATTTTAAATTATTGTATTTTAATTGGTTTTTAATTTGTTTGATGTTGTGTTTAATTTATTTAATCGTTTTATGGTTTTTAAAATTGTTTTCGGCGGATCTGTTTTGGTTTCCGGAATGAGAACTGGACCTCATTTCTTTTCCCTTATCTTTTCTTTTCTTTTCTCTTTTTTCTTTTTCTTTTTCCTTTTTCCTTATTTTTCCTTCTTTTTCTTCCTTTTCTTCTTCTTTCTTCTTCCTCCTCTCCCGCGTACGCACAGCAGCCCCTTTTCTCTCCTTCTGTCGTTGCCTGTTTGTCAACCCGATGCGCCGCAGTCTGGCCGCCGTGTAGTACATCACCCCCACCATTGTCTTCCCCTCCCACCAGAGATCATCCTCACCAATTTTCAAAGCCATCGGACCAGTCGTTAGCCACCACGAGCCCCTCGAAGTCACAGCACCTGCTCTGTTTTTCCCCTATCACTGATTACTTTCGCAGCCCAAAACCGCCACTCGCCGGCGGCGTGGCCTACACCAGCCACCCAGTTTTCTTCCCCTCTCACCGGTGAACATCCCCACCAAGTTTCACCTCCATCCGAGCCATCGTTAGCCACCACGAGCTCCTCCAAGCCACTCGGTTTTTCACCGATTCCGGTGCCGTCGCACCACCTCCGGCCACCATCTCTTCACAGCTTCATCCCCCACCTCTTTCCAACCTAAACCACCCATTTCCGGCCTCAATCCATGGCCGGAACAGTCCCCACGAGCTAACTCTCCGATTTGGGTATTTTGGCCTCCTACCGCCGTTTTCGCCGCCACCCACAGCCAAAACTCATTTCCTTTATCTTCATAAATATCTCAAGGTCATTCCCTATCAATCCCGAGCTTTGGTTTGTCCCCGTTCAAAAGTGGGTAATTTATTACCCACGGCCACAATGTAAATTACACTGTTATGTTGCCTTTTCTTCCGCCGTTTACAACGCCGCGAGCTTTCAAAAAATACCATATAGCGCTGTAAGTATTATCGAAACTGGGTCATTATCTGGGATAATGGCGAGGCTTGATTTTAAGCGATATGTTTTTGGGCCAAATGGGTTTTTGGCGTGCGTGGAAAAATATGGTTTTACGGGACATGTGTATTGGTTTTTCTTTCATGCATATTGTTTGAGTTTTATATATTTTTATCTAGTGGTGTTTAGATTTTACTTACCTGCGGCACCATTTTTGGTACCGTAGATTTTGGTGCAGAGTTCGAGGAAGAGGAGTAGGCTGAGCCCGAGGATGCGGCTCCGCCGGAGTGCTGAGTTAAAGTCTATGCTTTGTATTCGACTTTGAAAATATATTTGTGTTTTGTAATATTTTATTATATATGTTTTGAACATCTTGTATTAAATTAAGAAAAATTCTGGTACTTAGTTATATGACTTTGCTTTTTGCTGCGTGTTTCTTGTGCACATTTGTTGCTTATACACACACACTTGACACTCGTCGATAGGGTGGTGACCCATGATGTCATCATCTGGAAGTCTCGATTTCCCTGTGCTCGTGCGTGGGGATTTGGGTGCGTCACAGGTGGTATCAGAGCGGTTTGGCTCTAGGTAAAACCACATGTCCCGTAGGGAGTACCAGAATGTTTTTAAAGTTGTGTTTTAAAATTTATTTTAAGTAAAGTTGCTATTTGACATGTTTTATTTGTTTTATTTATTTGAGCTTTTTTGCTTGTTTTTATTTATCTAGTTATGTTTTTGCAAGCTGGTTTCTTTTCGTTTCTTGTTATGTGGTGTTGGTTTTGGTTTTTGGTTTTATGTTGGTTTTATTTGTTTTCTTAAAGGGGGTTAAAGGTTGTGTTGTGGCAGGAAAAATGGTGAGACCAAGGAAATCTACTCAGGAGCCACAGGACGATACATCGAGAGATGACTCCATAGCCCAAGCAATACGGCAGATGATGGAGTTCATGCAACATAATTTTAGGCCACAGCAGGCAGGGCCTTGGCCACAACAAGGAGGACCTTGGCCACAACAAGGGGGTCCTTGGCCACCACAAGAAGGGTCTTGGCAGCAACAAGGAGGGCTTTGGCCACAACCAGGAGGTCCTTGGCCACATCGGGGAGGGCCTTGGCTATACCTAGGAGGGCCTAGTAGCATGGTGCAAGCCGGATGCACCTATGAGCGCTTTCTGGCGCATAGAACTCCACACTTCACTGGAAAAGAGGATCCACTTCAAGCTGGAAAGTGGGTCAGAGACTTGGAAAGAACTTTTGAGGTGTGTGGTTGCACTGAGGCTCAACAAGTGCTCTACACCAGCTATCTGTTGCAAGGCACCGCTTTTGATTGGTGGGATACCAAGAGAGTAATGCTAGAAGCAGAGTTGGGATCTTTTGCCGTTGTAACCTGGCAGCGCTTCAAGAAAGAGTTTAATGAACGCTTCTTTCCCACTTCTGTAAGGCGGCAAAAGGCAAGAGAATTCTCAAGCTTGATCCAAGGGAGCATGATCGTGGAACAGTACGCCCAGAGATTTATAGAACTTGGGCGATTTTTTTTTTTTGCTCCCCACCTCATCGCCACAGAGGAAATGCAAGCCAAGCGTTTCCAGGAGGGACTACGTCCTAATATACATTTTATGGTGGTCAGCCACCGGATATCCACTTTTCAGGATTTAGTAGATGTGGCCACTTTTGTGGAACGAGAGAATAATCTGAGTATGGGCTCCCCTCCAAGACATAAGAGGTGGAGTTTTTCTGGTGAAGGAAGTAGCTCAGGTTCGACTCAGAAATTTGTTCAGCAAGCTGAAACTTGACCGCAAGCGTCCTCAGGTGTTCGTATGGGAGGACGAGTGCCAATTTGCGGAGTTTGTAATAGAGCTCACGTGGGTGAGTGCCCTTCTGGTGGGGCTCGATGCTATAATTATGGCCAGCAGGGTCATTTTGCTCGTGAGTGTCCAAGACTAGTTCAAGGAAGCCGTGGAGGTAGACGCGGTGGAAGAACAAATCCAAGACAAGCAGTGCAAGCCCGGGTTTATGCTGTCACACCCGGAGATGTGGATGATGAGGCACCAGCGACCCATGATGCTGGAGTAATTACAGGTATGGATTTAATTTAATTTTATGTTGGATTTGATTTTTGGTGTGCTTTGATTTCTTTGTGTATTTGGATTTCATGGGTTTATGTGTTTGGTTCAGGGAGAGTCCGTTTATATGAGTTTTATGCTTGCACTTTATTTGATTCGGGTGCTTCACAATCATTTGTATCTTCCACGTTTGCTCAGATGTGTAATTTGGTCACAGAACCTTTGTCGAAGTCATTGGTAGTGGCTCTACCCAATGGTGAAATGGTGTGGTGTTCCAAGGTTTCTTTGGGATGCCCATTAAATTTTGATGGAAGGTTCTTGGATGCTGATTTGGTGGTGTTTAAGCTATTGGGTTTTGATATCATTCTCGGGATGGATTGGCTATACCGATATTCTGCGAGTATTAATTGCAGAAGTCGGGTAATTAGCTTTCAGCTTCCAGATAGTGATTGTCTGGAATTTACGGGAAGTAAGCTAAAAGAAAAGCCGGTAATTATATCGGCAATTCAAGCAAAAAGAGAGATTGCATGGGGAGCGGATGCCTTCTTAGTTCAGATGGTGTCTACGCCGTCTGAGAAGAAGTCTTTGGTAGACATTCCCGTTGTGGAAGAATTCCCCGATGTGTTTGTGGATGACTTGCCTGGACTACCCCCCATTCGTGAAATGGAGTTTGTTATAGACTTGGAACCTGGAGCGGCTCCTGTACATAAAGCTCCTTACCGCATGGCATCGGCTGAATTAAAAGAGTTGAAGACTCAGTTGCAAGAGCTGGTAGATAAGGGGTTCATTCAACCAAGTACTTCGCCGTGGGGTGCGCCAGTTCTGTTTGTTAAAAAGAAAAATGAAACCCTCCGTATGTGCATTGATTATCTAGAATTAAATAAGGTGACCATCAAAAATAAATATCCTCTCCCACGGATCGATGATTTGTTTAATCAGCTTCAAGGAGCAACTGTGTTCTTGAAGATTGATTTGAGGTCAGGATACTACCAGTTGAGGATCAGAGACAAGGATGTACCCAAAACTGCTTTCAGGTCGAGATATGGGCATTATGAATTTAAGGTGATGCCGTTTGGTTTAGCCAATGCCCCTGCTGCTTTCATGGATTTAATGAATCGGGTATTTCAACCTTATCTAGATTCCTTTGTGGTAGTATTCATTGATGATATTCTGATTTATTCCTGAGATGTTAAAGAGCATGTGTATGATTTTCGTCTAGTTCTTTGGGAAATTGAGAGAACACCAGTTGTATGCCAAGCTCAGCAAATGTGAATTCTGGTTGGAGGAAGTCAGATTTCTTGGGCATGTGATTTCCCGAGACGGAGTGGCTGTTGATCCTAGTAAGATGGAAGCCATTTTGTCATGGCAGCGTCCGACTACAGTGCGCAAGATCCGGAGTTTCTTGGGACTTGCCGGATATTACCGAAGATTTGTGGAGGGATTTGCTCGCCTATCCGGACCTCTCACAGCGTTGACCATAAAGAATGCAGACTTTGTTTGGTCAGATAAGTGTGAGAGAAGCTTCCAAGAATTAAAGAACAGGTTGACGACTGCACCAGTGTTAGCACTTCCAGAACCGCATAAGCCATTCGTAGTCTTCAGCGATGCGTCTAAATTCGGATTGGGTTGTTTCCTTATGCAGGAAGGACGGGTTGTTGCTTATGCATCTCGTCAGCTAAAGGACCATGAGAAGAATTATCCGACGCACGATTTGGAATTGGCTGCAATCATTTTTGCTCTTAAGATCTGGCGGCACTTTTTATATGGGGAAGCTTGCGAAGTATACACTGATCACAAGAGCTTGAAGCACTTGTTTTCCCAGAAAAATCTGAACATGAGGCACAGACGATGGCTGGAGTTAATCAGTGACTACCAGTGCGAGATCAAGTATCATCCGGGGAAGGCAAATATAGTTGCTGATGCTTTGAGCCGAAAATCGCACTTGGAAGATGAAGCCGAGCCGTCAGAATTGGATTCTTTGCTTTGTGGGATGAGAAGGCTCCTTATTGAAAGTTCACAGCAAGAAGAGATTTTATCTTCAGTTCTTGATATTCGGGTAACTGATTTTGAGGAATTGAAGACTTTTCAGAGGAAGGATCCGAAGCTGTTGGATATCAGAAAAAGAGTTAGAAAATCTCGAGAGTCATTGCACTATAGTATGGATAAAGATGGAATTCTTCGATTCCGAGATCGTAGGGTGGTCCCCAAAGATTCAGAATTCAAGGAGCGGATCATGGCAGAAGCTCACGCGGCCCTTTATTCAATTCATCCCGGCAGTACGAAGATGTACCGGGACTTGAAGAAGAATTATTGGTGGGATGGAATGAAGAGGGATATTGCCTTGTATGTTGAGAAATGCCACACATGCCGTTAAGTCAATGCCGAGCATCAAAGACCTGCTGGTATGCTCCAACCCCTCCCTATTCCTGAGTCGAAGTGGGATGACATCGCGATGGACTTTGTAGTGGGCTTGCCGAGGACGCCTAGTGGAAAAAATTCTATTTGGGTGATTGTTGACCGGTTAACGAAGAGTGCTCATTTCTTGCCTGTTAATAACACTGATTCCTTGGGTAAGTTGACACGCTTGTACGTGAAAGAGATAGTGCGGTTGCACGGTATACCGAAGAGTATTGTGTCGGATCGGGACCCAAGGTTCACGTCTCAGTTCTGGAAGAGTTTGCAGGCAGCATTGGGTACTAAGTTGAAGTTCAGTACTGCATATCACCCGCAGACGGACAGCCAATCAGAGCGCACCATTCAAACCCTTGAAGATATGTTGCGGGCATGTGTCATGGAATTTCAAGGGAGTTGGGAAAACCACTTGCCGCTCATAGAGTTTGCGTATAATAACAGCTTTCATGCGACCATTCAGATGGCTTCTTATGAAGCTCTCTATGGGAGGAAGTGCAGATCGCCTTTGTGTTGGGATGAAGTCGAGGAGAGTAAGATAATTGGACCCGAAATAATTCAAGAAATGCAAAGCCAAGTTCAGATTATCAGGGATAAAATGGCGGCAGCTCAGAGTCGTCAGAAAAGCTACGCTGATACCAGGAGGAGAGAGTTATCTTTTGAAGAAGGTGATTGGGTTTATCTCAAAGTCTCTCCCATCAGAGGAGTTAAGCGTTTTGGTAAAAAGAGGAAACTGGATCCGAGGTATGTCGGCCCTTTTCAGATTTTAGAGAAGGTAGGGTCCGTCACCTATAGAGTTGCTTTGCCAGAATATTTTGGGGATATTCATGATGTCTTCCACGTATCATCCTTGAAGAAGACCTTTGGACAACAAGAGCCGCGCTTTGTCGACCCAGAGAGTATTCAGTTGCAACCGGATCTTACTTATGAGGTTGTTCGGTCGCAGATCATGGATTGGAAAGAGCAACAATTGAGGTCCAAGACGATACCTTTGGTTAAGGTGGCATGAGGAGATCCGTTAGCTCAAGACTTCTCTTGGGAGAGAGTAGCTGACATGAGGGAGCAGTACCCCTACTTGTTTGAGTAATGACGACACGTTTCTTAATCTTGGTCACAGGTGGTTTTATGTGGAATTATGTGGCTTGTTTCAAGTTGGTGTTTGATCTTACAAATTTTGAGGACAAAATTTGTTTTTAAGGGGGGGAAAATCGCACTTGGTGAACATCCCCACCAAGTTTCACCTCCATTCGAGCCACCGTTAGCCACCACGAGCTCCTCCAAGCCACACGATATTTCACCGATTCCGGCGCCGTCGCACCACCTCCGGCCACCATCTCTTCACAGCTTCATCTCCCACCTCTTGCCGACCCAAACCATCCATTTCCGGCCTCGATCCATCGCTGGAACAGTTCCCACGAGCTAACTCTCTTATTTGGGTATTTTGGCCACCTACCGCCGTTTTCGCCGCCACCCACGGCCAAAACTCGTTTCCTTTAACTTCATAAATATCTCAAGGCCATTCCCTATCAATCTAGAGCTTTGGTTTGTCCCCATTCGAAAGTGGGTAATTTATTACCCACGGCGACAATGTAAATTACACTGTTACGTTGCTTTTCTTCAGCCGTTTACAACGCCGCGAGCTTTTGAAAAATACCATATAGCGCTGTAAGTATTTTCCAGACTCTACTTTTAGATTTAAATATATTTTTCTCATACAATAAATATTTACTGTTGGTTGGCTGATTCCGGACTGAGTCCGAGGAGTTCGGGGGTCGGATGGATTGAGGAAGGAGTGCTTGGTTTTGGTTGTTTGTGATTGGTTGGTTATTTGTGCCATGAGGCGTGCGTTACATATTGCATACATGTGCATTTAATTTTATTTGAGAAAATCATGTTTTGTTGGCGTAAATGGATTTCGGGTGTGTGAGTCTCACGAGCCCAAGCCGGGATGGGTTATTATCTCGATGGAGCTCCTCTGGTCACTCGGGAGTGGATAATACTGAGTGACATCCCCTGGGTTGTCGCAGGGTGACGACCGGATCACACGATACGGTAACGCTGTCGTGTCAACTCCGTGGTCCCTAGAGTGGCGGGGACTAGAGGATGGCCTGGCCAGGTACGCGCTGGGCGCGAGTCTGGGTATCGCTCATTTATATGTCACATGCATAGTCGTTACCTGCGGTGTGGCACAGAGCCAGGGTGTGCAGATGATCGCTAGGGGAGATCATGGTGCATGCATAATTGTATCGTTTTTAAGGTTTTCGGATGCGGGCCATTTTTTGGGAAAATGGCCAGATTTGGTTTTGAGGCTTTTAATCCATTTTCTGGGAAAATGGTGGTTTGGGCCATTATCTAGGATAATGGCAAGGCTTGGTTTTAAGCGATATGTTTTTGGGCCAAATGGGTTTTTGGCGTGCGTGGAAAAATATGGTTTTACGGGACATGTGTATTGGTTTTTCTTTCATGCATATTGTTTGAGTTGTATATGTTTTTATCTAGTGGTGTTTAGATTTTACTTACCTGCGGCACCATTTTTGGTACTGTAGATTTTGGTGCAGAGTTCGAGGAAGAGGAGGAGGCTGAGCTCGAGGATGCTGCTCCGCCGGAGTGCTGAGTTAAAGTCTATGCTTTGTATTCGACTTTGAAAATATATTTGTGTTTTGTAATATTTTATTATGTATGTTTTGAACAGCTTGTATTAAATTAAAAAAAATTCTGATACTTAGTTATATGACTTTGTTTTTCGCTGCATGTTTCTCATGCACATTTGTTGCTTATACACACACTTGATGTCATCATCCGGACGTCTCGATTTTCCAGTGCCCGTGCATGGGGATTTGGGGGCATCACAATTTGCTTCTGTGAATGATAAAAATCCAATACCATTCACTTCAGGAAATGATATGGAACAAGTAGGATGTGACTAATGATTTCTTAACAAAAACCCATTATTTTGCTCATCTACTAGAAGACAAGATATAAGTTTAGAATATCTTGTGAACTTTCACACTCAATATTGCTACTTTAGGAGCACATTCGAGGTATTCATTTTAAACAGATATTCTTTAGTGGCTTTTCTCTACACAATTTCAATTATGCAATTTCAGGTGCATTAGTCATAACGAGCTTTTGGGAGGATCTCGATCTTTTGGTACACGTATCACTCATTTAAACTATCTCACAGAATCAATAGATTTTTTATTATAAGGTACTCAATATAATTATTGGTTTAGGGCGATCCTTCAGGGATGTTCCATTTCTATTCCAAGATGAATCTTATCATCAATAATTCATTACAAGTATAAAAAATAAATAGAACTTGTATATAAACTATGTGAATAAAAATTGACCACAAATATAACTAAAATGTAAATTGTGAAAATTTTAATTCACCATAAATAATATTCCCCACAGATATAACTGAAAAATAAATTATGGGAATATTAATTCATCATAAATATAACTGAAATGTAAACTATAGGAATAAACGTAGAATTTTATCAAGTAATAATAAGTAATATAATCTTTAATATTTACCTTGGGGACTGTAAATAATATATTGAAAAACTTACTTGAAGTAGAAGACCACTAGCTTTAGAATCAACAGAGCCTCGTGCTGATAAACGTGTTATAAAACTAAAAAAGAAATGATATTGCAAGAGAATTAGTTTTTATTCAATAATGAAAACCTTTTACTTATATAAGTGAATGATACATATATATATATATATATATATATATGAAAACAAAGGCAGTTTAGGTATAGCTTAAGTCATAATTGACGGCTAAGGGTGGTCATAATTGACAGTTAAGGACGATCATAATTGACGGCTAAGGATGGTCATAATTGACAGCTAATGGTGGTCATACAAGTCGATTTATAACAATAACAAGTCTTTTTTTTTTTTTTTTGCCTCAAAGTCTAACTCTGAAAAGGTTTACAAAAATGGTGGTTTTCATTCTTATCAATTCCCTAAATAATTTTAAAAAAATACTATTTAGAAAATTTTTAAAGGAATTCACCATAACCTTATAATAAGCTAAGTCATGCCATATGGACCATATTGCAAAGAATTCATGGAAGCATCTTTTCCAAAGAATATAACAAGTATGAGCATAAGGAGATCTTAATAGTTGGGATAGAGTGAATCCCAAAGGTATCAATAATTGAAGGATTCACAACGAAGAAAGTTCAAATCGTTTCCTCAGCTTCTCCACATGCCTACATATATACTAATGATCGACTTTATGGCGATGGTATCCTCAAACCCAAACTTCATTCAAGATGTCCTTGTCAAATCAAAAGTCCACACGTCCCATCTAAAATAAGCAACGACCTCTAAAGGCCAAAAACCATCCAATTCAATAAATAAATGCACCAATAAATTTCATATAGACAACGTAGACTTAAAACTCATCACTGCAATTCCAACTAGCATTTAAACTGTTGGTAAGAAAAACAGAAATGATTTGTGCAGTCGGGAAATGCAGTCGGCGTGCAGTCGGCTGTAAAAAACAAATTAATACGAGACCTACATGAAAAAAAAATTATTTTTATAACTTTTTATAATTCATGTAGGTCCCCCTGAATATAAAACAATTTTTTTATAATTTTTTTTTATTCATTCCGTACAGCCGACTGCACGCCGACTGCATTTCCCGACTGTATGTAGCAAAGCCCTAAGAAAAATCAATCTCAATGACAACTAAAATCCACCAAAATCATAACTGAAGCCAACTTGAATATACCCAATCCTACACTTCACATAGCTTGATGACATCCAACAATCTATTCAAACAACTATATCATTTCCAATAATTTGCTAAATTTGTGTTAGTTATTTTCAGCACTATTCTTTGTATCTAAATTTTGAAATATGACATTTTATCACCACTGGTTTCGACATAACCAATTTTTGTTCTCTATATCTCTACAGTTTAAAATGTGAATATGAATCTTGAGATACTTTTTATTTGATTGTATGATATTATCTCTTCGGTATACTATTATGTTATTGCATTATATCTAAAAAAACCCAAGGCATGCTTACTAAGTTGGTGGACTCACCCATTAATCCACCAGTATTTTTAGATACTTAACAGGTTTAGAAGAGAAAGGTGAGGTAAATGCTAGATGGCATGAGTGGATTAGTATGAGTTTGGAGAAATTTTTTTCAGTGTTTAGTTTATTATGTTTGGAAGAACTTTTGAGACATTTGGTTTTAGATGATTATTACACCTAAATTTTATATTTTGAGGATTTCAAGCTAAAAGGTTCAAACTCAAGTACGTCTAATCCAGTAAAATATCTCTCACACATTAATTGTGATGTCTCGAAATTTTGCTTGTGATCGGGACATGTGACACAATGTTACCTGCACCTATTCATGACAAATAAAAATGCAATGCACTTAGCATGCATCTAGCAATATACAATATTTGCAACGGATAATTTTTTTTTTCTTTAAGCAATATTATGCACTAGATACAATATATCCCTAACATAAAACATATTTCATTAACTAAAGATAATAGGCTTTCAAGTTATAGCATAAATCCAAAAGATTTATAACCATAAGAGTACTTGAGACATAGCTCCCTAAGTGTATGCAAAAACTAAGATAACATCTAGGCTAATCCATTGAGTAGCTTGTGAAACTCACTCTGCGTCATGCTGTCAATGTCTAGTCGATGGCCTCCAGTCGATCTTCTACCACGTTTCCTGATCCTAGCACATGATTTACCATACTAGAGAGAATGGTAGTTGGGACTACCATATGATATTTGATTACAAATCTCAACAAGTTAACAAATAACTTAAACTGACAATATCAAGATACATGCATGACAGTAAAAGTATGAATGCAAAGCATGAACATGTGTAATTTGACGTGACTTGACAAATAGCATGACATGTACTAACAAGACTTGAACTAACATGAAATGAAATGAACTGAACTGACGTGAACTTGAAACTAAATGTGACCTAACAAGAATTGAACTGAACTGAAACTAAACATGAACTGAATGTGAAACTAAATATGAACTGAACATGAAACTCTGATAATCAAAATGATTTCATTAGTTGTTTTGTCAGGAATAATGAACAATCAAAATTATTACTCCAAAAGTATTTTAAAAAAGATACCCTAACAATCAGAATGATTATACAAAGAGTACCTAATAATATTCTGACAATCAGAATGATTATACTAGAAGTATCTTGCATGAATTATCAATGGAGATACTCAAGACATGACGTGACGTCAAACAAAATGACAGATGACATGACATAATGTAACATAACTTGTATGCAAAATGAATGACATGGCATAATATGAAACAAATAAACATTTTGTAACATGACATAAAATGTAACAGATGAACATTTCGTGACATAGCATAATATGTAACAGATAAGCATTTCATGACATGATGTAACGTATAACAGATAAATATTTTGTGACACGGTATAATATAACACGTATAAGAGCATAAGAACGTGCATAAATGTGCTCTTACCAATACACATACACAATATTCTGACAATAAGTTAGAAGCTAACTTATTCATATATGAACATGTACTTGAAATAAATAATAACATGGCATAATATGATGTTTATAATAAACATAGATGATGATCTCTTACTACCATACATATACAAGTATCCTGAAACTAAGTTAGAAACTAACTTACAGTGAGCGTAGCGTGATAAATTAATTGTGCGAATAATAGAAAAACTGTAAGAATGGATTTCTAATCATTAGAAACTCCTCACTAACAAACTAGAAATATATATATATATATATATATATATATATATATGAAAAGACTTAGAGTAAAATGACCATTTTATCCTTAACTCAAGGATTTCACATCCTAACTCCAAAACTCACCAAAGTTTAAATATTTAATTATAAAAATTTAAAACATAGCACAACTAGGTCAAACAAGCATAGGCCGAAACATGTATAGGCTAAAACTCTTGATTTTCGTTGCAACTCATTCAAACCCTATCGTTCATGCTAAAACTGAAATACACAACATACTAAATCACATTCTATACTTAAATGACATACTAGATCAACCAACAAAACTCACATCACAAAAATCACAAATTTCTTCAAAATAAAACTTCCTCAGCAACACCTCTTGATGTTCATGGTCTAACTCTTTTCAAAACACTCCTAGAACTCCAAAAGTTCAATAACATACTCTTAATACATTCATAAAATATTTCTAAGACCTATCATGCTTTGAATCATCAAGCCAAAACCACAAAAAGTCACAAAATAAAAATTAACACAATCGGTTTTCATCCTTTCACTAAAAATGAAAGCTATGTGGTTTGGTTTTGATCATACCATTAGATTTGAATCTTTTCACGGAATAAATCATACAGAAGAAATCATAAATGAACAACATCACATGCTTAATAATAAATTCTTAGAATAGATCTATTCATCAAACCTAAGATCACATGGCAAAATTTGTATAAAAACATAAATCTACCAGAGAACCTCAAATACAAGACCTATACGAACCTTTCGAAATGTATAGAAAATCATATCTTTAAAATAAACACCATAAATCCTCAAAATAGCATCCTAACATGTAAATCCAATTCCTAGGAACATCATATGTGAATATCAAACTCATTGGAGCATGCTTTCATAACAAAAGACCTAAGCTTATTCAAAACAGAATCTGTTTTCACACTCCCAGTTTTTCACTTTTTAGATCTTTGCAAAACTCTTATCAAAACTTATAAAATTCAAAGAATCTTCATCCAAATTGTATATTAGCATGTTAGCTATAAACCCTAAAAATATTGAACCAAGATCTGGCCAATACCTTAGTTGAAAACATCAAAATATGAGACACTATCTAGACTATGGCCCAAAATCACATCTTCATGCTTAAACAAATTTTTCACCCATCAAATGACCATTGAATTTACACAGCATATACCAAGAGAACTAGACTCAAATAGGAACAACTTACATGAAGGATATTTCATGAGAAAAAACTTACAACAGCTTCTAAAAGTCGAGCAAGGAAAGCTAGAAAAACTATCTGAGAGTTCCTCCAGTTTCCTCTCCAAGAAAAGGCTTCAAAAGTGATCAAAGGCTAGTGAAATGGACAAGGACGAAACTTTTACATCTGTAGGGGTGATAGGAGAAGTGTGAATGAAACTTTGGGTGGTGTGGTGTGAGCCAAAACTGTGGGTAAAAATAGTACTAAGGAAGCTTCCTTGTAAAAGGTGGTGGTGAGGTGGCTTTTGGCCTTTCCATAAACCACAATTTGGGGCTGAATTGGGCAGTCAAAGAAACCATTGGCAGGGAGAAACTTCCTCCACAAGCCTTCCATTTGGTGGTACAAATTTGTGGGCCTTAATGGGCTTAACTGAATAGGCCTTCATTTTGGGTTTCAATGGCGTTTAGGTTTCTAACAAGCCCAAATCTAATTTTTCTTAGTCCAATAAAATTACCAAGATTTGAAAAAATAAATAAGGATATAGTAGCATGAATTTAAGTGGTTAATAGCATGTGAAAGTTATTTAATCAAGTGATTAAATACTAGGCTACAACTAGTTTCAATTAGTGTTTGGAGGCAAACATTTGGGATTTGGGGAAACCATTTGAGGTTTGATTTTCACCAAGATTTTGGGATTTCAATTGGATTCCAAGTGCTTAGGGTTGAAACCCTTTTTGGTTTGGCACAAATTTGATGGTTGGATGGAATAGGGTTTTGCTTAGGCGGCATAATTACAAAGTTTGATCTCCTTCACATTTCCACCTCATGGTGAAAATTACTTTGTATTAGAAATTCTTAAATATACATATGAAACTAGGAGCGTACTTAATTTCAAGAAATTCAGCTCCTAAGTGTCTCGAACAATTCAAAATGCATTTTCGAACAACTATTGTCTGGAAAATGAAAATCATTTTATTGTGCCGTAAAATCCTAAATATTTATCTCAGACTAATGGTTCTTTCTCATTCTCAACCTTCTAAAGACCTCAAATAAATAAAATTGCATTTCTGACGCTATAGTAAGTAGTAAAATTGACTATGCTAGCAGACTAAAACTTACGCGATTGCTCGATTCATGAAACCTTTTCGGGGTTTTCATGAGATTCCTAAAATCTAAAGAAATTCATTCATTGAATTTTAGGCGGGCTATTACATTAATAACTCAAAACCTCATTAAACCAATATAAATAACATAATTCTATAGTTTGGATTATAGCTCCCTTAGATCCAACTCTTGAGCCCATAATCAACCCATTTGGCATCTAGTCCACTTGGTGCCTCAAGTTTATATTGACCAAGTCTGCTTAACCCCAAAATACTACTTCACCAATATTCAACACTACTTTAAATTTTGCTAAACTCCGTTACAAATTTGGCAATATAAAACACACTTACCAATCTCAACACATTTAGAACACCAACCCATATACTACACCCAATTCCTCTTTCAACCCTAACATTATAAATATCCTGCAAGAAGTTTTTGTATACCTCAACCTAGAAATTAAGTCACCCGAATCCTAAAAAAATACTCAATCATAGACAAATCTGATTCTAGGATAACAGCGACCCTTTGAGCCATGAAAATAGAGGACAATTATATGGGTAAAGCAAGATAGTATCTTACCCAACTCAGGCTAGTGGTTGGCTGGATTTTTGGGGTAAGGTTGTGACACCTAGTCCCTCTAAAGCTCATTAAGCTTATAGAAACTGGATACCACTAACATTAAAGTATATGTTCTTTGCAATAGGCATGTAAGATCCCATAAAATTCCTAGGAAAAACTTTAATAAAAGAAACCTCTCTAAAAAAACATCTTGTTTAAAAGCACAGATTTAAAACATAATAGTCTCATTCATGCTAAGCATTGTTGAAGCATGAATCGTATACTAGTAAAGAACCACATTGTCTATTCTCTTTCTTAAGCCTCAAGCCTCATCACCAATATAAACCTAGGTTTTTCATGTAAAAACTTTGTTCTTTTGAAAAACATGCATTGATACCACATCATCATACCTAAAACATTAACGGTAAAACAGTAAGAAATATCCTTCACCTCATCTTCAAGCATAAGCATTTGTCTTCCTTAACATCATTAATCATTTGTCTTTCATTACTTTAATCTCATCATTTTGGCCTTTTACACACTGTTAAACCCCCATGTGTTAGGGTTGGCAACCCTTGTGATCAATGGTTCTTCCCGGACAACCAGCTTAAGAACTAAAGCCTTAGGAATGGGTCATCACTAGGTGCACTGCTAGTGAGGCTTTCTAACGTTGCCATCCATCCTAACCTCATAGTACCTTCCTCATATGGCTAGCTCATTAACATCATGCCTTCATGCTTTCTTTCTCTTTCTTTCTTTCTTTATTTTCTTTTCTTTTCTTTTCTTTTTTTTTTTTTTTACATTACCTTTCCCTTACTTTTCATTCTTTAATGTAAACATTCATGCAACGTATTGCTCAATCATACAACAGTCATGCAAAACTCTAGCATCCTATCATTGTGGCTTTGGTTCACAAAAAGGGGCTCTCAAAGAAAGGCTTATACATACCTATATACTTTTTGGAAACTGCACTACACACACACACATACACACGCACACATATTTGAAAATAGACATTCATAGTTTACCATAACTTGATGTAACACCCCAAAAAAATTTGATAGAAAGAATTTCTTTGAACTTTAGGAATGCCAGGAAAATCTAGAAGGATTTCATGGACCGAGCAATTGATTAGGTATTAGACCCTTAGCATAATTGAATCAAGATCACCTAAGGAGACAGATTGTCTTTTTTATTTTTTGAGGCACTTAGGATCATAATTAGGCAAAAAGAATTGCACCAATAAACTCGTATAAATTCTATGATTCTAAGGTCACAATAAAAAATTTTAAGTTTTTCAGGTCAAAAATAGGCTAACCGAAGAGCGCCATGTGATGATAAAGAACAAGTATATGTGGCACCTAGACCAAATTACCTTTACATCACCATGTAGGATATTCAAATCAACTTAGAATCACTGGAGATTTCATTGGACACATGGCACCATCACAACCCTCCATTTGGAGCACACTTTACACTTGTTAAGTGAACTACAAATGCGCAAGGTGGATGAAGTGAAAACCAAGTAACCAACATGCCTTCTTACACCAATCACACTATTTCAACCCCCAAAGTACAACCATGACCAGCCACCAAAGAGAATTTGAAACTCTAATGAAACCCAAAATATTTGTGAGGGAACCAAAACCCCAAACCCTAAAGTGAGCTACTCGATTTTAACTATGCAAGCTTCTCTCTTAATTTAAACTCATCCTACAAGAAATTATCAACTCATGTACATTCTCTTACACACTTATTCACTCCCTTACACCAAGGTATTTCATTTGACTAACTAAATTAGGTTTGGACTAAAAACCCTTAAGTGAAACCCTAACTAAACCCCATATGATGCCAACTGGATTGGAGGATTTTTGTCCAATTGAAAGGACCCCATCTGCTTGGCTCTTCACATAAGCAAACCCCCCACGAAATGAACACTCTCTTGGCTGAAATTGTACCTCCTGGTCAGCCAAATAGTGTACTTAGGATTGCCAAGCCAAACATTCAACCCACTTCACTCAAAACCATCACTCGACAAGCACCATTCCAACCCATCTAGCTGATTTATGCTTCCCCATTTTCACAAGCAACTATTCCATCACTTATCATGAAACTCACCTACTCAAATCAACCCTCACTTCTTACCCTTTAGGGTCAATTCAAAAGGTCAATGAAAGAAAATCCTATGTGTTCTTCAGCTCAAATATGTAGAGAAGTGAAGCCAATAGAATAGCTAAAGGGATTGATCTAAAGAGGACTGCACTGGATAGTATATACTTGGGGCTTACCTTTTTATCAAAAGGTTAAAAATAAATACATGTACACTAATAGAGAAGGTCCTCTCAGGCTGGGAGAAGTATACTCATTAAATAAATAGGTATTATGTAGATGCCATTATACTGGATGTCATCATTTAAAGAGGGGAAAAGGCACTACACTCCCAAGCTTGGGAGCCCAGATGTAAACCAAGGGAAAAAGGTGAATAGGGTATTAGAAGATTTTATGATTTGAACTAAGCACTATTGTTAAGTTTGGGTGGTTAATGATGGCACAACCTGAAAAACTATGGGTTAAAATCATGAAAGCATAATACATGAAGGGAGAAGATTTGATGAATATAAAACCCAAACATAGAAAGACTTGGATATGGAGATGCATTTTGCAAACAAGGGAGAGTCATTGGAAAGTGAATGCTATTCCCAGTGGGTCTATCAAAATGGAAGAATCTGAATGTATAGAAAGACCCCTAGTTACCACGTGTGCCATGCTTCAAGATAAAGCCTCAAATTGAATGATGGGAGAACACAGAAGAGCCTAAAGGTGGAGGAACCAATTGATTATGAGAAAAAAAAAATGGAGAGAGGAAGAAGTTGGAGACTTATTTCAAGAAGAATTTACCAATGAGATCCTAATATAAATAAAACCGATTTAGATGTCAAAATTAAAATAAAATGGGTCCCAAGTCTAAAAGGTAAATTTACAATGAAATTAGGCTTCGTCAAAGATTGAAAAGAAAGACAACATTGTAAAAAATTTTAATTTCTCAAAATTTCTCTTTATTTTATTTCTAAATATTACATGAATACAACGTACTTTTTAATTTTTAAACTTTTTCATCTAATAATAACCTATCCATTATTCAAACACAAAAATCAATACAACTTTTACAAATTTTAAAACAAATATAATATTCAAATAATTTATTAACTTTATAATATTTTTATTCAATTTTTTCTCTCCCATTTTTCAAAACTCAATTGAACATTTTTATTCAAATTATTTCACTACTATTTACAAAATTATGAGATACTCCAAGTGTCCAAACGTCCTCTTAATGCTAAGAAACCCAAGAACTTAATTGAAAGCAGTTTTGGAACTTCCAATAAGGGCAAAAAATCATGCAGGTGACAACAACGAATCAAGAAGATAGCTTATGTCCTCTAAATCGGTTATGGCATAAGGTGACAAAATTGAATAGGAAACACAAGAACATCTCTTCCTTATGCCAATTTGCCAGGGTCATTTGGAGAGAGTCACCATGGCCCAGATAGCCTGTCGGATGGCTGAAGAGATAAAATTATTATGAATAGATGTTAACTGCAAGCCAGCCAATCATGATTTTTTAACTCGTTCATGCAACCATTGATTCTATAATTCCCAACTCTATCTCCAAGATGAGTTCTCCCCCTCTCCCTAGTGAGTCAAACCCTCCCTAAAGGGAACCCCATGAGAATGCCTCTCAAAAACCAAACCAGATCCTCACCATCATCAACAAACCAGGAATAACCATCCAACTAGGAAAACATCACATCACTCTTATCGACATTTTCTCAACTGCACCTTCCACCCCTTCCAAATAACTCCCAAATCAAGAAACCCTCTCTCAAAAAACAGAAAACTCTCTACACTCCATCAAACCAAACCTAGAAAACTCTATGCGCTCCATCCAACCAAACCTAGAAAACAACTCCAAAAACTTCTCAAAACACCAACTAGAAACAAAAACAACATAAATCATGAATCCTCTTGCAGAAATAGAAAACCACACACAAAGCCAAGAAATCCAAAAATGGAATGACTTAACCCTGACACCAGAAACATACTTCACTATACACCTCTCTAAACGTGTGCTCATTAGCAAAATCATCTCAGCAAAGCCCCTCAACAAACACACATTGCATGCAACCATCAAAGCAATGTGAAGCTTCATCTTAGGCCTTACCATATAAGATATGTACATCAACATGTTCCTCTTCACTTTTTGCAACACAGCAAGAAAAGAACAGTCATGGAGCAATGACTGTGGAATATAAAAGGTTTCCAATTAAGCCTGCAGGAGATTGATCTAAAGATGTCCATATTCTGGGTACAAATCCATGGCTACCCTAGAATACATGACTAATCAAAATGCAAAAAAGATAGCAAGGAAGATGGGAAATTTTATCCAAGTTGAACAAGTTACAAGCCCAGGGATCGTCTTTAAGAGGTACATGGGAGTCCAAGTGGAGATCAATGTAGAGCATCCACTGCTAGATGGCTTCCCACTCAAACGACCAAGAAAACCAACCACTTGGCTAAGTTTCAAGTACAAACGAATTTCAGATTTTTGTTACCACTGTGGATGTCTAGGGCACATCCAACAAAGCTACCCACTCTTGCAAACACAGACTGAAGTAACAAATTTCGGCCCCTGGATGCATGCTAAAAACCCAGCAACAAGGAGACAAAACCAAGCTGACCACCATTTTGACCCGCAACCCTTGCATGAAAGTTTTCAACCCGAAATAATATCCTTATGCAAGAACCTAGTAGCATAAACACAAACCTTCCAAGCAACCCCTGCGACACGCTAGTTCTTCCTAACGAAAACCAGCAAAGGAAAAGAAATAGTGTATCAAGAAAAGAAAATAGCCGCAATAATCCCAACATTTTGGCAAAATTAATTTTCATCACCATTACAAAAAAGCATGGAAGGAAAGAATCAAAGTCCTGAGTTCATGGTGCAACTCCTTCATGGACGTCTAACCTACATGAACATGGAGCTTACGGAGATGATTCAAGATACACATGGCAGAACCACGGTGCAAATGGCGCATGATAGAGAAAGCTACTTTCATATTCAAAATTTAAATTAGCACTATTTTCAATAAAATCTACTTTTTGACCAATCACATTAGATTGGTACATATATTAGTGCACAATTATGCTTGCAACTAGATTTTTCCAAAGATAGAAGGGATAATCAGACATTTTAGTCAATGTGGAAGATCCCACAACAGGCCTAGTAAAATGAAACTTATTCCTCTCTCACAATAGACAAGAAGATCTCACCCATCCAATTTCAAGCTGCAAATCCAATGTTCAGTGCAAAGCCCCCCTCAATAAATCTTAGCCACAAATTTTAATGCCTATCAACTCAACCTATAAAGACCAAACGCCATTGAAAATAGCACCTGCAATGGAACCCGATCTCTTTAAGCAAATTATCACCCAATTCAAATGCCTCAAAAGCCCAACAAACCTTGCACCAAATCACCACTCAATATCACTCCTGGTAAGCCCATCGGGAAAATCTTGCATAGCCATAAGGCCCACTCCCATGGAAGCTGAAACCCAAAACCCAAAGGAAGACAAAATAAAAAACCACAAAAGCCCAGCCCTTGATCCCCCCCCCCCCCCCCCCCCAAAAAAAAAACCCATAACATGCCAATGCTCAAACCAATCTCCCTCACCTCTACCATCAGTCCCAAATCAACAAACCCAGAAGAAGGGTTTCCTCAAGAAGGAAAAGGGGAATCAACTTTACTTGGGGAAGAGCTCACTGAAAAATGGAAGTCCACATTCGGAGGGAAGCAGCAACACGTAGAGGAAGATGATGTTCCCATAGTGCAATATTTTCATACAGCAAAGGCCAAGAGATCCAATGTTACCAGTAGGAAGGCAAAGAAACCAAGGTTTTCTCCCCAGCATAAAATCGAGCATCACTCTGGTAATCCACCTCTTAAAATTTATTCACCTGAAGATGAAGCCAAAGTGGCAGGGCATAAGCTGCCACGAAGGCAAAAACGAAACTCTTATCTTAGAATTACAGGGGTCTTGGCCGACCCCGTACAATCAAAAACTTGAGGGCAAACATCAAAAGCCTAAAGCCAGATGCAATCTTCCTATCGGAGACAATTTTGATCAATGTGACTATTAATGCTTTTGTGAATAGACTAGGTTTTTCCATGTATATAAATGTCCCCCTTTGTGCAAATGGGGTGGCCTTTTGTTTCTTTGGAACAATAATCTTGATGTAGAACTTGTTCTTATTAATAGTAATGTAATAGCTTTGGTTCTGTATTCAGATCCCTGCTACCATCCGTGGCTCTTAAAACTTGTTTATTGCCCTACTCAACACAGTAGAAAAATTCAGTTTTGGGAAAAAATGAGTGTTGTTGCAAATAGTTTCAATGGCCCAATGCTTGATATTGGTGATTTCAACTCTGTCGCCAGTCAAGTAGAAAATTTTGGTGGGAGACCCTATGGTTGTATATCCCAAGCAAATGGCCTTAAAGATTATATGGACAGGCATGGCATGACTGATTTAGGCTTTTATGGTCCCAAGTGTACATGGACAAACAATAGATAAGGCATAGGAAATATTAGAGAGATACTAGACAGAGGGATTGCAAACCATCCATGGATAACCCTTTTCCCGAATGGTACAATCCAGCACCTTCTCATTAGCTCCTTAGACGATTCCCCCATTGTTTTAAACACCTCAAGGAGAAACTATAATCACCACAATTTTAAATTTGAAGAAGTTTAGACTAGGAATCACAGCAGCCATGTGGTAATACAAAAAGCCTGGAACACACATTTCTAAGGCAACCCAAGTCTTATCCTGGCACAAAAATCATTTTGGACACATTACAATCACACATTTGACAAAACCCTTGTCTAAAATCTAGTCCAATGAACCTACTCCATACTCAATGATAGAGGAAGTTGAGTTAAAAGAAAATCTGAATGAACAACTCAGAAGGGAAGAAAGTCTTTGGAGACAAAAGTCAAGAATACAATGGTTGACAATCACGGACCTTAATAACAAATTTTTTTCACATGCCAACCACTATGAGAAGGTGCCAGAACTCCATTGACAATGTAAAAATCAATGCAAACCAATGGACCAAAGATCACGATGTCATCCAAAACAAATTTCTTACAAACTTCAAAGAGATTTTCCAAACTACAAGCCCCATGATGAACTCTAAACTTGAAAGCCTTTTAGCCTTTTTACCGAAAAAATTTCAAATTTTCAAAATCCATTTCTTTGTGAAATCCCAATAGATGAGGAGATAATAGCCACCTTTGTGATACCCCCTTTTTACGTGTATTTTTACTGAAGGAGTTGTTTTTAATTTAATTAATATATTAGTTCTTTTATTTTAAATTATTGCATTTTAATTGGTTTTATTTTAGTTTGATGTGGTGTTTAATTTATTTTAGTCCTTTTATGATGTTTAGATTTTTTTTCATCGGGTCAGTTTTTGGACTCCGGAGGTGAGGATTAGACTCATTTCTTTTCCCTCATCTTTTCTTTTTCTTTTCTCTTTTTTCTTTTTCTCTTTTCCTTTTTCTTTTCTTCTTCTTCTTTTTCCTTCTCCTCTCCTGCGCGAGTTGCCCTCTCTCCCGTCGTCGTCCAGTCCTCAGTCTAGACCCGCCGCTCACCGGCGACGTGGCCAGCACAGCCCACCCAGAAAAATCCCCCACCGGTCGGCGCACCTCCCCACCAAAAACCAGCCCCTCCTGTGCCGCCGTTAACCCCCTACAACCCATCTAAGCCGCACGGCTTTAGGCCATTTTCGGTGCCGTCGCTCCACCTGCGGCCACCACCTCTTCACCACTTCATCCCCTACCTCTTGTCGTCCTAACCCACCCAATTCTGGCCCCGATCCGTTGCCGGAGCAGCTCCCACGAGCTCAACTTTGATCTGCCCCTTTTTGCACTTCCACCGCCACCCACGGCCAAAACTCACTTCCATTAGCTTCATAAACATCTCTAGACCATTCCCTACCAATTTCTAGTCTTGGTTTGTCCGCATTCGAAAGTGGGTAATTTACAACCCACGGCCACAGTGTAAAATACACTGTTACATTGCTTTTTCTCCGCCGTTTGCAACGTCGTGATCCTTCGAAAAATACCTTATAGTGCTGTAAGTATTTTCCAAACTCTATTTTAGATTTAAATATATTTTTACTCTTACAATAAATTATTTGACTCGTTGGTTGATTCCAGACTGAGTCCGAGGAGTTCGGGGGTCGGATGGTTTGAGAACGGAGTTGCTTGGTTTTGTTGATTTTGTGATTGGTTGGATGTTTGTATCTTGAGGCGTGCATTGCATGATGCATTCGTGTGCATTTTATTTAAATTGAGAAAATCCAGTTTTATTTGTGTAAATGGATTTTCGAGTGCATGTATATCACGACCCCAAGCCGGGATGGGGTATTATCTCGGTGGAGCTCCTCTGGTCACTCGGGAGTGGATAATACTGAGTGACATCCCCTAGGTTGTCGCTGGGCGACGACCGAATCGCACGATATGGTAACGTTGTAGTGTCGACTCTGTGGTTCCTAGGCTGGCGGGGACTAGAGGATGGCCTGGTCCAGGTACGCACTGGGTGCAAGAACTGGGCATCACTCGTTTAGGTGTCACACGTGTAGTTGTTACCTACGGTGTGGCACAGGAGCTAGAGTGTGTGGATGATCCCTAGGGGAGATCATGGTGCACGCAATAATTGGATCGGGTTTTTCGGATATTGGTTACGGGCCATTTTCTGGGAAAATGGCGAGGTTTTGTTTGAAGCTATGTGATCCATTTTCTGGGAAAATGGTGGTTTATTGATTTGGGCCATTATCTGGGATAATGGCGAGGACTGGTTTTAAAGGTTGCATTTTGGGCCAAAATGAGATTTTGGCGTGCGTGGAAAAATGTGTTTTATGGGTTATGTGCATTGCATTCTTTCATGCATATTGTTTGAGTTTAATATGTTTTTATCTAGCGGCGTTTGGATCTTACTTAGTTGCGGCACCATTTTTGGTATCGTAGATTTTGATGTAGAGATCGAGGAGGAGGAGGAGGCTGAGCCTGAGGAGGCAGCTCCACCGGAGCATTGAGTTGGAGTTTGTGCCTTGTTGTTGGGTTTGAAACTATATTTGTGGCTTATAATCTTTTATTATGTATGTTTTGAACGGGTTTGTATTAAACAAAGAAAAATTTTGGTACTTAGTTATATGACTTTGTTTATCCGCTGCATGTTTTCTTTTGCATACTTGTTGCATGTACACACACTTGGCACTTAGCGACAGGGTGGTGACCTATGTTGTCATCATCTCGACGTCTCAATTTTCCCGTGTCCGTACGTAGGATTTGGGGGCGTCACAACCTTGAAACAAACCCCATCGACAAAGGCCCTTAGGCCTGATGGCTTCATAGATCTTTTCTACAAGCATTACTGGGAGACTATCAAAAAATATTTCAATGTAGCCATAAAAATTCTTCTCTTTAGGGAGGATTTTTAAAGAGATGAATCACACAAATATTGCTCTAATCCCAGAGACAAACTATCCAAACCCTATTCATCAATACAGACCAGTTAGCCTCTCAAATTTTTGCTACAAAGTCATAGCAAAAATTCTTGCAAACAGACTCAAGAAAATCCTTCCCACAATGATATATCCACATCAAACTGCATTTTTCCCCAAGAGAATCATCCAGGAAAATAACATTCTAGATCAGGAAATTTTCCACTACCTAAAAAAGAAAATAGGGCAAAAGGACTACATGGCAATCAAAATTGATATGGAAAAAGCCTTTGATTTTATGGAATGGAAATTTATCTTCAGGATCATGTCAAGTCTTGGTTTTCAAAAAAAAAAAATGGATCAATTGGATAAGAGAATGTATAACAACAATCTCCTATTTTGTTATCATCAATGGAAAACCTTGTGGTCATTTCTACCCATCAAGAGGGCTCTAACAAGGAGATCCACTCTCCCCTTTCCTTTTTATCCTCGGTACTGAAGCGCTCACAAGACTCATCTCAAAAGAGGAAAACCTTGGAAACCTCAGCAGTATTAATATCAATAGGAATGGGCCCTTAATATCCAAACTTCTTTTTGCTAATGACCTCATCCTCTTTGGGAAAGCCTCCAATCAAAATGCCTAAAGATTCATGACCTGTCTGGAAAAATACTCTCTTTGGTCTGGTCAAAAAGTGCATGTGGGAAAATCCTTTTTCCAGTTTGGTAGCAATACCCTACCCAGGGCAAAAAGGGAAGTGAAAGACATTTTCAACTTCAAAAGAGCCTCTTCTAAATTCAAATATCTTGGCCTTCCACTCTTTTTCAAAGCCTTAAAAAAAAGTCAATTTTGAAGAAATTCAAAAAAAAAAAAAAACAAACTCAAAAATTTACAGGCTGGAAACCAAAGCTTCTATCACAGGCGAGTAGAACTACTTTAATTAGATCAATGGCTAACTCCATACCCTCATATCTCACGTCCACAATCTCCATTCCAAAGACCATTGCAAAAAATATGGACAGAGCCATCATGAAATTCTAGTTGGGCTTCCCCCTAAAAAATCCCACAATTTCACTCCAAAATCCTGGAAATCCATATGCAAGCCAAACTTTGTTGGGGGACTTGGCCTTAGATTGACCTTTGATTTCAACAAAGCTCTCATTCTAGAGATTGGTTGGAAACTTATCAATGGTAGTAATGCTATTTGGAAAAAGGTGCTAACTAACAATATCTGAAAAATAACTCATTCTTTGCCACTAATCCTAAACCTACTGATTCTTGGATTTGGAAAAGCATATTAAAACAAAATGACCTCCTCAAAGGTAGCATTTGCTACTAGATAAATGATGGTCTCGGCACAAAGGTTTGGTCTAACCCTCGGATACCCACCCTCCCATCTTTCCAGCCCATTCCAAAAACTGCATCCACACAAAAGGACTTTTCTTTGACTGTTTCTGAACAGACCATGGAGGAACCTAGAAGATGGAATCTAGGTGGAATATCATTCTTCTTCAAGCTCTCTTCCATCACCATTCAGTAGATGAGATAATGAAAATTCCCCTTACTCAACAAATTTTCACAACTTGGAAGATAAACTCATTTGGGTCCATAACAAATCTAGTTAATTTTTAGTAAAGTTTGCTTATGCAGCCATCACCATGGACCAAAATCCTAGCACGCCTCCTAATCAATCAAGCAATTGGAGAAAACTTTGGAAGATTAAGATCCAAGATAGGCTTATGCTGGAAAATTCTAAACAACATCATTCCCACAAAGGCCGTGTTAAAAGATTACATCCCAATGAGAAAAGAGGATACAAAGTGCTCAATCTATGGAAATGAGGAGGAAACTCAAAACCATCTTTTCCTAAACTGCACCTTCACAAGAATCCTTTGGAGGCTCCGCCCTTGGCCTTTAAACATATCCTATTTTGCAAACAGAGATTTTAGCCAATGGATGGATTGCATAATAAACCCCTCAAAGAACCTTAATATCCAAAGTAATGACCAACATCACTTTCAAATTTTGGCCATTATTGCTATGGACAGCATTTGGTATCTTAGGAACAAGATTATCCATGAGGCCTTAATCACAAACATTGAAAATCTTGTCACCAACACTCAAAAGATTTATAATGAACATTGTTAAGCTTAGAACAATAAACAGGTAAATATAAGTCACCTTTGGAGAACCACACTGAAGGATCATTACCAATTGAAATTTGATGCAGCGGTTAGAAGCTCAGGTAGCACAACAGTAGCCATTTGCAGATAAGAGGACGACACCCCAGTTTTTGTCTAGACAGAACACATCAAAAGCAAGAACCCAAATCAAGGAGAAGTAATGGCACTATACATAGAAGTTAAGGAAGCATAGGATCAGCAAATCAAAAAACTCATAATTGTTGAAGACTCACTAGTAACACTGCAAGCAATCAATGAACCAGCCAACACCTTAGATTGGACAATAGAACCAATAATAAAAGACATCAAAAACTCATTGTAGTCCTTCCAAAGCTAGGAAACCACAAAAATACATTGACTCTTCAATCGGTGCGCACAATCCATTGCGCAATGGGCAACGTCCAACAACCTATATGGAAGCATACCCCTCATCTCAATCCCTCTTTGGCTTTTAAATTTCCATTGTGGAAAAATCAACCTACTATTCTATAATCTTTTAAGAAATTCTCTAATACTCTCATGTTTGAATGTTTTAGTAAAAAAAAAAAAAAGACGTTAACTGCAAGCCTGAGCTGGCATTTTAGTTAGTTCATTTTCCCAGGTCTTTTACTCTACTCTATATTATATATAAATTGAAGCCAACTCATGTAAAGGATCATGTTGAATACAAGATTTCAATTGAAGTTCTTTTCTTCCATTCGTTTCATCATATTAGAGTGGATACATTAAAGGGTCTGCTTCTGTCCACTTCTATCTGCTATGATGGCATTGTCCACCTCTGTTTCTTTGATTATTGAAGATTCCAATCAATATCATTTACAAAATGGAGATTCACATGGTTTTGTGTTCCTGTCGAAGCTTCTTATAGGAGATAACTATCATAATTAGTGCAAATCGATAGACATGACTTTAAAGGCCAAGAACAAAATGAGACTCATCAATGGAGCAATAACTCAACCTATTGATGCAGATCCCTTGCACAAAGTGTGCAAGCATTGCAATCATGGTCTTGTCCTGGATTCTTAATTCTGTCTCTAAGGATATTGGGGAAACTATCATCTATGAAAAAACAGCAAGAGAAATGTGGAAAGATTTCAAAGATCAATTTTGTCAAGGAAATTGGCCATAAATATTTAAATTACAGAAGAAACTTTCATCTCTCACTCAAGATCAATTGTCATTAATTATCTACCATCGAAAATTTAAGTATTTGTGGGATGAGCTCCTTAATTACAATCAAATACCTAGTTGTACATGTGCATGTAAAAATTGTACTTGTGGTGCTATGCGTATGTTCTTGGAGTATCAGCAGCATCAACACATCAAAAATTTCTTATGGGATTAAATGAGAATTTTTCCTACATTAGGGGATAAATCTGGCTAATGGATCCATTACCACCAATCACCAGAGTATTTTCTTTAGTGATTCAAGAAGCAAAACAGAGGGAAGTTGTGTCTAAGAATAGAACTGGAGTGGATACTACAACTTTAATGCTCAAGATAGAGAATTTATGATGAAGTCTTGAAAGACAACAGAGTAGAAGAGACAAGCTTTTGTGCACTCATTGTGGAATGACCAACCATAGGATATATAAATGCTATAAACTACATGGATATCCTCCTAATCTCAAGCAAAGGGGAAAGTTTCATCAGGAACTACAAATATATCCTTTAAATTTTAAGGTTCTATGCCTTTCTCTCAAGAAGAATATCAGCAATTACTTATTGTAATTTGTGACAACAATCTGACACAAATGATGTCAATCATCAAGCTGCAAATGTTTCTTCACATTTAAATCTTTTACCCTCATTCATAGGTAAAATTCTTCCCTCTTTTCTTGAAATTAAAGTACCTAATGCATGTTATTCAAGTTTCTCATCCAACATAGAATTTCTAGAATTTACAGATACTACAAACCATATCATTCGTTTGATTAAACTCTTCACCACAGTCACACAAATCCTAAACACATTTGTCAAACTTCCAAATGGTGATAATCTATCAGTCACACATCTTGTGACTATTCAATTATTTGATAGTTTTGTTTTGAAAGATGTACTATGTGTACCCACTTCTTCATATAATTTTCTTTCAACCACTAAAATTACTTCTCATCATAAATGTCATTTTATTTTTATGCTTGATATTTGTTATATTTAGGACCTTATCCCTTGGAAGATGATTGGGAAGGTTAGAAGAATATCTGGGCTATTTGTTCTATAGCAGCCATCAACTAATGTAGTAAGAGATTCACTTGTTTCTCTTGTTGTAAATCTTGTATCATATTCGAATTTCAAGCTTTTGCATAATATATTAAGTCATCCATCATTGTCTAGATTGTTTTTCTTGCTAAATCTATTCTAGAAATTGTTCTTACAAATAAAAAATATCAGGGTTTTGTATGGTATGCCCTTTAGCAAAACAAAAACGTTTATCCTTTCAAAATCATTAATATAAAGCCACATTTCCTTTCCATTGTTTTTTCAAGAGCCGGTAGCCACCCACATAGCAGCCTTGTCCCAAGTTTATTAAATAATTCTCATTTATGGTGGAGGAATATTGTGGTAACAATGAATCTCAGGTATAGAAAATAAATCCCAATAAACCAACCTTTATAGAGAACCACTTTACATCACTTAAAAAATAAACTACCCACCAAGAAAACACCATAAAAATTAATATCTAACATAAGGAAAACCCAATTTATCCATGCGAATAAGAGCACAAAAATAATCTTGAAAGGATCTTGAACCAAAAAAATCCGAGGTCACGCCTCTTGTCCCCTGTTTTGCCAAAAAGTCTGCTACCATATTTGCTTCTCTGAAAATGTGCCTAAAACGAACATTCAAATAAGATGCTAATACTTTAATCTCTTCCTAGTAATCCCAAAGAAACCAATATTTACACACCCCAGACGCCAACCATTGAATAATAACAAAAGAATCTGACTCCATCAAAATATCCCTCAAGTTCAGCTGTTTACACAAACGAAGGCCATCCAATACAACTTTACATTCAGCAATAGTGTTAGTGGCATGACCATAAGTGTGACGCCCCTAGATTTCTGTTTGGGATTGGACGGACATCTGAACCCTTAGGACATGCAACACAAGTTTACCTACCCCCGTTCATGATATACGAGATGTAATGTTCCTAACATGCATTTAGCATTATGCAATAATTGCAGCGGATAATTTTTTTTTTAACAATACTATGCACCAAACTTATAATATCTCAAATACTTAAATCGTAATTCAAGCATACTTAACAAAATAAACATCCATGATTTCAGTACGAGTCTTAGAAGACCGTAATCTCAAAAGCATGGGAGACCTACATTACCAAAATACACTATTGAGGAAATTCGTTGAGTAACTCGTGTAACTCAACTAACGAGGCCAAAATGCTGTCCATAAACTAACTATGGAAGCTATAAGGTCCGCGTCATGTTTGCGACGTCTAGTCAACCTCCTTCAGTCTACCAATGTCTGCTCCCTGCTCTGATCCTGACACATTGCCTACCATTCGGGGGGAATGGTAGTTGGGACTACCACAGTGAGATTTGATTACAAATATCAGTAAGTTAACAAGAAACTCCCACACAGGTTAATGATGCATGCATGGCAGTAAAAGCATGAATGCATAATTAAAGTTGTAAGTAAGCATAGTATAACTTGACATATAGCATGGCATAACTGAAATAACCTGAACTGAAACGTGAACTGAACTTGACTTGGCATGACATAAACTTGAACTTATAATATAACATGGGCTAGCAACATAACATGAACGTGAACTTGAAACATAACATGGACTTGAATCATAGCATGAATGTGAACATACATAACATAAAGATGAACTTGAATTTAACATAAACCTGAGCATAACATGACATAAACGTGAATTTGAGACATAATGTAAACATGAACATAACATAACATGAAAGTGAACTTGAACGTAACATGTAGGTGAATATAACATGACATGAACATGAAATATAACATGAACATAAACATAACATAACATGAATGTGTCACAACCCCACCCTATCAAGAGCGAGACCGTGATCCCGTACCTATTCTTTTTCCTATTATAACAGTAAATTTATTTATATATGAATTTCCATATTGTTATTAGTATTATTATTATTATTATTTTATTAAATTTTTTTTTAAAAGATAATGCGAGACGATTCGAACGCATCACGCATAAATTCTAATTTCTAACTGAAAGAAACATCTAATAGACATACCTTTACATTCCTTTACAAAGGACTCTTAGAGTCCGTCATCCATTTATTTAACATAACTACTTTAAACAGAAAGGGACTCAGTCCCTTCAGTCTTTACAAAAGGAAACTAACTTAAAGCAGGAGGGGTTTCCATTACCCCACTATATACTTTATACCCGAAGGTATCTTGTCTAGAAGTTAACTCAATAAAACATCCCCGTGTGGGGTCCAGTATTAAAACATAAGAAACATATATTTTCATAAAAAGAAACCAAACTACCAAGGGACTACTAAACATCGGCCCCTCCCTCCTCAGAAATACTCAGCTCCTCAGTAGATTCATCTGTACCTGGACGTTTAAAACATAAACACAAAGTGAGTCTAATACTCAGTAAGCAGTACACCATGCTGTTAACTTAATAAGCATATAGTACTTTCTTTTCAAAACATGCATCCATAAACCAATACTAATTCTGACAATACTTCCATACATATACTTTCTTTATAACATCATGCATACACTTACTTCTTACTATCATGCATATACTCACTTCATACTTTCATGCAAAATCTTTATTTCTTATTTTTCATACATACTTATATATCATATCTTCATGCATACACTTCATTTAATCTTTCACTTTCTTTTGGCCAACACACTATTACGCCCCGTGTGTTGGGGTTAGCTATCCTATTGGACCTGGATTCCACCCGTGGCCACAGGTTAAGAACCCCTTTCTGTCAGGGAGCAGCACTGGGTGCACTACCAATACTACTTACCCGGCATTGCAATCTACCCATTTCTTTGATATCATTTCCTTTCATGTGGCCATTACATATTTTCATACATTAATTCATTCCTTTTCTTTCTTTGAAATCAACATTTTCAATATCTTCCTTAGTCCGATGAATCTGCTTTTATTTTGGAAAATAGCATTTTATGTCATGCTTACATATAAATAAAATCTTAGTTATTTCAAGAAGCATGTATAAAAATTTCATGACTTAGGGACTACATGCATGCATTACCATATATACATATAATCAATTATAATCAATAGGATACTTAACAGGGGCTACCAAGAAAGGCTTGTACATAATATAAACTCATTTATTCTTCAATTAGAAGAACGTTTGGAAAGAGATAGAGAAATATTCTTCCACAAGAGATCTTGACATGGGCGCATGATCATAGCTACTTACCTCAATCCGCTGCAATCCCTTTAACTTCAGAAAATCCTAATCCAATAAATAACAAGTGTGTTAAAACTCATCCAACATCCTTTAGATCCCCTTTTAACGATGGCTAAAATATTAAAAATCTAACATCGTTTTCTACCCTTAATGTTACCTCAATTAACTACTCTCTCGACAAATCCTTACAAGAGTAACATAAGAAAATAGTTAATTTAGTTAACATAACATCAAAACAACTCCATATATGCATTTAATCACTTAAAACAGAACATTAAAACATCCTTATAAATATATATATATATATATATATTTAATCCCTTAAAACAGAGCATATATGTAGATATACAAAACATAACATCAAAACATCCCCATATAAATACTTAATCCCTTAAAACAGAGCATATATGTATATATATATAAAACATAACATCAAATCATAAACTAAACAATTTAGTTAGCTTCCAAAATCACATTAAATCACATTAAACAATTTACCTTAAGCTCCTAGATTCTTTCAAGAGGTGAAGTGAAGGTCCAAAGCTTGAAGAAAATGAGAGGAGTTTGATTTCTTGAAGAGGAGAAGAAAAGAGGGAAGTGGTGTTGGCTAGCATGGAAGGAGAGATGCAGAAGACTTGTTCTTCATTTGTTAGGTGTAGACCGATGGGTTTGAAGGGATTCATTTGTTAGGTGTAGACCGATGGGTTTGAAGAGGAAAATCCTTCATCTATTAGGTGTAGACCGATGGGTTTGAAGAGAAAATCCTTCATCTATTACGTGTAGACTGATGGGTTTGAAGAGAAAATCCTTCATCTATTAGGTGTAGACCGATGGGTTTGAAGATAAAATCCTTCATCTATTAGGTGTAGACCGATGGGTTTGAAGAGAAAATCCTTCATCTATTAGGTGTAGACCGATGGGTTTGAAGAGGAAAATCCTTCATCTATTAGGTGTAGACCGATGGGTTTGAAGAGAAAATCCTTCATCCATTAGGTGTAGACCGATGGGTTTGAAGAGAAAATCCTTCATCTATTAGGTGTAGACCGATGGGTTTGAAGAGAAAATCCTTCATCTATTAGGTGTAGACCGATGGTTTTAAAGAGAAAATCCTTCATCAATTAGGTGTAGACCGATGGGTTTGAAGATAAAATCCTTCATCTATTATGTGTAGACCAATGGTTCATAAAAGAAGAAGGCTTAGTTAAATTTTGGTCATTAAAAGCTTAAGGAAACGGAGGGTTAGGATTAGATTTAGGAAGATAACTATTCCAATTACCAATCCAATGGTGGGAATCATTTGTGCTCTTTCATAAATCATAAAATTTTAGGATTTAAGGAGAAAATACTATAAGGCCTTAAAATCATGTACTTAATTTATTTTAACAACCGACATAAAAGTAAAAACACACTCATCTAAATAAAATAATAAAAATCTTTACATGAACATATTTAACTTAAGGAATAAAGTAAAATGACATAAAAACTCACATAGTAAGACTAGGGTATTACAACTCTCCCCACCTTAAAATAATCTCGTCCTCGAGATTGAACGTACCTTAAAGAAAAAGAGTGGGATATTTAATCCTCACATCGTATTCATGTTCCCAGGTTGCCTCTTGCTCAGTGTGGTGGTTCCAAAGTACTTTGACCATCGGAATGGTTTTATTGCGAAGTACTCGAACCTCCCGATCTAAGATTCGGACTGGTGCTTCCTCGTATGAGAAATCTTTATGCACTTGGAGAGGTGCATAATCCAACACATGTGTAGGGTCATGCACATATTTTCGAAGCATTGAAACATGGAAAACATTATGCATGACTGAAAATTCTGGGGGTAGTGCGAGTCGATATGCAACTGCACCTATCTTTTCAAGAATCTCAAATGGGCCTATGTATCTTGGGGTTAATTTGCCTTTCTTGCAGAATCTCATAACTCCTTTCATTGGAGCTACCCGAAGGAATACTTTGTCTCCTACCTCAAAGTACAGCTCCCTTCTTCTATGATCGGCATATTTCTTTTGTCTCTCTTGAGCTAGGGCAAGCCTCTTTCTAATGATAGCTACTTTTTCTTGCATATTTTGAACTAAGTCAGGGCCCAGCATCTTTTTCTCACCAACCTCGTCCCAATAAAGGGGCGATCTACATTTGCGCCCATACAAAACTTCATATGGTGCCGCATTGGTACTCTCTTAGTGACTATTATTGTAGGCAAATTCAACTAATGGTAAGTATTTTATCCAACTTTCCTTGAAATCCACGACACATGCCCGTAACATATCTTCAAGAATTTGAATTGTTCTCTCAGACTGCCCATCTGTCTGAGGGTGGATGTGACGCCCCCAAATCCCCATGCACAGACATGGAGAAATCGAGACGTCCGGATGATAACATCACGGGTCATCACCCTATCGACGTGTGCCAAGTGTGTGTATAAGCGACGAATGTGCACGAGAAATACGCAGCGAAAAGCAAGTCAATAACTAAGTACCAGAATTTTTCTTGTTTAATACAAAGCTATTCAAAACATGCATAAATAAATATTACAAGACACAAATATAATTTTAAATCAAATACAAAACATAACATCAGCATCCCGGCGGAGCCGCATCCTCGAGCTCAGCCTCCTTCTCCTCATCCTCGATCTCTGCACCAAAATCTACGGTACCAAAAATGGTGCCGCAGGTAAGTAAACTCCAAACACCACTAGATAAAAACATATAAAACTCAAACAATATGTTTGAAAGAAAAACCAATGCACATGCGCCATAAAACCATAATTTTTCCACGCACGCCAAAAACTCATTTAGCCCACAAAAACATATCCTCAAAACCAAGTCTCGCCATTATCCCATATAATGGTCCAAACCACCATTTTCCCAGAAAATGGATCAAAAGCCTCGAAAACCAACATCGCCATTTTCCCTAGAAAATGGCCCACATCCGAAAACCATAAAAACAAACCGGTTATGCATGCACCATGATCTCCCCTAGGGATCATCCGCACACCCTGGCTCTGTGCCACACCGCAGGTAACGACTACGCATGTGACACCTAAACGAGTGATGCCCAGACTCGAGCCCCGCGCGTACCTAGCCAGGCCATCCTCTAGTCCCCGCCACTCTAGGGACCACGGAGTCGACACGACAACGTTACCGTATCGTGCGATCCGGTTGTCACCCTGCGACAACCCAGGGGATGTCACTCAGTTTTATCCACTCCCGAGTGACCAGAGGAGCTCCACCGAGATAATAACCCATCTTGGCTTGGGCTCGTGAGACACATGCACCCAAAACCATTTACGCCAATAAAACGGGATTTTCTCGATTAAAACAATATGCACATAAACACAATATGCAACTCACGCCTCATGGCTCAAATAATCAAGCAAACACAAACAAGCAAAACCAAGCACTCCGTCCTCAATCCATCCGACCCTCGAACTCCTCGGACTCAGTCTGGAATCAACCAACCAACAGATAAATATTTATTGAATGAGCAAAATATATTTAAATCTAAAAGTAGGGTTTGGAAAATACTTACAGCGCTATATGGTATTTTTAGAAAGCTTGCGGCGTTGCAAACGGTGGAAGGAAAGCAACGTAACAGTGAAATTTCACTATGGTCGTGGGTTGTAAAATACCCACTTTTGAACGGGGACAAACCAAGGCTCGAGATTAATAGGGAATGGCCTTGAGATATTTATGAAGCTAAGGGAAATGAGTTTTGGCCGTGGGTGGTGGTGGAAATGGCAGTCGAAGGCCAAAAAGGGGCTGAACGGAGTTGAGCTCATGGGAGCTCCTCCGGCAACGGATCAAGGCCGGAAATGGGTGGTTTAGGTCGGCAAGAGGTAGTGGAAGAAGCTGTGAAGAGATGGTGGCCAGAGGTGGTGCGACGGTGCCGGAATTGGTGAAAAACCGTATGGCTTGGAGGAGCTCGTGGTGGCTAACGGTGGCTCGAATGGAGGTGAAACTTGGTGGGGATGTTCACCGGTGAGAGGGGAAGAAAACTGGGTGGGTGGTGTAGGCCACGCCGCCGGCGAGCGGCGGTTCTGGACTGCGAAAGCAACCGGCGACAGAGGCAAAAACAGAGCAGGTGCAGTGACTTTCGGCGGCTCGCGGTGGCTAACGGCTAGTCCGATGGCTCTGAAAATTGGTGGGGATGATCTTTGGTGGAAGGGGAAGAGAATGGTGGGGGTGGTGTACAACACAGCCGCCGGACGGCGACGCACCGGGCGGCTGAAGTGGCAGCGACGGTAAGGAAAGGTGAGCTGCTGCTGCGCACGGGAAGAAAAAGAAGAAGAAAAAGAAGAAAAGAAAGAAAAGAAGGAAAGAAAAGGAAAAAGGGAAAAAGAAAAAAGAAATGAGGTCCAATCCTCACCTCTGGAGTCCAACAACTGATCCAACGAAAATAAGTTTAAAAGCAATAAAACTAAGAAAATATTTTAAACACAACGTAAAGCTAAAATATAATAATTAACTAGTAAAAACAAACTATTTAATTTTAAATCCAAAGACAAGCTAAAATAAATTAAACAGCAATTTCAATTCAACAGCAATTAAAATCCAATTAAAATCCGATAATTTAAAATAAAATAACTATTATATTAGTTAAATTAAAATATTCCTTCAGTGAAAATACACGTAAAAACGGGGTGTCACAGTGGAAAGCAGTGCTATAAATCAATTTTGTCCCCAAGTTCCTTTGCACACTCCTCCAAAATGCTGAAGTAAACCATGAGTCCCTATCCGATACTATCTTGGACGGAACTCCGTGCAACCTAACTATCTCCTTGACATATATCTCTGCCAACTTGCTCATCGAGTAAGTCATCTGAATTGGTATGAAGTGGGCTGATTTCGATAATCTATCGACAATCACCCACACAGAATCTTGTCCTCCTTGGGCTTTAGGAAATCCAGTTACAAAATCCATGCTGATTTCATCCCATGTCCAAACTGGTATTGGTAGTGGTTGTAGTACTCCCAAGGGTCTTTGATGCTCAGCCTTAACTTGCTGGCATGTCAGGCATTGAGCTACAAAGTTAGCCAGGTCTCGTTTCATGCCGCTCTACCAGTAGTGTTGTCTCAGGTCTCGATACATTTTGGTACTACCTGGATGCACTGTGTATAGAGACCGATGTGCTTCCCTCAATATTAAATCCCTTAGTTCATTTCTAGCTGGTACACACAATCTTCCTTTAAACCGCAATGATCCATCACCAGAAATCACAAAATCAGGTTGTTTTCCTTCTAAAATATCTGCTTTGATCTTCTGGAGGTTAAGGTCTTCACTTTGAGCAGCTTTAATTTGGTCCAATATTGTCGGGTCCAGAACTAGGCTATTCAGCCTTGCTTGTACATCCTTCACCATTTCCACTCCCAACTTCTCCATATCTAGAAGAACAAATTTCTGGGGAGTATACATGCTCCTGAGAGTGCCAGAAGAAGACTTCCGACTAAGAGCGTCGGCAACTACATTAGCTTTGCCAGGGTGGTAGTTGATATTACAATCATAATCTTTCAATAACTCTAACCATCTACGCTGCCTCATATTTAACTCTTTTTTAGTGAAGAAATATTTTAGACTCTTGTGGTCTGTATAAATTTCACAATGTTCCCCATAAAGGTAATGTCGCCATATCTTTAAGACAAATACCACAGCAGCCAACTCTAAATCATGGGTTGGGTAGTTGTGCTCATAATCCTTAAGTTGACGCGAAGCATACGCTACAACTTTTCCATGCTGTATAAGAACACAACCCAACCCTTTGTGTCAGGCATCGCTGTATATCACAAATCCTTCCGTACCCAAAGGTATAGTAAGAACAGGTGTCGTCACAAGTTTCTCCTTGAGCTCCTGAAAGCTTTTCTCACATTCTGCGTCCATATGAATTCCTCACCCTTTCGGGTCAAGGTCATTAAAGGAACTGCGATGCGAGAAAACCCTCCAACAAATCTTCGATAATACCCCGCAAGACCAAGGAAGCTTCTAATTTCTTGAATAGTTTTTGGTCTAGGCCATTCCACTATCGCCTCCACCTTTGCAGGATCTACGAAAATACCATCCTTTGAAATTATATGACCAAGAAAAGAAATCTTTTGTAACCAAAACTCACACTTATTCAACTTAGCATATAATTTCTTCTCCCGCAAAACTTGAAGAACAACCTCCAAATGCTTCACATGTTCTTCCGGGGTTCTTGAATAAATAAGAATGTCATCAATAAATACTATTACAAATTGATCAATATACTTCTTAAAGACACGATTCATCAAGTCCATGAAAGCCGCTGGGGCGTTAGTCAATCCAAAGGACATCACTAAAAATTCATAATGTCCATATCTCGTTCTAAAAGCAGTCTTTGGAATATCCTCCGCCTTAATCTTCAACTGATGGTACCCTGATCGGAGATCAATCTTTGAAAATACTTGGGATCCTTGAAGTTGATCAAATAAATCATCAATCCGTGGTAGAGGATACCGATTCTTAACAGTCACCCTATTAAGTTCTCTATAATCAATACAAAGTCTTAACGACCCATCCTTCTTTTTCACAAAGAGAACTGGTGCACCCCACGGTGATACACTAGGGCGAATAAAGCCTTTATCCAACAATTCTTGCAATTGATCCTTAAGCTCCTTGAGCTCTACAGGTGCCATCCGTTATGGCGTTTTAGAGATAGGTGCCGTTCCCAGAATGATATCTATAGAGAACTCAATCTCCCTATCTGGAGGTAAGCCAGGTAGTTTGTCTGGAAAAACATCAGGAAAATCCTTCACCACCTCTATATTTTGCAACTTAGGCCCATTTGGTTGTGGCATCACCAAACTAGCAAGAAATCCTGCACAACCCTTCCTTAACATAGTGGTGGCCTTTAATGCTGAGATCACCGTCGGCATAATACTCTTAGCCGCAGCACAGAAACGGAACTCTAACTCACCTGGTGGTCTAAAGATTACTTCCTTCTTGAAGCACTCCAAGCTAGCATGGTATTGAGACAACCAATCCATGCCCAAAATCACATCGAACTCCTCCATATCAAATAATATCAAATCAGCAAGGAGATGTCCATCTTGTATCTTTATCGCACAACCCTTCAGCACAAACTGACAAATCATGGATTTCCCGAGAGGTGAAGAAACAGACATCACTGGCTCAAGAGGTTCAGGTGCTCTCTCGCTCAAGCATGCATATTTACGGGATATAAATGAATGCGTAGCACCAGAATCAAATAGTACTAAAGCACGATGCGAAAACAGGGGAAGAATACCTGTTACTACATTAGGAGAAGTATTAGAATCATCAAATGTTAATGCGAAAACTCGAGCCGGTGCTGGATTCTTCTGCCCTTGATTCTGAACTTGAGTATTACGGGCCACAAGCATTGTACACTCCCGTGCCAAATGAGCTATCTTACCACATTTAAAGCAGATGTTAGTCCCCATAAGGCACTTCCCGGCATGACGTTTGCCATAGTTTTGGCATGCGGGGTGAGGCGCTGTTGTACCACGTTGGGGAGGTTTGACCATTTGGATTGGCTTGGGCATCGGGCTGTACATAGGTCTCTTGCCCTTATTTTGCTCCATGGCATAAAATGGACTCTTCCTTTGATTGAATTCCCCTGCCCGAACTCGTAAATTCTCCTCAAGTATCACTGCTCTATCTTCCAAGTCCGCGAACTTTCTAATTGTCAATGCAAGAAGGGAGTCCATAATTCTGGGGTTTAGGCCTCGCTCAAACTTCTCGGCCTTCAGTGCCTCGGTGTGGACCAAGTGTGGGGAAAATCTCGACAACTCCACAAATTTTGATGCATACTGTCTCACTGTCATTGTCCCTTGTTTCAAGTCAGCAAACTCTCGGGCCTTGGCCTCTTGAATGGATATAGGAAAGAACCGGTCATTAAATGCCTCTTTAAATTTATTCCATGATATAGGGGTAGCTTCACACAATTCCTGCTGAATAAATCCGCGAGTGGCCTTCCACCACCCATTGGCCACATCAGCCAAGTTATATGCTGCAAATTCTACCTTTTGTTCCTCGGTATAGCTGATTACACTAAAAATTTTCTCCAAGCGCTCTAACCAATTATCTGCATCTAATTCCGTACCCTTGCCATCAAACAACGGAGGATGTTGTTTGCAGAAGCGATCAAAAGCAGTCAGATGCGGGACTTGTACTTGCATGGCGGTTTGCCCACTAGTGAAAGCCTCTATAAGGCGAGTTGCCGCATCCACAAGGTTTTCTGAACCTCTAGGAGATTCTTGTTGATCTTCAGGATTATGGACACTGGGCCGCCCTTGACGTTTATAGTTATTGTGTTGCGTTGCCATACTAGAACATGGATAACAATAGCATTAGCAAAAACTCATACAAAGTAGCATACATAACTTGAAATCTCTTTACAAAATTCATATCATACAATAAGAAAGACCATTTGAACCTGCTGCGGAGCTTGACATACTTTAGAGAGAGGGCCTAAGCCTAGTTTACCCCTAAAGTCTACAGGACTTCTTAACCTTTGCTCTGATACCAAGATTTGTCACAACCCCACCCTATCAAGAGCGAGACCGTGATCCCGTACCTATTCTTTTTCCTATTATAACAGTAAATTTATTTATATATGAATTCCCATATTGTTATTAGTATTATTATTATTATTTTATTAAATTTTTTTTTAAAAGATAATGCGAGACGATTCGAACGCATCACGCATAAATTCTAATTTCTAACGAAAAGAAACATCTAATAGACATACCTTTACATTCCTTTACAAAGGACTCTCAAAATCCGTTATCCATTTATTTAACATAACTACTTTAAACAAAAAGGGACTCAGTCCCTTCAGTCTTTACACAAGGAAACTAACTTAAAGCAGGAGAGGTTTCCATTACCCCACTATATACTTTATACCCGAAGGTATCTTGTCTAGAAGTTAATTCAATAAAACATCCCCGTGTGGGGTCCAGTATTAAAACATAAGAAACATATATTTTCATAAAAAGAAACCAAACTACCAAGGGACTACTAAACATCGGTTCCTCCCTCCTCAGAAATACTCAGCTCCTCAATAGATTCATCTGTACCTGGACGTTTAAAACATAAACACAAAGTGAGTCTAATACTCAGTAAGCAGTACACCATGCTGTTAACTTAATAAGCATATAGTACTTTCTTTTCAAAACATGCATCCATAAACCAATACTAATTCTGACAATACTTCCATACATATACTTTCTTTATAACATCATGCATACACTTACTTCTTACTATCATGCATATACTCACTTCATACTTTCATGCAAAATCTTTATTTCTTATTTTTCATACATACTTATATATCATATCTTCATACATACACTTCATTTAATCTTTCACTTTCTTGTGGCCAACACACTATTACACCCCGTTTGTTGGGGTTAGCGGTCCTATTAGACCTGGATTCCACCCGTGGCCACAGGTTAAGAACCCCTTTCTATCAGGGAGCAGCACTGGGTGCACTACCAATACTACTTACTCGGCATTGCAATCTGCCCATTTCTTTGATATCATTTCCTTTCATGTGGCCATTACATATTTTCATACATTAATTCATTCTTTTTCTTTCTCTGAAATCAACACTTTCAATATCTTCCTTAGTCCGATGAATATGCTTTTATTTTGGAAAATAGCATTTTATGTCATGCTTACATATAAATAAAATCTTAGTTATTTCAAGAAGCATGTATAAAAATTTCATGACTTAGGGACTACATGCATGCATTACCATATATACATACAATCAATTATAATCAATAGGATACTTAACAAGGGCTACCAAGAAAGGCTTGTACATAATATAAACTCATTTATTCTTTAATTAGAAGAACATTGGGAAAGAGATAGAGAAATATTCTTCCACAAGAGAACTTGACGTGGGCGCATGATCATAGCTACTTACCTCGATCCGCTGCAATCCCTTTAACTTCAAAAAATCCTAATCCAATAAATAACAAGTGTGTTAAAACTCATCCAACATCCTTTAGATCCCCTTTTAACGATGGCTAAAATATTAAAAATCTAACATCGTTTTCTACCCTTAATGTTACCTCAATTAACTACCCTCTCGACAAATCCTTACAAGAGTAACATAAGAAAATAGTTAATTTAGTTAACATAACATCAAAACAACTCCATATATGCATTTAATCACTTAAAACGGAACATAATTATATATATACACAAAACAGAACATTAAAACAGCCTTATATATATATTTAATCCCTTAAAACAGAGCATATATGTAGATATACAAAACATAACATCGAAACATCCCCATATAAATACTTAATCCCTTAAAACAGAGCATATATGTATATATATAAAACATAACATCAAAATATAAACTAAACAATTTAGTTAGCTTCCAAAATCACATTAAATCACATTAAACAATTTACCTTAAGCTCCTAGATTCTTTGAAGAGGTGAAGTGAAGGTCCAAAGCTTGAAGAAAATGAGAGGAGTTTGATTTCTTGAAGAGGAGAAGAAAAGAGGGAAGTGGCGTTGGCTAGCATGGAAAGAGAGATGAAGAAGACTTGTTCTTCATTTGTTAGGTGTAGACCGATGGGTTTGAAGGGGTTCATTTGTTAGGTGTAGACCGATGGGTTTGAAGAGAAAATCCTTCATCTATTAGGTGTAGACCGATGGGTTTGAAGAGGAAAATCCTTCATCTATTAGGTATAGATCGATGGGTTTGAAGAGAAAATCCTTCATCTATTAGGTGTAGACCGATGGGTTTGAAGAGAAAATCCTTCATCTATTAGGTGTAGACCGATGGGTTTAAAGAGAAAACCCTTCATCTATTAGGTGTAGACCGATGGGTTTGAAGATAAAATCCTTCATCTATTATGTGTAGACCGATGGGTTTGAAGATAAAATCCTTCATCTATTATGTGTAGACCAATGGTTCATAAGAGAAGAAGGCTTAGTTAAATTTTGGTCATTAAAAGCTTAAGGAAACGGAGGGTTAGGATTAGATTTAGGAAGATAACTATTCCAATTACCAATCCAATGGTGGGAATCATTTGTGCTCTTTCATAAATCATAAAATTTTAGGATTTAAGGAGAAAATACTATAAGGCCTTAAAATCATGTACTTAATTTATTTTAACAACCGACATAAAAGTAAAAACACACCCATCTAAATAAAATAATAAAAATCTTTACATGAACATATTTAACTTAAGGAATAAAATAAAATGACGTAAAAACTCACATAGTAAGACTAGGGTATTACAGAACGTGAGCTTGAACATAACATAAACGTGAACAGAACATGATATGAACATGAACTTGAACTTGAAACTTAACTTGAACATGAACATAACATGTACGTGAACATAACATAACGTAACATGAACTTAATCTGAAACTTATTCTTATCTCATGGGGTTAACCATGATTGCTTATTCTTAACTTCTTGATGTGAACTTGGAATCTTGTTCAATGGACTTAATTAATAACGTGACCATATGAGTGCTACACGGGTCCCCTTGAGTTATGTGTCCTTGCCAATTACCGCATCATAACACAAGTATCTACACCAGTTATAAGTGTGTTAATACGTACTCCACAGTTGTTATGGCCCCACGTATTCTACGTGTCACAATTGTTGTGTCTCACGTCTTGTATGCTCCACAGTTGTTATGGCCCCATACTTCATGCTCCACAGTTGTTGTGGCCCCATGAATTGTTTGTGCCACACTTGCTGTGAACACACGTAAAATAAAGTATGGCTTCATCGGCGTTAGTGCCCGACACACTCTTATGACTAGCTAGTTAGGCCTCATTCGCAACCTGTTGACTGTACTTCATCAACCTAGGGAATGTCACACCTATTTAGACGCTCCAGCGTGAACAAAAGAGGTCCACTAGGATATTACCTCATCCTAGCACTTAACATGAACGTGATCTGAAACTTGACTTAACATAAACTTGATCTGACTTCTATACTTAACATGACATACTTGCAATAGTGACAATTACATTATATGACATACATGTAACATACGGCATACTTATAACATATAGTAATACGTGACAGAATAGATTGTGTAACAGATAAATATTTGTGACAGAATAAATCATGCATAACATATAAACATGTAATGACATGGCATTGCATGGTATATATGATAACATTCATAAATAAATTATTCCTTTACCCATCATACATATACAGTAAATTGATAGTAAGTTAGAAGATAACTTACGTGAATCGTGGCGTTTTACGAGAATAAAGCGCGAAACACAAGAAACTGTAATAGGGTATTCTAAAAGTTAGAAATTTAATTACTAACAATTAGAAACATGAAAACAAGCTAACTTAGAGTAAAATTACCATTTTACCCTCTACATGTAGGAAAATGACCATTTTACCCCTAACTTAAGGATTTCACATCTTAACTTCAAAAATTTTCAAAATTTACATTCCTCGTGTAACTTTTGTCCTAAACTCAAATATCAATTCAAACAAATTTAAAACAAATCACAACTTTGGAAAACACACTATGGCCGAAACATCCATAGGTCATTTCTCTTGATTTTTGTTGCAATTCCTTCCAACTTCAAAACTCATTCTTAACCCAAAATTTTGCAACAAGGATCTTCCTATTCTAAGTTTAAAACCATACTTAAAACATACATTTAGAAAAAGCTAATAATCAACACCAATCTTTTTGTAAAAAGATCCAAACCCTTGAATCACAAGCTTTGACCCTAGATCAAAACATCTCCAAGAATTCCAAAAAATCAAATCTTACTTCTAACATATTCATAACATCATATTAAGATCAACCATGCTTTAAATCATCAAACTAAATTCACCAAAATCACAAAATAACACTCGGAGTTTTTGGTTTTACACTTAGTCCAAAAACAGAAACTTTTTTCTCAACTAGTTTTGATCAATCTCTTAATCCACGGCTTACAAAGATAAGATCTTCAAACTAAAACATCACATGGTTTAAAAATGTGCCTTAAAGAAGATCCAACCATCAAACTTAAAATCACATGGCTAAAACTCAATAAAACATGGATCTAACCTAAAAATATCAAATATTAGGTCTAACCGAAATCCTCTTGCATAGAAAAATCATATCTTTAAAACTAATACTAAATATATTCGAAATAACTTCCTAACATGAAAATAAGAGACTTAGGATCATCATATTAAAATATCAAAGCCTTTATAGTAAGATCAAATCTCGAAATATTCAAACTTTCTCAAAATAAAAACTATTTTGCCACTTCCAGTTTTCACGTTTCTAGATCTAGGAAACTCTATCATCAAAAGCTTTATTCATGCAACAAAACCTCAATGAACACTCTTAAACACATACTAAAAACACTCCATGAAATTTTCAGACCAAGATATGTCCATTAGCTTGGTCAAAAACTCCAAAACATAACATACTCTCCAGCTTCACGCTTAGAATGGACTTTCCATGGTTAAAAATACTTTTGACCAACCAAATGACCATGTAATGATACGAATAATATATCTGGGAAGGAGAGGGAGAGAGCTTGCGCACGCGGGAGAAGTAAAAGAAGAAGAAGAAAAGAAAAAGAAAAGAAGAAAAGGAAAAAGGAAAAAGGGAAAAAGAAAAAGAGGAAAGAAAAGAAATGAGATCAAGTCCTCACTTTCGGAAACCATAAAATGACCCGACGAAAACGATTTTAAAAATCGTAAAACGACTAAAATAAATTAAACACCACGTCAAATAAAATAAAACCAATTTAAAATACAATAATTTAAAATAAAAGAACTAATATATTAATTAAATTAAAAAACTCTTTCAGTGAAAATACACGTAAAAATGGGATATCACATCCTCCCCCCTTAAAAGAAATTTCGTCCTCGAAATTTGCAAGATCAAACACCAGCGCCAAAAAGATACAGGATACAACTCTGAACACAATTGAGAGATACACATCATCGACAACTCCCAACAAATCCAATGGTTATTATCTTCACACTATAAATTTCTAATATCGACGACGTCTCTGCTTTACCTTCCAAATTTTCATCATATTCCAACTTTGATAACCTAATAGCCATTTCCAAAGTTAACCATCAATAAACGAAAATTGCACGACCAAAAGATTAATCTCTCATTAAAACTTCGAATCACTACTAATTCCTCAAAATCAATACAAAATTTGAATATCTAAGTGTCTCCAAAAATCATGCTTTCGCGCGCACTCTGATAACTCACCAAAATACATAAAGGCTATATCCTCAAAAATTAACATCATGAAGTACAAGCTCAATCCACACCTAATCACAAGAAAACCTTTACCACATTTCTATAGAAAATAAAATACCTCCAAAACCACAAATCTCCACTCATTCCTCAGTTGGCCATCGCTGCCCTAATAAAAAAAAAATCAACATTCCGCAAAAATACACCCATTGATTGATGACAAATATCAATACTAATCAACCTCCAGGCCCCAAATTGAAAACACATAACATCATCCCAAAACAAGCCTGTCTCTTCTAGAGATAAGGAACATATCCAAAAGGCCCAAGTCCTTCCCAGCCAACCAACGAGAGCGCCTATAACCTCTATCCGATATCCCACACTTCAAGCTCATTACCTATATTTTGAATAACATCTAATCTTGTAATAACTAACTCACTATAAACCACCATTGACTTCACCTAGACATAATCGAAACGCTCTTGGTAACTCATCCACCTGCTTATACTCTCAAAAACTCTAGTTTTAGTACAACTAATTCCTTCAATAGCACTTCACAAATAACTTTCAAGACAGGCCATACTGTTTAAATCTTCAATCCATCAAAAACTATTAAACAACACTCATAGATCCTAATGTTTTATTACTTCATACATATGATTATGCTACCCACCGTTGATGCATAAGTTTCAACTTCCAAGATCATACACCACACATGGTGACCTAATAATCTCTTTTCAAGTTAAATAACCAAATCCCCAATTCTCCCAACTAGATACTTGATCTCCAAAGAAAAGTATAGCCTCACAAATTTAAATTCCTATCACTTCAAGTCGCAATAAATTCTCAAGATAAACACAATAGTTGTTACAAACCTTCATCCCAATGGGTAACCCGCTTCGACTGCACATTCCGTTCAACTTACCAAACAACTCAAAGCCAAAATCTATTGAATTTAATATTATCACACAGATTCCTCTTCAACTCCTACCAAGCCAAAAATAGACGAAACTAGGACCAGCACTCCCCGAAATCCATACACACGTACCATTACTACTCATCGATCTCATGCACTCTTAGCCAACACCGAAAATCATTCAAACGTACAAGTGATCCATTATCACATTTCCATCATCTGGACTTATATCCTCAACTCAACAAGAATCATTCCTGAATCTACTCAACTTATATCCTTAAATCAGCATCTAGCCATTGCTTAAAGTTTGGTACCGAAAATGACCTTAAACCTGCTAAGAATCCATTCCCAAAAGTCTACAGATCATATAGCCTCAAATTCAATCGTATTCAATACCAACACAAAAATCTACTATTTTCAACACCCTGATGGACCTGTATCTTTCGAATCGATAGAATCATTTCCTAAGATCTGCTACTACAACCTTGAGTTAATAATAATTATTTTCTAGACTAGCTCGATATCTTCAATCCTCAAAGAAATACACGAACTAGATCATTACCTCCAATCCTCAAAGAAATCTACTCTAGAAAAATTTTATATCAATAACTCAACTCTAGTCAACCCCATTTTAATGGTTACAAACTAATCACTCGCTAGAGTAGATCAGCTACAGCACTAAGTCTGTAAAACTAAGAACCCACTTCTTATTATAATTCAGTCCTTCAACTCTGCAATTCTAAAACCTTAAATTAAATAAGAATCATTTCCCAGAACTTCTAAGATCAATGAACTTACATCCCATAATAGAAAAATCAACTCCCGAATCTTTCAAATTCTAAAACATTAATGGATAATAAATCATTTTTTGAAATTCTCAAGATTGGTGGCTTTAATCCAAAACATTCACCTTAAAAGCTTGTAAAATCTAAAGCCCCAATTGCCACCAAATTACTCACCCGAATCAACGAAATCTAAAACTTGAAATTTAATTATTTCCCCCAAAGCTTGTCGAACCTAACACCTCAATTACCATAAACTTATTTTCCTAAAATCTATAAGGCCCCAAACCTTAAATAAAATTCCCTTAAACATATCCTTAAAGTTCGTTGAACCTATACTCTCCTATCCTATAGCTTCGTTATATAAATTCTACAAAACCTTGACCTCAGTCATCTTAAGTGACTTAAAGCTAATTCCTCTCCTCATTGCTACGTGAGTTCCCACCTTACAAAGATTGCCTAAACCATGACATTCCCTTCAGACCTCAACATCATACAAGCAAACCACATCGTAAAAAAATTCAAACCTACTACACTAAATGTTCATACCTAATAATAGTATCCTCGATTATACCGCCTTCCTGCCACAACACAACCTTTGACCCCCTTTAAGAAAAACAAATAAAACCAGCAACATAAAACCAAAAATCAAAACCAAACCACATAACAAGAAAACAAAACATACTAGCATGCAATAACACAACTAAATAAATAAATACAAGAAAACAAGCTCAAATAAATTCAAAACAAATCAAACAAATCAAATAACAACTTTACTTAAAATAAATTTTAAAACACAACTTTAAAAACATTCTGGTACTACTTACAGGACATGTGGTTTTACCCAGAGCCAAACCACTCTGATACCACCTATGACGCCCCAAATCCCCACATACGGACACGGGAAAATCGAGATGTCCGGATGATGACAACATGGGTCACCACCCTATCGACGAGTGCCAAGTGTGTGTAAAAGCAACAAATGTGCAAAAGAAAACACGCAGCGGATAAACAAAGCTATATAACTAAGTACCAAAATTTTTCTTTGTTTAATACAAAGCCTTTCAAAACATACATAATAAAATATTACAAGCTACAAATATTGTTCAACCCAAACTACAAAGCATAAACTCCCAGTCAATACTCCGACGGAGCCGCCTCCTCGGGCTCAGCCTCCTCCTCCTCCTCGATCTCTGCATCAAAATCTACAGTACCAAAAACGGTGCCGCAGGTAAGTAAAGATCCAAATGACACTAGATAAAAACATATTAAAACTCAAACAATATGCATGAAAGAATGCCAATGCACAGGTCCCATAAAACGATATTTTTCCACGCACGCCAAAAATCCCATTTTTGGCCCAAAAACATTTTACTATCCAACTCACGCAAAAGTCTCATTTGGCCAAAATCCAACACATATCAATAACCAATTAACCCGAATGCACCACGACCTCCCCTAGGGGTCATCTGCACACCCTGGCTCCTGTGCCACACTGCAGGTAACGACCACACGTGTGACAACTAAACGAGCGATGCCCAGTTCCGCGCCCCGTGCGTTTGTAGCCAAGCATCCTTTAGCCCTCGCCAGCAAAGGGCCACGGAGTCAGTACGAGAGCGTTACCATCCCGCCCGCTCCCATTGTTGCCCAGTGACAACTCAGGGGATTTTACACTGTGGCCGTGGGTAGTAAATTACCCACTTTCGAATGGGGACAAAACAAGACACGAAATTGATAGGGAATGACTTTGAGATGTTTATGAAGCTAAAGGAAATGAGATTTGGCCGTGGGTGGCAGTGGAAACGGCAGTGGAAATGCAAAAAGGGGTTGGACGAAGTTAAGCTCGTGGGAGCTGCTCCGGCAACGGATCGGGGCCGAAATTGGGTGGGTTAGGACGGCAAGAGGTATGGAAAAAAGTTGTGAAGAGGTGGTGGTCGGAAGTAGAGCGATGGCGCCGGAATCGGCAAAAAGCCGTGCGGCTTAGATGTGCTCTAGGTGGTGATTGGCGGCTCGGATGGAGGTGATTTTTCATGGGTGTTCACCGGCTGGAGGGGACTTTTTCTGGGTAGGAGGTGTTGGCCACACCGGCCGGTGGCGGTGGTTCTGGGCAGCTCAACGGACGGCGACGGGAAGGAGAGGGAGAGAGCTTGCGAGCGCGGGAGAAGGAAAAGAAGAAGACAAAAAGAAAAAGAAAGAAAAAGAAAACAATAAAAGGAAAAAGGAAAAAGGGAAAAAGAAAAAGAGGAAAGAAAATAAATGAGGTCCAATCCTCACTTCCGGAAACTATAAACTGACCCGACGAAAATGATTTTAAAAACTGTAAAACGACTAAAATAAATTAAACACCACGTCAAATAAAATAAAACCAATTTAAAATACAATAATTTAAAATAAAAGAACTAATATATTAATTAAATTAAAAAACTCCTTCAGTGAAAATACACTTAAAAACGGGGTATCACATATCGAGATTACTAAACTTAGTATTGAAAAATCCTTAATATTCATATTAACCTACAATGAAAATCGTTTACCAAAACTCAACCCCGAGTGCCCTTAAAAATGAATTCACAGTTTCGAACAGCCATTTCGTCCGAAATTATGAAAATTGGTTATTGTGCCATAAATTCATAAATATTCAACTGAGTCTAGTGGCGTAGACTATAACGTATTCTGACACTTCTAACTACCTCAAACAATTAAAAATACATTTTTGGCACCATAATGAGTGATAACACTGATTATATTGACAGATTAAAACCTTTATGATTAGCCGATTCCTGAAAACTTACGAAGTTTTCATGAGGTTCCTCAAGTTTAGAAATTCTACCATTGAATTTCTAGCAGGCTGTTACAATAAGAATGAGAGAAACCGGCAATCACATCTCCATTCGAATCCTGAATAATTCGTCCACCTCCTGAGGCCCCCCGGATTACCACAACATCCACCATCCACATTCAATTTTAATCTTACTCTCACTGGCTTCCTCCACAAAGGCCTTTTTTTAACAATAGGTAAAATAGGATAAGATAAACTTTCCAAAATCACCTTATCATTTCCACCCATGTGTCGAAACAACTTCATATTGCTAGAAATATTCCTTAGTACCACTTTAACCTCTTCCTAATCACATTTTCAGGTTTAAATTAAAACCTTCCATTCAAGCTGCACATCTAGATTTCCATGGCTCCCAAGAAATAATAATAGGCAGGAAACCTTTAAGCCAACCCACTTGTGACTTCAAAGACGCCCTTTGCCACCGCCCTCCCAATTCCAGATATGTGAAACATTAATATTACAAGATTTAGCAAAGAAAGACCATACCTTTTGAGCTCCTTCTCCCTCACATAAAATATAATGTAAGGTCTCCATTTTAGGATTCATGCAGCATTCACAACTTGATACCATTGGAATGCCTACGTTTCGAATAATATCATCCACCGAAATAGCCCTTCTCTTAGCTCTTCATAAGAAAAAAGACATCTTCTTTGGTATCCCATTTTGCCATAGCCATTTTTTTCAGGGACAAATTTCTCCTCTCTGTTGAATCAATTCCCAGGCTAATTTTGTGGTAAATCTACCATCAACCGTATGCTTCCATAGACAAATGTCATGGCCTTGCCGAACATGAATTTTAGACTCAATAATACTTTGAATCATCTCATCCGAAACCAAGTGCTGCAACTCCTGTAATTTCGGCCCTGAAGCCTCAAACACATCTTCAACTTTCAAATTCAAATCTCCTACTACACAAATTGAATCCTTTAAAGGACCATTTCCTAACCAATTATCCATCCAAAAATTGCATTTTCCTTCCCCAATAAGCCACTTTGAATTAGATATCACTTTTGGCATTAAAGACATTACACCCTTCCAAAATTTGGAACCTCTGCTTAAATGCATCACTAAATACAAATGAGAATTACCAATGTATTTACTAGTAAAAAATCTAGACCACATGGATCTCCATTGAATCAATTTCCAAGCAAATTTCATCATCAATGACTCTTGAACATCAAAAAGATTTCGAATACCAAGCCCCCCTCCTCAACTGGCAAACATAGTTTTTTCCATGCTATCAATTTCCTTTTTTTATTTTCCATCGACGAACTCCAAAGGAAATCATAAAATAATTTCTCCAATTTAGATATCACCCCTTTTGGCAAATTTAACACAGAAAGCATGTGAAAAGGTATACTATTTAAAACATGCTGAATCAACACAATTTTCCCTCCAAACGAAAGCACTTTGCTTTTCCACCCTGATAATTTCTTCTAAACTTTTGCCAAAAGCAAATCAAACATTCTTATTTTCATACCGACTGCAAATAACGGAAATCCAAAATATGTGCATGGCCAATTTCCATCCTCAAATTCTAACATCAATTTCAACCTATTTTTCCTATTTGTCGAGATGGACTTAGAGAAAAACAAAGAAGACTTACTTGGATTTATCAGCTACCCAACATCACTTCATATCTATGTAAAACAACCATAATATTTCTCATTGAAGAGATTCCCCCATTTGCAAAAATCAGGAGATCATTCGCATAAAATAAATGAGAAATCACCAAACCTCCACAAGGATGAAAGGGAAGAATACGCCCCAAACTGAACTCTTGATTAATCATGTGAGAAAGAACCTCTTCAGATAATATAAATAATTAAGGAGAAAGTGGGTCACCTTGCTGAAGACCACTCGAAGCTTTAAAGAATCCTTTCGTAAAACCATTTAACATTACCGAAATAAAAAGGAGACAATATAGCATTAAAAACAATACTCATCCATTTCTCAGAGAAACCCAATGTTGCAAAGAATCTCTAGAAGAAAACTCCAATTTACACGATTATATGCTTTTGGCATATCTATTTTCAACATTAAATTTCCACCTCGTACTTTCCGATTAATGCCTTGTATCAATTCTTGGGCCAAAGAAATATTATCGAATATAATATGACCACGAATGAATGTTGCTTGCTCAAGAGAAATAATCTTATCAAGGATCGGAAACAATCAAAACACCATAATCTTTGCCATAATTTTATATACCACTAAACATAAACTTATTTGACGAAATTGGCCAAAACCCAAAGGCTCATCAACCTTCGGAATTAAAACCAAATTTGTAGCCCCAAAAACAGTCGATAATGGTTGACCTTCAAAACAATCCTTGGCCATTTCCAAAAGATCAAATTTAATAACATCTCAAGCCATCATGAGAAAACTAGCTAGAAATCCATCCAGTCCTGTGCTACTATTCACAGGAATAGACCAAAGTGAATTTTGGACCTCCTACATAGTAGGCACTAAACACAAAGCCTCATTTTCATCCAAGGTAACAATCGGCTCAATTAAATGCAGCCCAGCTGAATCTCAAGTTACTTGAGAAACTGAAACCAATCTCTTGAAAAAATCTACTGCCCTTTCATGCACCTCATCTGCTGAATTTAATGAATTACCATCATGTAGTCTCATCCTCTCTATCTTTTTATTCTTTTTCTTTATTCTCATAGTAGAATGAAGAAACTTGTATTGGAGTCTCCTTCGACAAGCCACTTAACTCGAGATTTTTGACAAGCTAGAATTTCCTCATGATGCACCCACTCCAAGTGATCTTGTTTACACTTCAATAATTCGGCTTTAGCCTGAAAAGAAAAATTACTTGTAATATTTTCCTCCAAGCCAATAATTCACCCTTCTAATCTTTTCAATTCTACTTCCACTCGGCCAAACACATCTTTGTTCGATTTTTTCAAGGTCCCTTTTAATAATTTTAACTTTCATGTTATCCTCACCATCGCACAACCATTCACTCTAGTATTCCACACCTCTTGAACAAAAGGAATGAAATCCTCATGTGAACCCAGTGTTTTTAAAATCGTACCGTACTGGCCGGTACGGCCGGTATATTCCGTACCGGCCACCGGACCGGTACAGAAATTCTGTAATTTCGTACCGGTTCAAATACCGGCCGTACCGGCCGAGATTTCGGCCTGTACCGGCCTATGTACCGGCCCGTACCGGCCGGTATTTCGGTTTCGTTTTTTTTTTTTTTTTTTCATTTTTTCAAACTACAAATTTATTTTTTTACCTCCAATTTAGACTAAACTATTTATAATTTATATAGATATATGTATTTATGTATAATTTATTTATATATAAATTATTCTTTTGAAATATAATTAATATATATTTATATATATAATTTATTTATATATCGACTATCCCGAAACGGTACACGAAACGGTACCGGTATCGAAATATTTCGTTCCAGTGCCTTGACCGGTACGGCATCCGGTACGGTATTCAAAACATTGTGTGAACCCCACATATGGAGAAAACGAAAAGGTCGATTAATCATCTCATCCTTTTTAGTCAACTGAAACATCATCGGAGCATGATCTAAAGAAGTTCGAGGCAAATACTTCACATGAATATCCCCAAAACAATATAAGAACAGAATATTAATGAGTACCCTATCCAACCGAGCCCAAATTCTTCTACCACCTAACCTTCCATTGCACCAAGATAATCGATTTCCTTTAAAAGGCAAATCCAGCAAAGCACAATCATGAATACATTAATTGAACTCCAATTTAACCCGGGAAGCTTGTAATAGCCCTCCCACCTTCTCACTATCATTTCTTATGAAGTCCCCCCCTCCCCCCAAATGAACCAGGGATGACCACAAGGCTGCGGGCCTTTAAGAAAATCCCATAGATCCATTCTTCTATCTCAAAAACAGCTAGCACATACAAAAGTATACCCTCCATGAACAAACCAACAACTAATAGCTTGATCCAACATTGAGACTAATTCGAATTCAAAATTCTCAGCCCCAAAAAATCCAATTTTTTCCTCCATAATCCGCATTATTAAAATAAAACAGAAAATTCATCCATCTTGTCCATCTACTACATTTATTAGAATGTACAAAAGGTTCCAAAAGAGCCACCATTGAAGGTCGACTTTTATTCAAAATACGTCGAAGTCTACTTTTCGACGAAACAATCCCCCTAATATTCCAAGTAAGAATATTCATAAAAAAAATTAAATAAATTTTTTGGAATGAGTACGGCGCTCCAAAACCACAATCGATTTTTGTTTCCTTACCCCCTTGATTTTTTTCAATGGACCGTGCATATCAGGATCCGAATCAAAGCATTTAGCAGCTAATTCATTAAGAGCATCCTCTATTTCCCCATCAATAACAGCCTGACTCCTCACTCCCTCCTCTTCCAATGCTTATGTATTCAAACCTCCCAAATCAGCCATACCCAACTCAAATTCCAAGGCCTCATCCATTAAAAGTAGAGTGCTTCTTGGTTCAGATTTTTTGGTAATTTTCTGATATTCAAGCTCCACCTCCTTCTCTATAATATATCACACCAGTTCCCCTTTTGTCTTAGATCCTAGCCAAAAACATCACCATGTATCTCATCAACTATATCCCTCAGCATAGAAGAGACAGCATTCATTTCTTCTATCACTTCATTGTTATTCAATTCCAAATCAGCATTTTTATCCACAACCCTCGAACAAGAATTAAACACCACTCCCAACTAAGAAACATATAACATTTCTTTAGAAACCTCTATACTCAAAGCTCTTCGATCTCAGATTGACTCAAGAATCACCTCTCTCCTTGACTTTGAAGACTCACCAACAACCTTCTCAGCAACCTCTATATCCACCCGATTTTCTACAGCCGTCCATATTTTTTTCCTTTGATCTTTCCTTTCTTCATCCTTGAAATCAATCTTCTTATTTTTTTAATCCCATGAATTTTGATCCTTCCTTAAACAATTACTCTCTAAATGCCCCTGCTTCCTACAACACATACAGAACAAAGGAATCAAATCAGAAATTACCTTTTGAAAATGGCTCACAACCATTCCCAGAGGCCCCAACCAAAATGAATTCCGAAGTGGCTTAGAAACATCAATCTCAACACAAGTCTGAGCTACCTCAAGATGAGTCACGCACATCATAGTGTTGTCCCTCTTCAAATACCTGCCAAATCCATTACCAATACTACTCAACATTGATACCTGAAAATAATTTAGCGGTAGTCCCGGCAAGGTAACCCACACAAGAACCCACGGTGAATCTTCCTCTTCCATGAAATCCGAAGTCCAATGGGACAACCAGAAAGGAACCCCATGAATCTCTAAATTTCCTCTTGCCATAACACTAATAAAGTCATCTTCTTTAGATATCCTCACCAAAATATTTCTTGGATTGCAAAGTTGACCCACCATCGGAATGGACTTTAAACCCTAACAATTTTTGATAAAATCCCGAATGTGATCCAGAGAAGGTCGACAATGTAGAAATTTCAGTACAATCGAAAAGTGAAATGGCTCCACTGATTGTTGAATTTTAGCCTTTGAGAACTAAAAAAACATTTCTCCATCAACAAATTGAGGTTCCCGCAGAGGTATACCAACCTCTTGAAGCAATTGTGGCTTTGACACCACCACATCCATGAATGCCCCCATCGATGACACCCCTGTAGCATGCGAAGTCCCATCTCCTTGCCCTGCCAACAGCGTGTGCCATGTTAACCCTAGCAAAATCGCCCAATGTCCAGTTTACAAGATTATATTATTAAAAAGTGTTAAAAATATGCCTTTCCGTTTAGTTCAATGTGATATAGGGAGCCCTTTTTCAACATCTACTCATGATGGTTTAAGGTATTTTCTTACAATTATTGATGATGATTCAAGATCAACTTGGGTTTACTTGATGTGAAAACTCAACCTTGATTTACTTGATAAGCCATGGTAAATTCTATCACTAGGCAGTGCGGCATTCTTGTGGAGAGATGGTATGTCTACTGAACTAGCTACATTAGAATCCAATAACACTCAGATCCTCACTGACCTACCAACAAACAAAGTTCCTATTGGTTGTAAATGGGTCTTTAACATAGTTCATTGCTGATGGATCAATTGAGATATATAAGGTAAGATTAATTGTCAAAGGGTATAATACTCAAAGGGAAGGCCTTGATTACTTAGAACTTTTTCTCCTATTGCTAAAATGGTAACAATCTGATGTTTCTTATCACTAGTAGCTGTTCATAATTGTCTTCTTATCCATTTAGATGCCAATAATGCTTTTCTTTATGGATATATGGAAGAAGATGTTCACATGAAACTAGCTCTTGGGTATCTTAGAAAGGGGGACACTAGAGTTTGCAAATTGTAGAAATCTCTATATAGCCTGAAATAGGCTCCTCAACAATGGAACTCAAAATTCACATAAGCTTTGTTGTGTCTAGGATTTACTCAATCTAAATCTAATTATTCCTTATTTACAAGAAAGAAAAGTGATTCATTTGTTGTTTTATTGGTATATGTTGATAGCATACTGTTGATATATCAGCAATCAAATTTATCAAATATTTCTTAAGCATGGAGATTGCTTGATCAAAAAAGTGCATTTATATATGTCAATGAAAATATGCTTTGGAATTAATTTCATATGTTGGTCTACTTGGTTGTAAACATGCTAGTTTTCAAATGGATCCTCACTACATATGTCTAAAGGTCTTTTTTTTTTTTTTGATAAAATAATATCATCAATTATCATAAACAATAGTAACAACCATTACTAATAAGCTTTGTCTAGCCATATAGCCAAAGCAACACAGTCTAGGACATCATTCCACCACATCGCAATATCCTCAACTCTCCATGCATATCTTGCTAGACGATGTGCTGCCTCATTTCCCATCCTTTGTACATGTTGAACCTTGTATTCAGTAACGAGATGCAGCAAAGATTGCACTTCATACATCAGAGTCCCAAGACATGCAAAAGAGACTTCATTCTCTTGTAAAGCCCACACCATCAACAAGCTATCACTTTCAACAATCAGATTAGAGAAACCCAAGTGAGCACACAACTGTAGGCCTCTAAACATTGCAAGTAGCTTGATAGATTCAAGATCAAAGATATCATTTTCAATTTTACTAACCGCCATCACCACATTTCCATGCTCATCTCTTAAATTGCTCCCACATCTACCTTATGTAGATAAAAGAACATCGCACCATCCACATTTAGTTTGAGAAAACTAGAGGAGGGGGTTGCTAACAACATATATTCTCCACTCTTGCAGAGGGAACTGTAGTCAAACTTTGATGAGTTTGTTGTAAAGAAAAAGCATGCTCTATGACTTGCTGAGGTTCCAAGTATAGATGTTCTACTATCATTTTATTTCTCCTATGCCACAAAGCCCATGCTATTAAGAAGAAAGCGATAAAAACCTCTTTATCGGTCTTACTCAGTAGTAGCATAGCTATGTTCTTGATTGGCATTCCTTCTTCTATATTTCTCAAGGTAGTAATATGCTTATTCCACACCTCTCTAATTGAGGGACGATAAATCAAAGCATGTAACAAATCTTCTAGCTCATTTTGACAAAACACACAAGTAGGCTCAATCCCCATATTTCTCCTCCTCAGATTTTCTCTAGTAGGAGACCTTCCCAGCAAACTATCCATGCAAAGACTCTAATTTTAATAGGGACTCTTGTATGCCAAATTTCCACACCAGATTATAATTGTAAACATGATATCCCTCTCCCTTATCTCTTGTTGAAATTGTTTTGAAAAATCTGTAAGCACTTTTTACACTAAAAGTGCCATTTCTTTCATATTTCCATATCCACTTATTTGCATGTGCTCCTGGGCTTATGACTATTTTGAAAATATCCACTACTACACTTGGATTAAAGAGAGCTCTAACTTTCTCAACATTCCACCACATTGTATATCTATCAATAAGAGATGCCACCATATCGTCATCATTATACCCATCTGTCAATAACAGTTCTTTATTCAGAGGCATGAAATGAAACAACGTCGTTTCATGCCTGGATTTTTTTTTAACCCCTACCAAACAATGTCCTTTTGTCATAGACAAGATGACATTGTTTGGTTTTTTTTCCCCCGCTACCCCTGCCCTTTCTAGTTTCTACGTCTAGCTTTCAAATCTCTCTATCTCTCTCTCTCAAGACTCACAGTCTCACTCTCTCATCTTCATCATCACCATTTGTCTGCTGCTTCGGCGAGAATTTCTCTCTCAAGCTCTCCGTCCAATTATTTTTATTTTATTTTTTGTTGAGCTATGAAATGGAGAATGGAGGAAGAATGGGATTTGATTGGAGATGGAGGATGGGATTGTGTTTACGAATTGTGTGTTGTGGAGAATCGATTGTGCATGTTTGTGATTGTGTGTTGATTTTTGTGTGTGAATCGAGAGGTTCAAACTTTGAAATTTGAATGTTTGATTTTGTTAGGGTTTCCGATTGGGAATGAAATCCCTAAATTAATTTAAGGTTTCGGATTGGAACTCTAAATTAATTGTTATCTTGTTATGTCCTCAATACTTTCATATATTCTATCTATTTCTACTAGAAAATAAAAAATGAAAATAAATATTGCATCCATATATATAGATAGCAGTTTGCATCAATCCCCAACTTAGACAACATAATTATTAAGTAGCAAGAATGTCACTGTTATTGTTTTTGTTTTTGTTTCACACAAGATGACTTTTCATGGGAAAGTTTGACCTGCCCTTTCCTTTTATGCTTCATTCTAATTTTCTAGGCTGATCTTTTAGTGAATTATTATAATTAAAACTCTTAAAGTACTAATTATTTTACAATATGAAAAATTATTAAAGTTACCACTTAATTAATCGATTAATTCAAAAGAAGTTATAATAAATTTGTATCATTCCTAAACTTTTAATTATTATTAACATGGTTATGTTATATATGTCTTTTTTTCATCTTAAAGATTATATTTAATATGGAACAAAAGAAAATATATATAGTGTGAAATGATTATTTATTTTATTTTTACCACAAGACTTTCATTTATCTACTTGAATCTTTTTTTCTTTTTTCTTTTTTCTTTTTGGTTTAAACTTGAATCAAAATTAAAGTGCTCTAAAGATTTTTTTTACTAGGCAGAATAATTTATATGGCGCTAGCTTCTTGAAAACCAATCAATGAGTTGGACTTATTATCCTAAAAAAACAGAGTTAGATTTATTATTAGCATAAGAAATAAAAATTTCCATAAAAGCTAGGCAAAAATATTTCAAATTACATATTTCAAAAATATTTCCTTAAGCTAGATTCTATATGTTCTTGTTATTTGTGTGTTGATCTTCTAGATTGCGTAAAATTTTCATTTCCAATACATGCATGCCTAGATTTTCAGCCCATGCATAAAATGAGACTATTTTTAAGTTGTTAGCATATATAATTAGTTTTATATTGTAGTGCACGGTACTTTCCAACTTGCCATCTACTTGATGCCTCCTTTAGTAACTCTCCCTCTTATGCATGGAGAGGAATATGAGAGGCTAAGAATAAAAGGAGGGAGATGGAATGTAGGGAATGAAAGAAATATACACATCCTAGATGATGTATGGCTGCCTGGTTTTTGAGAGTTGAGAAAGGAAATTAGTTATTATAATCCTCAACAAAATTGGTTGACTAGGGAATTGGAAGGACAAGTTGCTCTAATAGATTGCAATACTCATTGGTGGAAACTTTCTAAGGTTAGATCTCTCTTCAATCCTAAGATTACAGAGGCAATATTGAGGTTGCATCCAAATTATTTAGATGAGGCTGACACATGGATATGGGAGCATGAGAAAGTGGCATTTTTATTGTAAAAGGTGCTTACAAGTTTTTTAAGTCACTTTCTTTTGAGAATGTGGGGGAAACATCATATGGGGCATCCAAAAAGAAATTTTGGAATAGTTTATGGAAACTAAAAATCCCTCATAAAGTTAAAATTTTTGCTTGGAGAGCATGCAAAGAGATACTTCCCACTAAGGCTAATCTTATCAATAAAAGGGTAGATGTAGATGGGGCCTGATGTTTTTGTGACCACAGTATGGAAGACTTAGCTCATGCATTATTTTTCTATCCTTCCATTCATGAATACTAGTTGAGAAAGTCTCCTACCTTGATACATATGAATCAGTTTACTTCTTTCATGGCCACTGCAATGCATGTATTTTTAGAAGGATCATCAAAGGACTTATCTGACTTTGTTCTGATGGCTTGGGGTTTCTAGCATAGGAGAAATAAGATAATCCATGAGCAAATCAATTTACCACCTCTATAAGTAATAGAGTTTGCTTTTTCAAAGAAGGTCATGTAGGTTTCTAGGTTGCAGCAACCTGTTAACTCAAAAAAAGTGAATTATAGGTGGTCTCCTCCACCAACTGATTGGTTTAAACCCAATTACGATGGAGCCTTATTCTTTGACCATAATAAAACTCATATTGGTGCAATTCTTAGAGATTTCTATAGTTCTATTGTCACGGCACTAAGTAGAGGGGAGGAAGAATTTCTTAAACCAAAAATTGTAGAAGCTACTGTTGTTTTGAGAGGACTACAATTTTGTCTAAACATTGGCATCCAAAACCTTATGATTGAAAGTGATTGCAATTATTTGGTTGAGGAAGTCAATCGTGAAGCAGATTCTTTTACAATTATGAGAACTGTTATTGCTAAAATCAAACGATTAATGCAAGGCTTTAGGAATTGTAAGATACGGCATGGCGGTCAACTTTCTAATGCTGATGCTCTTAGGACTGTTCACCGACCCGACCCAAACCGGCAATAATATATTCCGACCCGACCCGTTTTAGGCCTCTTCTGTTCGCCCGTTACCCGTTAACCAATGCTACAATATTTTTTGAAATAGTGTTCTGACCCCTTTTTTTTTTGGGTGGGGGCCATGTATGTGTAAATATTTATATTATACTTTGTTCTGCATCGTAAAGGGATGGGTCGATACGCAGAGAAGAACTCCATGGATGGGCTCAAAGCTTTCCAAACTTTTTATCTAATATCTTAATAGAAAAATGATACTATGTGACTTGAGTTTGTTCTCTTAATTTGATTGTTCATATATTTTACGTTATTTTTTTATTTTTTTTAATGATTAAGAAAGTAATTATTAGTATATTGATATTTCTTAAAATGTTTAAAAATATTTAAAAAATATTTGAAAGAAAAAAAAAATATACAATTTTCACTAAGAGGCATGCCCAATGGTCAAATCTGGACGGCACAATAGCAACACTCATCCTAGTAAGATTAAAAAGGAAGAATACCGATAACATCTTGAGTGTAGTAGTGTACTACTTAATAAAAAAAAGGAAAAGAAAAGTAATAATGTGAATGCATAAGTAAATAAGTAATAATACCAAGAGCATCATGAGTGCAGTACTTGAAGAACATTCTTGACGAGCATGCATTAACCAGTAAAACAAATTTAAATACATAGATAGTCACAACATTAAAATTATGATTACCATATTAACAATGTTTGATGTTTTAACAATAGGACAAGGGACTTAAGGACTAATGTAGTGATCATAGGGGCTCACTCTCTCCCTCCCATAAGTGACAAAAAGTCCACCAAACTCCCCATCCTATACCACCAACAACCATTGGGCAAAGGAAGAGGTTCGACTCCTCCTACGTCTGTTCCTCCCGCTCCACACTCCCTTGTCCATAGTGCTACCAACCTTGGGCCACTTCAGAGATAATGTCGGGAGAGTCTTCTAACTTAGTGAGAGAAGCTTTGTCTAGGCTGAGTTGAGAAGCTTTGTCTTACTAAAGGTAAGGTTGTCCTTTAGTCTGTGTGTTTGCTCGGACTGAGAGGGAGGAAGATGTCTGAGGCACTACTCGAAAAATGGAATAAGCTTTGGCTCACTAAGGCTGAACAGGTGGGGATACAAGTTGAGTTCTCAGCAGATGAAATGGTATCAAAAAGAGGCAGAATGTGCCTACTGGGTCTTATAGTGGTGGATAAGCAAATAAACAGATATGCCTTCCAGGGCATAATGATGAAGATATGAAAGCCAAGGGGGGGTGATTCTTTTCACACCTGTTGGGGACAACCTGTTCTTAATAGAGTTCAACAATGCTCGTGATATGGACAAAGTCAAACAAGGGAAGCCATGAACTTTTGACCGTAATCTAGTTTGCCTCAAGGAATATGATGGGATGATGGCTCCAAAAGATATAGTCTTTGATTCAGAAACAATGTGGATCTAGCTCCATAATATCCCTCTAGGTGGAATGACTAGAACTGTTAGTGCAAAAATAGGGAGTAGTGTGGGAGAAGTAGTGAGTGTGGATGCGGACGAGGAAGGGATTGGATAGGGTCCTTACCTACGTGTTCAAATTAAGGTTAACATCACACAACCTCTCATACAAGGTATTATTAGCTCCTTCAATGGGAGTAAGGTCTGGGTTGCCTTTCATTATGAAAGGCTCCCAAATTTCTATTTTTATTGTGGTATAATTAAACATGGCACAGCTGGGTGCCCTGAACTTGCAGCAGTTAGATCGATGCATGGCAAGAATGATTCTCAATATGGCGCTTGGCTCCATGCAACGAACCAAAAAGAGGGCATCAAGCTGAAACAGGTTGACAAGGATGAACATGGACATAGCCATGAATACTGCTCAACAAAAAAAGTTGATGACAATGACGTGGAAATATCGACCAATCACAAAGGAAAGCAACTTGACACGCCTGAAGTTGTTGCATATTCATAGGAAGGGACCACATCTCAAAGGACAGGCCTTGCTCCTGTCAAGTCTGGGTGCAAGGAGGACAGGCTAGGGGAAAGGTCAAGAATGGCTCCAATTACCTTATCTGAGGCACTTTCTAGGGAAAGGGACAACACTAGCTTAAATGTAGGGGGGGTCCCTAAATGTAAACTTACCAAAGGCCTTTGGTCCAAAGGACCTACCCTTTGACCAAGGTGGACAAACATCCCTTGCCCTGGGGGGGTATAGTAGAAAGGAGTGTTGAGCAGGCAGTAGGGGTTGCTAGAGGCCCTAGTATATAGAACAGTAAGGGAGTCAAGGACAAATGTCATATTCTCGAGGAGGTTGATATGAATGTCCCCTTAATAGACCAACTTAGGAAATGGTAAAGGAGGGCACGAGATATAAATCTGGTGGAACATGATACTTTACTTGATATGGTGGATGATATGCATGAATTAAACACAATTGGCACCCAGACTAGGGGCAGGACAAAAAGAAAGGCAAGTCCTAAGGAATCAACCAAGAAAAAAGGAAAAGTAACACTGCAACATGAGGAGAGGTGCACCAATGGTACTGTAGAGGCTGAGTTCCAGCCCTGCCAATTCAGATGAGCATCATAAGCTGGAACTACCGAGGGCTTGGAACCCTCGGACAGTTAGGATCCTTGACAGGTTGGTTAAGGATAAGTGCCCCAACTTGGTTTTCCTCATGGAAACCAAATGCTCCAAGGCAAGAATTGAGACTGTTAGGAGGCATATTAAGTTTGATAACTGTTTGGTTGAGGACAGCAAGGGAAGTAGCGGAGGACTGGCTATGATTTGGAAGGATAGTATTGATGTTCAGCTGTTCAACTTTTCTAGATGGCACATCAGTGTTTTTATAAAAGATAATGTTAATGAACCTACATGGATACTAACTGGTTTTTATGGTCATCCAATGACATCCAAAAGGGCACAAAGTTGGGCCCTTCTAAAAGTTCTGTAGCCTATACCTCCTACAACATGGATGTGTATTGGTGATTTCAATGAAATCACTAGTCAAAGTGAGAAGATGGGGGCAATGACTAGACCTTATAAATAGCTAGAGGCTTTTTGTGAGGCCATTGAATCTTGTGATCAAACTTTAATCAATACAAAGGGCCTGAAGTTTACATGGTCAAATAAAAGGAGTGGGAGGGGTTTCACTAAGGAAAGACTCAATAGGGGGGCTTGCCAATGCAGAATGGAATATGAAATTCCAAACTGTCACCTGCCTTGTACTACATGCTATAAAATCATATCATTCCCCTCTAGTAGTATCCTTAGTCAACAAGAACATTGAGAGCAGTAGGACACCATCAAGATTTAGATTTGAAGTTGCTTGGTCTTTGAAAACGGAATGCACTGATATTGTTCAAGCAGCATAGTCAAAGGAAAATGGGGGCCATGATGCTAACTCTATAATCAGCAACAAGCTTGCCAACTACGCCAAAGCCCTAAGGACCTAGAACTCAACCAGAAGAAGAGAAGAGCAGACCTGGAGAGAATTGCTAAATTACAAGGGATTGACATAGGTAACCATGGTCCATACATCAAATAGCTTCAAGAAGAGGTGGAGCAAGCTTTGGATGAGGAGGAACAAAAATGTAAGCAAAGGGCTAAACAACATTGGTTAAAGCATGGTGATATAAACACTCAATTTTACCACCTATAGGCCAATCAGAGAAGGAAGACCAATTCCATTACTCAGCTCCTGGATCAAAGTGGGAAGATAACTGAAGGCAAGAAGGAGATATCAGCAATTTTTTATGATTACTTGTCTAACCTTTTCTCATCCTTAGGTCCATCTGATTTCCAAGAATGTCTCCAAGGAATGGCCCCAACAGTTATAGAAAGCATGAACAACAAGCTGTTAGCCAAGTTTACCGATCAAGAAATCAAAGAGGCAATGTTCCAAATGAATCCTCTTGGATCCCCAAGCCCAAATGGGTTTCCAGCCCATTTTTACCAAACTCACTAGGATAGTATTGGCAAAGAGACCTGCCAGTTTGCCCTTGCTATCCTTAACCAAAGAGGTTCCTTAACTGGTGTTAATGACACTTTCATTTCACTTATACCAAAAGTCAAGAACCCAAAAAGACTTACTGATTTTAGACCAACAAGCCTGTGTAATGTCAGCTACAAAATTGTTGCCAAGGTTTTAGCAAACAAACTTAAGCCTATTCTACCTAAGATAATCTCAATGAACCAAAGTGCATTTGTCCTAGGTAGACTCATCACCGATAATGTCCTAGTTGCATACGAGACTCTTCATTCCATGCAAACAAAAATGAGAGGTAGAGCTGGATATATGGCACTCAAACTAGATATGAGTAAAGCCTATGATCGAGTGGAATGGGGTTTCTTTAAAGCTATTATGGAAAGGATGGGCTTTGATCAAAGATGGGTATCCATAGTCATGACCTACATCTCCTCAGTTTCATACTCCATTCTAGTCAATAGAGAGGCCACCCCTTCACTAACCCCCTAAAGGGGAATTAGACAAGGAGACCCCCTATCTCCTTATCTTTTCATCATAGTTGCTGAAGCCTTATCTTGCCTTTTGAATCAAGCTAAATTGAGGGGAAGTATATCAAGCATACCAATTGGAGCAGACCTTATTCGTGTTAACCATCTATTTTTTTGTAGATGATAGCCTCCTCTTCTGCAAAGCCAACTCTTTGGAATGGAGTAGGATGTTGTACATACTGGAAATCTTTGAGAAGGCGTCGGGGCAGGTAATAAATAAAGAAAAAACCAGTATTTTCTTTAGTAACAACACTCCTATTGAGATCCAAAGCAACATACTAAGTATTTCAGGAGTTAAAGCCTTAGGCACATTTGAAAAATATCTTGGCCTACTTGCTGCTCTAGGCAAAACAAAAGGTGCAACATTTCACTTTCTTATTAACAGGACTTGGCAAAGAATTACAAACTGGAAGACCAAATTTCTCTAAGATGCAGGGAAAGAAGTACTCCTAAAGGCTGTCCTACAAGCTATTCCAACATATACTATGGGCATTTTAATGCTCCCAGTGTCAATTTCCAAGAGGCTTAACCAACTGATGAGGAACTTTTGGTGGGGATTTAAGGAGGATCATTCTAAAGTACAATGGATAAAATGGGGTCAGCTAAGCCTAAGGAAGAAGAAGGGTGGACTAGGTTTTAGGGATGTTAAGAGCTTCAATCTTGCCATGTTGGCAAACAAAGCTGGCGCCTAATCCAACACCCAAACTCACTACCTGCTCAGATTCTTAAGCAAAAGTACTTCCCCCATAGGGAGCTGCTGGATTCAAAACTGAGCAACAGGTCATCTTATACTTGGAGGAGTATTCAAAAGGGTCTACATCTATTAAAGAAAGGGCTGGTGTGGAGAATTGGTAATGGTCAGCGGGTCAACATATGAGAGGACAAGTGGATCCCTCAACCTCATACATACAAGATACAATCCATCAAGCTTGAGGCTACAACATTGTCTTTAGTAGCAGATTTTATTGATCCAAATCTGAGACAATGGAAGGATCCAATTCTACACAATCTGTTCTCTCCAACTGGGGTAGAACTTATCAAATCAATTCCTATTAGCATTGGTGGGAGGGATGACCAACTAGTATGGAATGAGACAAATAACAGTAAATTCTCTGTTAGCAGTGCTTACCACCTACACGGAGAAATGGAGACCAGACTAGTGGGGGGGCCCTCACATCTTGACCCTCTTTCTAGTATATGGAAAACTTTGTGGAAGTTACCAACCCCCCCAACAGTGAGAATGTTTGTGTGGAAAGCATGTAGTGAGGCCTTACCCACTATGGCAAACTTGATGAGAAGACACATTATCACATAGAGTAACTGCCCAATATGTAAGACAGCGTGTGAAACAACTGAACATGTTCTTTGGAGCTGCGAGGCTGCTAAAGATGTGTGGAGTCAAGGGAGTAGAAAGATCCAAAAAATGAGCATCAACTATGTTTCCTTTAAGGAAACTTGGCGCCTCATTCTTCATCATCTACAAAGGGAAGAGCTAATGGAAGTGGCAGTGATATGTCAACTAATTTGGGCAAAACAAAAATGAGTTTATTCATGGAAAGGGCTTCTTGCACCCAAACCAAATTCTCAGTAAAGCCTCTAGTGAAATAGAAGCTTACAAATCTAGCCAACACTACAAAGACTCTTGCCCATTCAGCTCTAATAAAGGGTCCACAATTGTTTGGCTCAAACCCCCAATAGGAACCTATAAGTTGAATTGGGATGCCGCCTTTAATTCCACTAAAGGGCTAGTAGGGATTGGCGACATTTTGAGAGATGAGGTGGGAAGGAGTATTGGGACCCTTTAAGCTAAGAGGAACTTGCAACTGAATGCTTTTAGTGGGGAGGCTTATGCTTTAACGTTGAGTGTTGGTGTTTGCAAGGAAATTGGTATTTCTAATTTTATAATCGAGGGAGATGCATTATAGATTATCAGACTCTTTAATGGCAACTCACTCGACTGGAGCTATGGTGGATTACTAGTAGAAGATGCCAAAAGAGAGCTGAACCAATTTGCTACCTGGTCAGCGGTTCATACTAAAAGAGAGGGTAACAAAGCAGCTCATGCTATGACAAGAATGCCCTCACCCTTTTTGAAGATTTGTTAGAACTTAAAGTTACTTCAAGATGTGTTCAATAGATTGTAAGAAATGATATGTCTGTAATATCTTGTTAAGGAAATGAAATGTTTCTTTTCTCAAAAAAATAAAAATAAAAAATAAATAAATAAATAGTGCTGCCAACCTTTTTATTTCCTAGTGCTCTTTGATTTTTCCTTAAGCTGGGAAATGGCTTGATCTACTTTCTTTCGGTGTTGAAGTCTCTAAATGTGCTGCCCATTTCGATTCACTGGTCCTTGATCCTTCAGAAGCTTGGAGAAGCACAACCAAACAATTAGCCTATACGACTCAAGCGTGGCCTATGCCGCACGTATGACTCTTGCATTGCAACGTATATTCTTTTGACGCACGTAGTTCCAAAAGGCCCAATGGTGTCACGCCCCAAAATAGTCTCTCATAAATATTCTTGGCCACTGGCTATTCGGATTGTTTGTACTTTGTAGCATTCTACCTATATATTCCTGTTTTCGCTTCCCTTAACTAAAGATTATTATTAATCTATCAACTCAAAACAGTGGAACATGAGTTTTGGCCTTACATTGCAATCCACAGGACCACAAGTTAAAATGCTAAAAAAGAGCAAATAGTAGATTTTCCTAACCAATTCGATAGTCGAAACAACAAGAAGTAGAATACTCATTATCGTCATAGCTTTTGATCGTGTCATCGCAATCCACAAATAGACCAAAGAAAAAAATCAGAGATGACGGCTTCTCTTATAGGGGATGGGTAGGAACAGTTTGAACCATCTCATACCCTTCTTTATATTTTATCTGTGTTTCGTTAACTACAATGAAATATTTATTTAAATTTCTCATCGCTTATTTAAAAAAGTTATAATTAGGAGTTTAATCGATCAAGTTTTGAACATATTTTAGAATTGATTCGGTATACACCGATTTTAAAAATTGAAGAATGATATCGGACATATTTATCTTTAAAAATAGTATTTTCAATTTTATTGATTTTGGTCTTTTTACTAGTTTTTCTGATGAAATAGGTAGGTCGGTGCTCAAGAAGTTGAGCTTGGAACAACAAATCAATAAATTATAAAAACAATTGTCTAAATATAAAAATGATATACAACAAAAAAATAAGAATTATAGTAAAGCTATCATAATATAGATGCATTATTTATAAAAATATATTTTAGTGATAATATGATGGTTACTTAAAATTAAAATTAAAAAATTTTTATACTAGATTAATTTTATGTTATTTATAAGATTTTATGTTATATTAATTTTATATTATTAGATTATTATACATGAATTTTAAGATATATAAAATTTCATATTATATTAAATAGAAATTTTGCATATAATATAAATAAATCTTATTAAAAAGTTATTTATATACAATAAAAATAATATACATATATATAAATCGAACTAGTGTAAAAAAATTTAAAATCAAAATCAGATCGCTTTAAAATTGATTTAAAAAAAAAATTAATATCAGACTGAACTGATTTTAGATCAACTACACCAACAAGATCCAGTGCGGACCAAATTATATTAGATTTTTATTTTCAGCCTTGTAACCTCTGGTTAATATATAAACGAACGTGCTGCTAAAACATGAATGAAAAGAATATAGACTAACTTAAAAGACCGAATGTTCTTCAATGCATTTAAGATTTTGCACATAAATTTGATCTTAAAATTTATAAATGCCGATTTAATTAAATGAGTAACATTCTATTATATAACAACAATCAGGATTTTAACAAAACTTAAAAATTGATGAGCTATATATAATCTCAACTTGAAAAGGTAGAGAAAGAAAATTCATATTTCCCAATAATGGGTTAGATTAAATATACATACACATATATTGTACAAGTTTTCATCTTCCATGTTGTAGTACTTGACAATAATTTGCATGTTATTCTTTCTAAGTTTCAATTTGGTACAAAAAATTTTCTAGTGTTCCAAACTATCAAACCCAGTGACCAACTTCACTTGTCATTTTTTGAACTTAGATTTGCAAAATCAGTAGTTGTAATAGTCATTTTAATGCGTACAAGCATGCTAAAATAAACATTTTCTACAGCTTCAAGGTACAAATCCAATTCTAATTTATGTTTTCATTGCAGACATGCCTAACATGTACAGGCCGCTCCCCAGTTTGAAAAAGAAAAAGAAATGTTAGATGCTTCTTTATTATTTTAAGAGAAATGCTACACATTATCCCACACCATACACTTTATATATTAAAATATTATTTTTTATTATTTTTTATTTTTTATTTCATTTTATTCTTATTAAACTAATTGAATTATTTTATTTATCATCCACACACTACATATTTATTATAGAAAAAATAAAAAAAAAAATTTAAATAAATATGGTGTATGAAGTGTGAGGATAACAAGAAGAATTTTCTTTATTTTAATAACTAAAAACGTAATGGAGGGAAGAGGAAAGCGGCAGGATCCAAAACAGTGGATTGCAACTTGTTTGGCAGAATCGGGGACCCGTTTGGTTTTGTAATTAAGAAGACATGTAATAAAGATATTTTAAATAATAATAAATAAAATATTATTATAATATTAATTTTATATTAAAATTAAAAAAAAATTTATTATATTTTATATAAAATTAAAAAAATTATAATAATTAAATAAATTAAAATGAGGTGAGATTATTTAATTTTTAATAACCATTCCCTCAATCGATGGGAGAGAGAACGAATTCATTCTTAGGTGAGCTGTCGTACATTATAGCAATGAGAAGCGGACACGTAAGAAGAGCAGGTATACACGACCGCTCATGATAACATCCGAAATTCAAATCCCCTTCTCTCCCACTTAGTTGTTTTCAAACACCCGCCGTCTATTTTATTTTGAGTTGAAAAAGATCTATTTCCCCCAGAGCTGACCTGCATTTCAAACGTCTCCGCCTTTACTCTCTCACTCGCCTCTAGCCTTGTCTCATCAGATTGCGCATCTCAATCTCATGACTTCTCACTCATCACTCCCTCCCATGGCGCAAGTTCGCCAACTGCCCTGCGACGGTGACGGTGTTTGCATGCTCTGCAAGGTCAAGCCATCCGACGAAGACAACCTCTCCTGCAAAACCTGTGCCACCCCCTGGCACCTCAACTGCCTCACCTCCCGTCCCGAGACAATCGCCTCCGCTCTCCAATGGGAATGCCCCGACTGCACCTCTCTCTCCCTCGACCTCCCGCCTGCTACTGCTTCCGGCGGCGCCTCCGACGACCTTATCGCTAAGATCCGTGAGATTGAGGCTGATGCGTCTCTCACAGAGCGTCAGAAGGCGAAGATGCGTCAGGAGTTGATGATGAGGGGAAATGCTTGTCTCGATGGCGATGAGAAAGACCATAAGAGGAAGAGAGGAAAGGAGGAGGAGATGAATGTTGGACGAGGAGGTGGAAGTAACGATGTGTTGGATCTTTTGGATGGGAGTCTTAACTGCTCCTTCTGTATGCAGTTACCGGAGAGGCCTGTTACGGTACGGTTCCTTGGTTCTTTTCATTTCCCTTATCTTTGTTAAAAAAATGTCATTTATACTTTTTTTATTGGCGTTTGTGGTCTTAGCGCACTTACATATCTCACCTATTATTATTACTATTTTATTATTTATTTATTTATTTTTTAATTTTCTAAGCACTACACATCACCTTTGTTGAGTCCTATATATATATATATATATATATATATTTTTTTTTAATTCATTCATACTTTATTGATTCCGAGATAAAACTATAAGCCATTTTGGAAATTCTCTGCACAGTGTTCTCTGTTTTGGATATCCTATTATTTGGGGTCCTGGTATCCGGTTTTTTAATATATATATATATATATATATATATATATATATATATATATATATATATATATATATATATATATATATATATATATTTATATTTATGTCCGCTTCCAGAATATCCATTCCGAGACAACTCAGGGTTCTGTCTTTTGTGCTAATGTCTCGTTTTTTACTGGTGCATGGCAATACTGTTAGATGTCGTATCATGCGACTTCCCACTCGCTATTACTTTACTTTCCTTTTCTTTCTATCTATTTTGAATTAATTGCAGAGAAATATTAAACAATCTTTGGTTGCGTTTGGTTAAGAAAAATTTTAAAATGTGTTTTTATTGGAGTTTGGGAGTGTAAATAAGAAAATTTAAATAATAAAATAATTTTTTTTTAAGTTGACTTATATATTAGAGTTTGGAGAGTAGATTGGCAGAGTTTTAAAAGTTATACCAAGATATTTCCTTTAATTATAAAATTTTTTCTAAGGTAGTAATCTTTATAAAATTTATTTTTGTTTTTTCGGTTTTTATTTTACTTTTTGCTGAAATCTGAATTAATGATCGGATGAAAAGTTAAAACGTTGAAGTTGAATATAATCTTCTAAGATAAAAGATGTTTGAATTGAAGTTGAAGTTTTTTGAAAGAACTCTTAACCAAACAGGTCCTTTGTATTGGTTTGGTGTTCGTTAAATCCTTTTGGTCTGTCAGTGATCTTTTCTCTCTCTTCTCCTCGTATCACTTATCGGTTTTTTCATTGGGTTGAATTTTGTTAGTTATTATCTTTACACATCATATATTGTAATTTTTTATTTTTTTAATTTTTTTTTAAGTTTATTCTTTTTAAACTAATTAAATTCTTCTATTTATTATTCATGTACCAAATACTTAGTAAAAGAAAAAAAAATGAGATGTGCATGCTTATGTTTAGAATTTTTCTCCACGGTTTATAGTTGTACTTTTTTTTTTTGGTTAACATATGACTGGTTTAATTTTTTTAAATCTTAAATAGCTTACCAAGATTCATTTTTTTTAAAATTTTTTTAATGGTTTTTTAATAAGTAATGTTATTTTAAAGCCTTTATATTTACACTGTTTACATGATATAATTTGATTTAGAATATAAATTTTACAAGTCCAATATTACTATTTAAATAATGTAGATTGTGTGCTTTATACACTGACTTAAGAATAGAATAAGTCTTTCAATTCATTGTGATTTGTTCTCTCTCTCTCTCTCTCTCTCTCTCTCTATGTGTGTGTATATATATCATTTGAATATTATTTTTTATACTTTATTTATTCACTATAAATATATCTCTTCTACCTACTAATAAATTGACAATATTCTCTTATATTTTAATATTTGCAATATCTCTCCGTGTGATTTTTTTAATGTCATTATGATGTCTCCCTTTTTAAGAAACAAACACAAAATAACTCAAATAGAAAATTAAAAAGGAAAATAAATGAAGATTTTTTTCTATACTGCATCAACTCATGAGACTAATGTTAAAAGTGTGGTGTTTATATGACAAGAGGTGCATGTGGAAGTAATGAAATTATCATAATCAATTTTTAAAGATAGGGAACTTTCTATGCAGGAGATAGATTGTTCTTTGTTAGTACACTACTCCTATGGCTAAAGCTATTGACTTCAATTGGCTAGATTTTTAGGATTTTCTTGATTCTATTTCTTCTTGATCTTAACTAGGTGTTACCTCATATATACTTCTTATGTAAATGGCTATTCCTATTCCTATTCCTATTAATATAATAAAAAATAAGTCTGCAACCATGGCAAGCACCATGGCAAGCTTGCAAAATAGGTTTTTATTTTACATGAGCCAGTGGAGAAGATATTTTCTCAAAGTGGTCAGCCATTTTGCCTTTATATGCAAAATAGATAACTCATTGTTAATGCTCTAACATCCTCATCCTATTATGTCCCCTTCCTCTAGGGTTAGAGATTTTTAGTAACATTAACATTCCATGAGCAAGGTATAAGATAATTTCATATATAATTAAAATTTAAATGAAACTTTTATTACTAAAACTTGAATATTAGCAAATATAATGAGACCCTTAAGCTGAAAAGTTTAATAAGGTTCCTTATTGTCAAAATAAGTTGACGGAAATAAAACACTAAACTTTAATGACTCTTATAGCTAGGTTATGGTCTCCATGTATTAGTCTTTCCTGCTGGCACATCTTCCATCTCCTCAATACTTGGGACGGTTAAATTATAAATATAAACTGACTCAAAAGACTCAGTAAGTAGATAAATCACATAGTTACCACAATTTTAAATAGATCTATCACTTTTAAAAGGACATACATGAACTGTAATAACAATCACCCATATAAGATGTGTTTTTGTTAATCTTTTGGTGGCCAACATAAATCAGGCCTTGTGTGTAAGGCTTGGTGATCTTAAAGATCACAATTTTGTGCCTGTGGCAATGGGTGGAATGCATTCAAAGTAGATGGACAACTTGATAAATTTGGCCTCGTTTATTTTCGCAGATGAGATTAGTTGACATAAAAGTTAAAAATTAAATAAAATATTGTTGGAATATATTTCTTTAATATTATTTTTTGTTTTAGAATTTGAAAAAGTTGAATTGTTTATATATTATTTTGTGTGGAAAAAGTTGTAATAATGATATAAGATTAGATGAGACGAGATGAAAAGTTTTCCAGAAAGCAAACAAGGTCGGTGCACCTAAGAGAGCCATTCTTAGCATTGCCATCCACCCCTCATCCTTTCATTCCTTCACCCCTCAACAATCAAAAGGCCAACAAGAAAAGCATTTATGTGCGCTCATTCATCCACATGGTCATCTAATTTACTTTCTTTCCCTTTCCTTTCTTTTTCTTTTCCTTTCATTTCTTTCATCCATCATTTAGCATAATACTCCCGATAAATACATCACATTACGAAAGCAATGATGCCGTTTCATAAAAGAATTAAGCTTTATGTTATCACAATAACCCACCCTTGGGTAGCCTTGGTAGTAAGGGCGAACTTGTGTGCATTAGTCCCATGTCATAAGTTCAAGTCCACTTGGGATCAAAATGCGATTTAAGTAGGAGGCCATAGTGGTGGGTTGTTGTACTAGTCTCTCCAGGGGTTTAGCTTTCATGGGTGAGCCCTCTGTTGTGGGGTGGTTGGGGTCATAAAAAAATGTTACCACCATAATTAAACACAATTTCATAAAAGAAATACATCTCAATTATGTTAAAAGAAGCCATGATCATATCTACCTACTCTCTGGCTTGCTCTTAAAAGAACAATTCTACTCTTAAATTTTTCCTTTTTCTTCCTCCTCTCTCCCCTTCCCATTCTCTTGTCCTCTCTTGCACCCTTCTTTCTCCCTTACTTTGTTTCTGGCTAACCTTTAAGTAAGAAAACTGTGCATGGGTTAATTATCCGTTTGGCTGTTTTAATTTTAATTTTTGATTTTTTTTGGGAAGCTGGCAGCAATGATGCTGAGAAATGAGAAATTTTGACACCACCAGCATGTTCTCATTGGAGGAAATGCTGGTTACTGCCATTACTTTTTTGTTCGTGTATATATTGTTGGCAGCTACCATCTGCCACATTTCCTAAAAGACAATCAGTTTTTCATACTCAATAGGGGGAAAAGTGAGGTGGCCAACATATCAGGCCATGAACTATTGTTGACACTCCACTCTTACTGGACAAATTCCCAGCTTGCTAAATCTGTACAATTCTTATGCAACCAATCATGCATAATGAAGGAGTCGAGTGTCAACAATCTGTCCACTAGAGTTTCTAGACAGTGTTTTGGCTTCTTGCCCTTTCCTAGCCTTAATATTCTTGCATTTAACTTAGAGGCTACGCTATGGCCTCGTTTGGACACTCAAACATTCTTAGATATTTTCAAAACTTCTCATAATTTTTTTTTTCCAAACATTACTCAAGCAGAAAACAATTTTCAATTTCAAATCTTCAACTTTTTTATCTAGTAATTACCTAATAATTACAACTTTCCCAAACAACCAAACAAAACACAACAAAGTACAACTCTTTCAAATTTCAAAACAAAAATAATATTCAAATAATTTTTTAACTTTATAATATTTTTATTTAACTCTTTCTCTGTCTCTCTCTATCTCTCTCTCTCTCATTCATCCCAAAATCCAATAAAACATCTTAAATCAAACCATTTCACTGTTATTTACAGAATTTTGAGATATTTTAAGTGTCCAAATGAGCCCTTGAGTGCAGCTTCTTGGACTAGTTTGAGGCTTGAGAGGATGCAAACAATTATGTCAGAGAGAGGGGATAGAAAGATTGTATATTAGGATTTTGAAAATAGAAGCTACTAATCTATGGCTACAGCATGCTTTCAGACGGCGACTCTATTGTTTTTCCCAGAGTTTCTTGATGAAAACTCAGGACAATGTGAGCTGTACGGGGCAGCAGACTTGGGAATTATTTTCCTTCAATTTTTGTCGAGGGGAATCTTTTTTAATCCATAATGTTTGACCCACAGCTTCCTAGGCTTCCAGATAGATTCTCCTGCTCCTACAGGTTTAAATATGGTCCTAATTTGGCCAGTTTTTGAAGACTTACCTACCATAGCAGATTTGAGACCATGAATGACATAAGTCAGAACTTAATTCTACACTAATTGTACTTTAATATATTTCGGCATTTAAAACTTGATAAAAAAACAATTAATATAATACCTGTTGGCTTTTACCGATATTTAAAACCCAACCAATTGGTATTAAAAATATATTGGTAAACTAATTAAGAAAAATCAAGCCTAATTAAAAAAGTGCTCAATTAACTCTGTAGGGATCTGGCATGACATTATAGATGTACTTGCTTAGTTCATTATGATTTCTTTTTCTTACAGATTTTTTCATTCTTCAGTGCTTGTCCCTGTCCGCTATGGTATTATAGGTTCTATTGGTCATTTAGGTGTCAACATCTGACTTAATAGAATTACTGTATCCATTGACTTTCTTAATGGACGCATTTCTCAATGTGGTCTTGGGCCTTCATCAACCTGATTGCACGAATTTGGCATTTGAAGTATTTGAGGTTTAGGTGTTCATTATTGTTCCTTAGACATGGAATTTTCACCATTGTGCCTGCCTTCATTGTCGTCTTTGTATGCTACATAAGATTTTGCTTGTGATATTTGGTTGTTAATTAGGTTCTTGTTTTTTGCTTTTGCTAGACACCATGTGGACACAATTTCTGCCTTAAATGCTTCCAGAAATGGGTTGGGCAAGGGAAGCGTACCTGTGCAAAGTGCCGGTGCTCCATTCCTTCCAAAATGGCGAGTCAACCCCGTATCAATTCTACCCTTGTGGTAGCTATTCGAATGGCAAAGGTTTCCAAGTCAATTGGTTCTGGAGGGCCTTCAAAGGTATATCATTTTGTACACAACCGGAATAGGCCTGACAAGGCATATACTACTGAGAGGGCTCAGAGGAGTGGGAAGGCCAATGCTGCAAGTGGGAAGATATTTGTCACTATTTCCCCTGACCATTTTGGTCCTATCCCAGCCGAAAATGACCCAGAAAGGAATCAGGGTGTGCTTGTTGGAGAGTGCTGGGAAGATAGATTGGAGTGCCGGCAATGGGGTGCTCATTTTCCACATGTAGCCGGTATTGCTGGGCAATCCAACTATGGTGCACAGTCAGTGGCTCTTTCAGGGGGCTACCAAGACGATGAAGACCATGGAGAGTGGTTCCTCTACACTGGAAGGTTTGTTTTCAGACGGTGCTCTTTCAAATGGTTCTAGTTTGTGGCTCAGCAGTGAACACTGGGTCTGTTATTTTATTCTTCATGTATTAATTTTCTTTTAAAAGCTTAAACAATGAACATATTACAGCTGATCGTGGCTGCTATTTATGATTTATTGCCATCTATAAGATCAGCTACTATGAGGACTTCTGGATACTATGAAATCCCCATTGTGGCCATGTTCTACCATCCATTTAAACTCCAATCTCCAACTCTATGCCTGCATATACAGCTCTTTAGCTTTGTTATGCATTGGAGAGTTCCTGTTTTGAGTATGTCTGCTGTACATAAGGATCAATTTTGTAGATAATATTAGGATCAAACAATTTCTTTTGTTTGAAAGTTTTGCTTTTGCTTTATTTGTCCTAATTTTCAAGTTATTAATGTCTATTTTTGCCTTCCTCTTATCAAACACGTTTTCAATAAATGTGATCAAGTTATATTCTACCAATGGTCTCCTCACATATGAAGCGTCTATTATGTTTGATGCTTTTGCATGTGCTTATGCATGAATGGCAGTGGAGGCAGAGATCTTAGTGGGAACAGACGGACAAACAAAGATCAGTCTTTTGATCAGAAGTTTGAGAAACTGAACCAGGCGCTTCAAGTTAGTTGCTTAAAAGGGTATCCTGTTCGAGTTGTCAGGTAATATTAAATAGTTAATGAATCTTTCTCTTGATTTAAGGTCATTTCAATGCATTGTTTCATATTATAAGTTTGACAGCTTAAAATTTCCCTACTGCATTTACAAATTTACTTTGGTAAAATCATTAAGTATGGCTAGAAGTGGTATTGAAATTTATTTTCAGAGCCATTGCTCCCACAGTTGAAAAATATTATCCAAAGGTGTGATTTAAGGTTGTCTATTTAGACTGTTTGTGTCAGTTGCCATTTCACTTTGCCTGGGAAGTTGGGAACAAATTCTCATTCTTATTCCAGATATTGAAAGAGCCAGCTAATAGCTTACAATCTAACAACATGTTTGTTAGAGGAAGAGAACTTTGTGATTATACTAAAGGAAAAGTGGTTAGTAAAAGGAAACCGTACTTTATTGCTGGTAAAATTTATAGTTGGGCAGTGAACCATTCAAAACTTATTATTGTATGCATAGGGATTAAAAAAGGAAACTGGTAATTGTTAGTGTTTTTATTTGTTCTTTTTTCCATATTATGATGAGCAGATCCCACAAAGAAAAGCGCTCTTCATATGCCCCGGAAAAAGGGGTAAGGTATGATGGTGTCTATAGAATTGAAAAATGTTGGCGCAAAGTGGGTATTCAGGTAATATGTGCTATTCTGCATGTTTGCATTGCTCATCTGTTTTACTTTGCCTGAACTGATCTGAGTTGTTTCCATGACATAGGGTTTTAAGGTCTGCAGGTATCTGTTTGTTAGATGTGACAATGAACCTGCCCCATGGACAAGGTTTGTGTTTCGTCAGTTATTAACTGGCTTAATTCTGTCTTGTACTCTGCTAAGGTTTCCTAATTCAACTGCAGTGATGAGCATGGGGATCGACCTAGACCTTTACCTGTTATTTCTGAGCTGAAGAAGGCAACAGAAATAACGGAGAGGAAGGATTGCCCATTATGGGACTTTGATGTGAGTGGTCTCAATACTATCCCCGAACTTAAGATTGTTTATTAACAATTTTGGTTTCTTGATTCTTCTGTTTCAGGGAGATTGTTTTCTCAATCAATAGTTGATATGAGTAATGAACCAAAGCTAATATGAGTGTAGGGTGATGTTTAGTGTTCTTCAAGAAATGAAGTTCAATAAAAAATTCTAAAATTAGCCACAAGCAGTGTTGGTAAAAGCATGCTTAAGTGCAATGCAATGATGTTGAAATGATTTGCTTACCAAATGCAACATGCATTTAAAAAAAATGCACTATTTTTGGTGCTTTTTGTGTGAGCTCAAAATGCAAAAAAAAGTGAGCTTCTATAATATTTATCCAAAAAATATAAGCAATCAAGTCAAGACCCAAAACAAAAATATTCAAGATTTAGTTAATGCTTAATATCATTTACATCCCAATGTATAGGCTTTGAACCTGATATTATGTCAAGTTGGCTTTCTAGATGATGGATTGCTTATGTTAGTATTGAAGTCAATACCTACAATTCTTGAGGGGTTTTTTTTTTTTTTCTTTTCTTTTCTTTTTGTGGCTTTTTTGGTAGATTTTGATTCAACCATGTAATTTAATTTTGTCAAGACTATTTGGTAAATTTAGTAAAGCACGAGAGAAATATATAAAATGCTATGTTTAAATTTTATTTAACTTGTTGACTACTTAATTGTGATGTTGCGTAATGGTCTAATACTAAATGGAGTTAATGATTTAAACGTGTGCTACCTGTAAAATAAAAAAATAAATTGAGTTAATGCTAAATATATTATCATCGTGCTTCCTAAACCTTTTTTTTTTTTTTTTTTGTATTTTATGGACTTTCTGTTATTATAAATCCTTTTATAAAAATGTACACTTTACTTCAACCAGGCGTGTGTTTGTGCATAGCCTAGGCTCCAGACAATGTCTGTGCGTACGTTGATACTTTCACCAACACTGTTAGTAAGCTTCTAAGCGCTATCATTTTCCTATGTGTCTTGAATTATGAGTAATCTGTTTTGCTCAAAGGAGGAAGAATGTTGCTGGAAGTGGAAAAAACCTCCACCACCTAGCAGGAAACGGGTAGCTACTGGGAAGTCCGAAGACATAAAGAGGTCAAGGAATGCAATGAGGCGAGCTCAGAATATGAGTGTCAGGGAGAAGCTCCTGAAAGGTCTGTTCTCTCTCCATTATTGAGTCATCTATCATTAGCTCTTTTGTTCTAGGCTATATCTGGTATTTTGGTAGGGTACATGAAATCTAGGAAGAGAAGTTCCATTAGCTAATTTTTCGTTGGCACTTGGAGGGTCTTTTTTTTAAATTTTTTGAAATATTAAAACAATCAAAAGATTTAGTGGGTTTGTTTAGTACTTGACAAATCCAATTAGAATAGGAAATGAAGAATTACCACTAGTAGGGATATGGATGGAGCCTCTCTCAGTAAAGGGTTTGCATGGTAAATCATGTGATAGTGCTATTTAATTTTACATTTTATGTTCGCTCATGTATGTTTGCATATGCAGAGTTCAGTTGCCTCATCTGTCGGCAGGTGATGACTCTGCCAATAACAACACCATGTGCTCATAATTTTTGCAAGTTGTGTTTGGAGGATGCATTTGCTGGAAAAACTTTTGTGAGGGAGAGAAGCAGAGGTGGGAGGATGCTTCGATCCCAGAAAAATGTCATGAATTGTCCATCTTGCCCAACGGACATCTCTGATTTTCTCCAAAATCCTCAGGTGTGCCATGTGATGCACCATTTTTTTCTCTTGATTTACGTGAGCTGAACTTGTGCTTTATTTTGCATTCGTTTTTTGAGAAAATGCGAGAAGAGAGACAAAAACCAGTAACCCTGATAGTTGGGAATGAATCTTGGTTGGGAAATACATGGCCGTCAGTTTCTTGTTTTCATTGCAACTAATGGGGATTACTACGAACTGAACTTTATTTGTGCTTTATTTTGCATTTGATTTCTGAGAAAATGGGAGGAGAGACCAAAACCAGTAACCCTGACGGTTGGGAATGAATCTTGGTTGGTAAATGCATGGCCGTCAGTTTCTTGTTTTCATAGCAACAAATGTTGGTTTACTGGTTTTCCCCTTTTTTCATGTATGGACGGACCTTTCTTTATAACCAATGGATATGGTTTGGGGTGTAATTTGTGGAATTGATTGTGGCAGGTGAATAGAGAGTTGATGGAGGTGATTGAGTCGCTGAAATCTAAGACTGAAGAGGAGAATGGGAACTGTATCGAGTCAAGCGAAGAAACTGATGGAAATGAGGATGGTGATCCTTCGTCTGCGAGTGCTGAAGCTGACATAGAGAATTCAGAAATCACAGGCGTAGTTGATGGTGTGCAGACTCTCAACAAAAGCAAGCCCAAAAGAAGCAGAGAGCATAGGAAAATAGATATTGGGGAATCATCTTTAGGAGCAGAAAGACTAAAAGAAGGAAATGATTCACCATCAAGTCCCCTCCATATGCAATCTGATGACGACTTTCAATAATTACTCTAAAATGGTTGGATTATCAGGTAGACTCTTTTCGTCGAGTGGGATTATTTTGAGAAGGGGAGATTCTTGTGACCTTGAGGGTGACTTATTTTTTTTTTTTATTGAAGGAATCTCAACTATCTAGAAAAGGTTCTTTTTTGGAATGCTTGAAATATATTTGATGTAGAAAATCTATTTTGATATCTGCTCAATCTCCTGCCCTCTTCCCTTGTCTCTCCCTTTGAAACATGATAACAATGACTTACTACAAAATTGCAATCTGGTTTGAACTTTTTGAATAGATTCTGTAACTAAGAGACTCTTCTTCCACCCCTCTTTAATCACTTGTTCACATTCTTCCTGTTGCAACCAACAGGCCTCAAACTTGAAGGGGAAATGCAATCTCTTTCAATTATTTTCTCCTTCAATAGTAGAGATTAAAATAGGCAGATGATTTGAACACCTCTCAGTTAGAGCCATCACCTTCACTTCTTTAAAAAGAAATCTCCATCTATTGTTCACCACAAACCTATCCAATCTTTCTTTGGTAAAAGACTGATCCGAATGTTTATTAGACCAGGTAAAACCATTTCCTTTACAACCAGCATCAACTAGGCCACAATCCTCTAGTGCTTTCTTGAATAGGTTTATTTGGCTTTCAGCTCTCCTCTTTCCCCCCACTTTCTCATTATGTCATAAGATTTCATTGAAATCTCCCCCTACACATCAAGCAGCATCATTTATAGGTTTCAATTGCCTTAATAGATCACATGATAACCCTCTTTTACCTGACTCAGGGTGACCATAGAAGCCTGTGAAGTACCAATCCTTACCTTCCCTTTCCCCTTTAACAAGAACATTAACATGCCATTTTGAATAGTTGATAGTCTCAACACCTTTCTCATCTCTCCAGAGCAAAACAAGACCACCCCTCCTACCATCAGAATCAACAACAAGACATCCTTTCATACCTAATCTCATTTGCAAACCAACAATTCTATATGATCTGATTTTTGTTTCACAAACAAAAATTAGAATGGGCCGCTTTTCCTTAATCATAAGGCTAAGATCTTGAACTGTCCGAGGGTTTCCAAGTCTTCAATAGTTCCAACATAGAATTTTCATAACTCCAAATGGTGCTACTCAACAGTCGCCACCCTCAGTTTGTTTTCATCACAGACCACATCATCAATCCTTTTAATTCTCTTACCAACAACTATCTGTTCATTGTCATCTTCCACATAATCAAAAGTTCTTTTCATCAAAGAGTAAACTAGATAGCTTACTTGACTTAGGCTTAGCCCTAGCCCTTCTTTTCCACCTTGATGATCTCTTACTATCTAGATCCTGGTCCTCATCAGTCGATTTCATCCTCCCTATCAGCATTTTGCTTTCAAGCACAATAGCTTGATCATCCTACACATTCACATAAGGATTTTGCCTACTTTCACTCTCCTCCTGCACTTTCATTATAGGCTGAACAACCACCTCCCGAGACTCCATTAGATTTGAATTCACATTAATCCCCCTTGCTTCACTAACTCCTTCTCCATCCTTCCCTTCTGAGACTCCCTCTCCTTCTCCATTTCCTCAGAATTCTGCCTTGAAGTATCCCCTTCTTTCTCATTTTTCTTTATCATTTTTTGCTCCTCTCCCTTAGTAGCACCTTTTCTGGTTTGAGGCAGTGCCCTAAGCCAAACTCCATATTGACCAGAATTCTCCTCATTCCCCTTACATCCCTTCTTTTCATGCACAATTCTACCCCAATTGAAACATAGCCTAGATAACTTCTCATATTGAAAAGGCATCCAGCTTTTCCTTCCATCCACTATAATAGTCCTTCCTTGAGCTATAGGTTTTCTTAAATCACATTCCACCCTCCCCTTCAAACACCTCCCCCAAGTCGAGCCATCTTCTTGCACATCAACCTCCATAACCTCTCCCATCGATCTTCCTATTTCCTCTCCCATCTTCTTTGTCATATAGTTCAACGGTAAATTTAACATTTGCACCCATAGACAAGCATGATCAAAATCAATCAGGTTAGGTTGCATTTTACCTTCAAATTCTTTTAATACAAATAGATGATTGTCAAACAGTCATGGACAACCACCAAGAACTCTCATCTTATCTTTTCGAGTTACAAAAGTAATAACATAACAATTACTTCCAATTTCTTGAAATTTCACTGGTTTTCCTACCTTCCAGATTCTCTCCATCATAGATCTAACAATTTCCTTCCCAATCCGACGCATTGAAATCACCTTTCCCACCAAACTTCGTTTGCTCTTCAAACTCATCGAAACTAAATCATCATTTTGTATCTCAATCGGACCATCCTCTTCATCATTCAACTTTAGTCTCCTCCATACCTCTTCCATGTCCTCCATCACACTCCTCTTCTCACACTCGTGAATAGAGAAAGTCTTATTTCCTCAGTTGAGGAAGAATACTAACCACTTCACCTTAGTTGCTTTCTAGAAAAAGAAAGCAGTTGAGAGAGACTTCGATACTATACTAGTAGTATAATTACACTATTACATGTTATACCATACTATAGTAACATTCTAACTATACTATCTTATACTAATTATACTATACTATACTTATTATACTATAATAAGTTAATCGATTCCTACTAAATATACAAATAGGGAGTTGGAGCTTTATTGTGCAAAATATATTGGTAAATATATAATGTTCATAATATTTGTGTGATGGACTTAGCATGTTCTACGATTTGTGTGATATGTTTTGACTTTTGCATGTTATAGCATTATATTTGTGGGAGAAGTTGGAGAATTTGATTGGTGCTGTGAAGTGTATGATGGTTATGTTTGTGAAATGCAAATATTTAATGTGTGACTTTTATAGCTGTGAAAGTTATCATATTTGTGAATGATTGTTATTTCTGAAGTTGGATATTTGTGAAGTTGGTTATTAAAATTCTTTAGTTGAAATAAAACAAAGTTATATATATATATATATATATATATATATATATATATATATATATAATACCAATACCTTATATCCAGGTTAAAGAAATTGCCCAATAGGAATTGTTTTACATAAATCACAATTTTAAAAATAACCCAAGTATAAAAAATGACCAATTACTCCGATGGCAAAAAAAATAGAAATTAATTTCATAAATCACTATTACCTTTTTCCAATTACTTATATGAAAAAAAATCACGGATAACTTCTAAACCCAAAAACTTAACATTAATTGCATAAATCACTATTAACTTATTCCAGTAACTTATATATTAAAACCAATCACCAATAATTTATATCCAAGATAAAGAAATTGTCCAATAGAAATTGCCTACATCACTAGAGTAGATACTTGAATTATTTAGCATCATTTATTGCATAATTTATTTATTGTGTTTGCATGATTAAGTTTCTATCCAATTTAACCTTAGACCTGTTCGAGAGTTGTGTCCTATTGTTCGTGAAGAATGTTTGGATATAACTCTTGAATTTTCCAAAGTGAATGGTTTGAGATTCTATCATTTATATATTTTGTCTGAACTTTCATGCTAATCTTTGAATTCTGGTTCAGTGTTTCCTTTCTTTGGTCAAGTGTGTGGTCTATAAGTGTCTCTCGCTCATGGATAGGTGTGAACACTTTTTGCAACTAGCATAATTGGAGACTTATGGTAAAATGTTGCCGAAATTTCGATTGACATGGGAGTGAAGGATTGAGTATATATGTTATGTAGATTATAGTCTCTATAATGGGATTGGACCAACTATCTTATAATATGGATAAAATTAATTAGGGGTGTGCGTTTCGATTTGGACCAAAAAATTCGGCAGGATTGAATGGTTCGGTATGGACTAAACTGGATAGATAAGTATATCGATCCCATCAGATCCATATATACCCTAGAACTTCAATTTTTGGTCCAATCCAAAGGTGTAGTTTTTTTGGCCTGGACCAAACCGACCGACCGAAGTATATATATAGATTTTTAAAATATTATATATATATATATGTATATATTATTTTATATATTAGTTATATAAGTTGATTTTGTAATTTTCATTAACCCATCACCATTGACCATATGTATTTGGATATTGCAATTTTTTAATTTCATTTTCTCTGTTTTTTGTTGTTTTTTGTATGTTTGACCCATTTTACACTAGTCCGGATTGAATTGGAGCAAATAGATTGACAGGATTGATAGCTAACGATCTGGTTTGGTCTATAGGAGTAATCGATCAGGTCTCAGTTTAGAAAAAGGGAATGTTTAGTCCATGATTCCCCGCTCTCATAACTAACCTTTACATAATAGAGAAAACGACACCTAAATTGACCCTGTCAAGTAAACTAGAGGTTTGCCTACCCTTAAAAGGGCCCTTCTAAAATGACATTCTAGTAACTTCATTTTCATCTAGCATTCTTATCTACCAGCTAGCCAGCACAATCGAACCGGACCAATTACACCCCAACAATCAATGTTTATGGAAAGTGAGACGTCCTCAAATTCTACTTGGGATCAAACAAATATTTGAAGCATTGAGACATGTAACATAAGGTTATCTGTCCCCATTTATGATATATAAGATGCAATGTTCCTAACATGCATCTAGCATTATGTAATATTCGCAGCGGATAAATTTTTTCTTTAGCAATCCTATGCACCAAACTGAAAATATCCCAAATAATTAAAACATATTTCATACATAATGACATATTACATAACTAAGATCACAACACTAGTCTAGATCGGTTATGATCAAAAGATTATTGGAGATTTAACTCTATAGGTACAAGTAGTAATTTAAATTAACTGCTATACTATTATCAACGTCGCATTGTCACTTAGTCGATTGTTTCCAGCTGGTCGATCCCTGGCTTTCTGTCATATCTTGTAACAAGATCTACCATTTGGGGAGAATGGTAGTTGAGACTACCACTGTGAGGTTTGATGACAAATCTCAATAAATTAACATAAAACCTCCATACAGGTTAATGATGCATGCATGGAAGTAAAAACATGAATGCATAATCACAGTTATAAGTAAGCATAGAATAATTAAACATAAAACATATCATAACTTCACATAAAATATCGCATAATTGACATAACTTAAACTGAAACGTGAACTGAACTTAACTTACTTGACGTAAACTTGATCTGAGACTTGACTTAACATAAACTTGATCTGAGACTTGACTTGACATTAACTTGATCTGAAACTTGACTTAATATGCACTTGATCTGAAACTTGACTTAACATAAACTTGGAATCTTGATTATTTAACTATTTAAACTCAACTTCCTAATATGAACTTGAACTTGAACTGAAACTTAACATAGCATGAACTCGATCTGACTTCTTTACTTAACATGAACTTGAATTTAAATTCTGATAATCAAAATGATTCCGCTAGTCTTTTTGTCAGGAATAGTAAACAATCAGAATGATTTCATCATGAGTATTTTAAATCACGTACCCTAGCATTTAAAATGATTACATAAGGAGTACCTAGTAATACTTTGATAATCAAAATGATTACATCATGAGTATCTTAAATCACATACCCTAGCAATTAGAATGATTACATCACGAGTATTTTAAATAAAATATTTTAACAATCAGAATGATTACGCTAGGAGTATATGCATAACTGAGCTTAAACTAAATTCTGACAATTAAAATGATTTCTCCAAAAGTACCTTGTGTGAATTACAAATAGAGATACTTGGACAATCATAATGATTACATCAGGAGTATCCTAGACATAACTGACTTGAACGTAACTTGAAAGACATGACTTATTTGAAATAGAAACATTTTGTAGCATGGTATAATATGTAATAGACAACATATTTGACATGACATACTTGCAACAGTGAATATTACATGTGTGACGCCCCCAAATTCCGTTTGGGATCGGACGAACATTTTAAGCGTCGAGACATGCAACACAAGGTTACCTGCTCCCGTTCATGACAAATAAGATGCAATGTTCCTAACATGCATCTAACAATATGCAATATTCGCAGCGGATAAATATTTTCTTTAGCAATACTATGCACCAAATTGAAAATATCCCAAATGCTTAAAACATACTTCATACATAAAAACTCATTGAACAACTAAGATCACAACACTAGTCCAAAATGGTTATGATCCAAAAAGTACTAGAGATGTAACTCAATCGTACAAGTAGTAATTTACGTTAATTACTATATTAACATTGATGTCGCACCGTCGCTTAGTCAACTGTGTCTAGTTGATCAGCTCTTGATTCTCCTTCAGGTCCTGTAACAAGATCTACCATTCGGGGGGAATGGTAGTTGGGACTACCAAAGTGAGATTTGATTACAAATCTCAGTAAGTTAACACAAAAATTCCACACAAGCTAATGATGCATAGATGACAGTAAAAGCATAAATGCATAATCAAATTCATAAGTAATTAAAGCATAACTTGGCGTACAACATAGCATAATTGATATAACTTAAATTGAAACATGAACTGAACTTGACTTGACATGAACTTGATCTGAAACTTAACTTAGCATAAACTTGCTCTGAAACTTGAATTAACATGAACATGATATGAAACTTAACTTATCATGAACTTGTTCTGAAACTTGACTTAACATGAAAAATGCATACTCCACAGTTGTTGTGGCCCTATGTATTCTACACAAACTTGACTTAATATGAAAAATACATACTCCGCAGTTGTTGTGGCCCCATGTATTCTACGTATAAATACATACTCCACAGTTATTGTGGCCCTATGTATTCTACACAAACTTGACTTAACATGAAAAATACATACTCCACAATTGTTGTGGCCCCATGTATTCTACATAAACTTGACTTAACATGAAAAATACATACTCCACAGTTGTTGTGGTCCCATGTATTCTACGTGTAAATACATACTCTACAGTTGTTGTGGCCCCATGTATTCTACGGAAACTTATTCTTTAACTGCTTAAATACATACTCCACAGTTGTTGTGGCCCCATGTATTCTACGTGTCACAATTGCTGTGTCTCACGTAGTGTATGCATCACAATTGCTGTGACCCCATACATAAGTAATCAAGATGAAACGTGACTGGAATACGAAATGACTGAAGTTCTGACGTAACATAACGTGACTTGAACATAATTTGAAATACATGACTAACTTGAGATAGAAATATTTCGTAACATGGCATAATATATAATAGACAACATATTTAACATGACATACTTGCAACAGTGAATATTACATGACTTGACATACATGTAATAGATGGCATACTTAGCATGATGTACTTGTAATGTACAGCAATACATGACAGAATATATTATGTAACAGATAAAAATTGATGACAGAATAAATTCTGTATAATAGACAATTACGTGATAACTTGGCATGGCATGACATATATGATAACATACATACATACACTGTAGTTCCTTTACTTGGCACACATACACAGTAGACTGCTAGTAAGTTAAAAGCTAACTTACCCTCAATCTCTGCGTTTCTTATAAAACCTTAAGCGTGATCATGAGGAAAAAAGCTTCGAAATGGGCGTGCAAAAGAACTCCTAAAAGCTGTCCGAGAGAGAGTGTTTGGTATTCTTTCAATGGAAAGTGTAAATGAATATAATTTCGTGGGGAGGGGTGGCTGGAGATACTTATGGATGAGATATGGAAGAGATGAGGCTGGAGTGAGAGTTAAGTGTAGGACTCTCTTACCTAATAATATCTACAAAAATCAACTCAAGATATGTTTACCCAATAATATCCACGAAATTAACTTAAAATATTTTTATCCAATAATATTCACAAAAATATCCAATAATATCTACAGTTTTGAGCAGACGTTTCGTCCGAAAATATGAAAAAGTGTTATTACGCCATAAGACCTTAAATAACCCTCCGACTCTAATGGCACAAACCATAATACATTTTGACACTTCTAACTATCTCCAATAATCAAAAACACATTTCGAATACCATAGTAAATAATGACACTAACTATGTGGTTAGACTAAAACCTATATGATTAATGGATTCGTGAAAACTTATAGAATCTTCACGAGGTTCCTAAAGTCAATAGAAATTCCACAATTGAATTTCTAGCGGGCTGTTACAACAAGACTTGATATACATATAATAGATGACATACTTAACATGACGTACTTGTAATGTATAGCAATACGTGACAAAATATCTTGTGTAATAGATAAATAACTTGTGACAGAATCAATTCTATGTAACAGAAAAATATGTGATAACTTGACATGACATATATTATAACATACATACATATATGAAGTTCCTTTACTTATCACTTATACACAGCAAATTGCTAGTGAGTTAAAAGCTAACTTACCTCGGTTTTTGCATTTTCTAATCAGTTTCATGTGCAATCACGAGAAACTGAAAATAGTGATTTCTAAAAGTTAAAAATTAATTACTAACAATTTAAAATATGGAAAAATACTAACTTAAACCAAAATTATCATTTTACCCTTTACATGTGGGAAAATGACCATATTACCCATAATTTAAGAATTTTGCATCCTAACTCCAAAAATATTAAAATTTACATACCTCATGTAAATTTTATCCTAAAATTAAATATCAAATCAGAAAAATTTAATACTAAACAAAATCATAAAAACTCTATAGGAGCTGAAACTTGTATAGGCTTTTTCCTTGACTTTTATTGCAATTCTTCCAATTTCAAAACTCATTATCAAACCAAATTTTTGCAACAAAGATATTTCTATCCTAAGTTTAAAAACATACTTGAAACACCCACTAAAATATACTAATTATCAACACCAAACTTTTAGAAAAAGGATTCAAACTTTTTTACTAAAAACGCAAAGCATTGAATTAAATGATTTGATCTATTTCCAAGCATCTCCAAGAACTTAAAAAATCTAATTCTTTCTTCTAACATATTCCTAAGAATAATCATTTTTTAAATCATCAATAAAAGTCATCAAAATCACTAAAACAATACTTGGAACTTTTGGTTTCTTTCTAAGTTCTAAAAACAGATTTTTGTTTCGAACTTGTTTTGATCTACCTTTTGATCCATGACTTATAAAGATATAATTTTCAAACTAAAACATAACATGGTTTAAAAATGTGTCCTAAAATAGATCTAAGCTTCACATTCAAGATCACATGGTTAAAAATCAACCAAAACATAAATTTAGCCAAGAACATCAACACTTTGGTCTATTTGAAAATCTCTTTGCGTAAAATTTCATATCTTTGAAACTAACATCAAATATCTTCAAAATAATATTCTAACATATATATAAGAAGAGTCTTAGGATCATCCAATAAAATTATCGAAGCCATTGGAATAGGTTTAAACCATAAAAAATTTAAACTTTCTCAAAATAGAAACTATTTTTCCTCTTCCAGGTTCTAAGTTTCTAGATCTAAGAAACTCTTTCATCAAACTTTTTATCATTAAAAAAAATCCTCCAAAACTAATCATATACATATGTTAAAAATATTCCATAAAAATTTTAGACCAAGATCTTTTCATTAGCTTGGTCAAAAACTCCAAAATATAAAATACTTTCCAGTTTATTGCCCAGAATGACCTTTTTGGGGTTTAAACAATATTTGATTGACCAAATGATCTTAAAAAGAAACAAATAAGATATTCACGTAAACTAAACTAAAAAAAGAAACAATGTTTATGAAGAAAAGTTTGTGATAAAATACCTACAAGAGCTTCTAAATGGGCGTGCAATAGAACTCCTAAAATCTGTCCGAGAGAGTCTTCAACTTTCTTTCTAAGGAATGTGGGAACAAGAGGTGGGATAATTGTGAAATGAGCTGGATGACTTCTAGGATAAGTGAGGGATGAAGAGAGGAATGAGAGTGAGCTTGAGTGTTGCTCTTGATAACCCAAAAAAGTGGACAAAACTATCCCAAGGTATTTCCTCATGGTGGAGTATTGAGTTGAAAGAGTGAGGTGGCCCCTTTAGCTTATCCCTTCTAGAACCTTCTAGGCCCATTTTTGAAATATATGGTCAGCCAAGTGAGGGTGCAAAACTAAGCCAAGAAGCAATGCTAATGAGGCCAAATTGGTGGGCCTAAACCGAAAGGGCCTCAATTTGGGATTTTAAGAGGGTTTGGATTGCTATCAAGTCCAAATCTAATTTCTCTTGATCCAATAAAATATCCAAAGTTAAAAAGTTTGGATAATGATATTCTAACATAAATTTGAAGGACTAATAGTATGTGGATGTAATTTAATCAAATGATTAAACACAATGCTAGAAATTAATTCAGTTAGGATTTTGAAATCAACTTTAGGATTTAGATAAAATCATTTAGGATTTCGGTTTTAACCATGCTTTTGGGTTCTCATTTGGATTCTAACCATATAAGGTTTTATTAGGGTATAAATCCTCTTTGGTTTGGCACAATTTGATTGGTTGGATGAAATAGGGTTTTTGCTTAGGTGTTATGATCTCACACCTTGATTCCTTTAAATCCATCAATGTTCCTCATGGTGCAAGTGTCTAATACTATTCATCATGTGTGGCTAAGATCTTGCCAAGTGTCTAAATAAAACTTCTCTAACTTAATTTGGACATTCCACACTGTGATTTTGAAAATACAGCACTTGGTGCACTTATCGAGGTTACTATTCACTCTAAAAAAATGAATAATAAACTTAGTACTAAAAATTTCTAAATATTCATATAAACTTACAGTGAAAATAATTTATCGAAATTCGACCTCGAAGTGCCCTTAAAAATAAATTCATAGTTTCAAACAGACATTTCGTCTGAAAATATGAAAAATTAGTTATTGCGTCATAAAATCCTAAATAATCAACTGAGTCTAATTGCAAAGACCATAATGCATTCTTACACTTCTAACTACCTCAAATAATTAAAAATTACATTTCTGGCACTATAGTAAGTGATAACACTGACTATGTTGACAGACTAAAATTTATGCAATTGGTCGATTCATGAAAACTTATGAAGTATTCACAAGTTTCTTAAAGCCTATAGAAATTCCACCACTAAATTTACAGTAGGCTGTTATAGAAAGACTGGTGGTGATGTCTATCCCTGATTTTTATTTACAGTTTGTTACGATGGTGTAGTAGGGCAAATACAATGGATAAGAGATGGATGCTTGTGGGAGACAGACATGGTACAAACTAGAAGGAATATGCATAGGGGGTGAAGTCATTAATAGAATTTGCGTAGGGAAGTGCTAACACTTGGGGTTTATAAGATGTCTGTGCAAAAAGTGCGAAAAGCATCTAGATGTCAATGGAATCGATCCTAAATACTCACTGTGGGTCTTACACGGCGAAGCATTTCCTCAAGCAATCCAATTTGGCGCTTAGGGAAAAGTGCCAATGAGGGAAGACAATGACGTAAATGTGGATCTATCTGATGATACTAATGAATATTGCAAGGAGGCATGCAGAAGGGACATATAGGCAGTCGTCTAGGGGCAATGAGAGGGTTGGAAGATTGTGGGAGGACGCACAATGACAATTGTATGAGAGTTGCACTCGTCATTGAAAGTTGTTCTTCATAGTGAGGCTGCTTCATATTAAGTTTATATGTCACGTTTCTGTGAAGGTAGTTGACATATTGCTCGATCTATTTAAGAAGGCTCTCTCATCAAATAACGTCTCATCCCGTAATTTTTATAAAGCAATGCAATTGAAGCAAATGTTAGGATTCGATTATAATATCACTCACATATGTAAGAATGATTGTGTTCTCTTTTGGCAGCAATACGCAAGATGTGATAGATGTCTAGTGTGTCATGAAACTAGATGGGCATCCGATAAATGTAATGTACTAAAGAAAGTGAGAAGAAATTTTCCATTGATTCCTAGACTACAAAGATTGTTTGTCTTGATCAACTGCAAAAGATTCACACCTAAGATCCTAGCATCCTAGCTAGTTTAAGTTATGATTTATTTATTTTTAAATCTTAGAGCTTAATTGGTATAAGATTCACACCATTTGGGTTAGTTAGAATCATTAGAGGTTTTTAGGGTGTTAATAATTTTTGTGGATAAATGCCAAGAGGCCAATAGAGGTATGTCATATGGCACATTGATGGGCTAAGTATTAGATGGATTTAAGAAAAGCCAAAGAGTGTTTTATTTAGGGCCCTAGTTTACTAAGGATGATAGATTTAAAAGCTTTAGGCCTAGCTTGAGAGATATAAGGTTCTAAGCCTTTCTTGAAGAACATTAGAAATTAGGCCCAATATAACATACTTAAGGCCATTGGGCCTAACTTAGTAAGAGTGAAGCCATTGGCCCAAAGCTAAGAAAAACCCAACATTTGGACCCAACCTAATGGAATTTTGAGACTAAGGATAGGCCCCATAAATCTAGACTTAAGATTCATAAAATAGCCACTCCAAAGCCCACATCCAAGGCTTGCTCATATAGCCCAACAAAAGCCCAACTCATGAAGCCCAAAGCCTTATCTTTTATTTCATTCTTTCAAATGGGACCCACATACACCATATCATTGGCTTTCCTTAAACCCAAGATGAACCTCAAGACCCTAGGCTTCCCTCCCAACCATGGTTAAGAAGCACTATTCATCTTACACATAAATAGTAACCTACACATCTTGATTTTGTATAGTTTTCTTTAAATTATTTTTCTTCACAATTATGATCTGATATTTTTAGACTTTATAATTGTTTTGCATCATTCTTTGACAACCCTAGAAGGGTAAACTTAACTCAACCCATGTCAATACCAACAGAACCACCAATCGGCTTGATGCCTCACCATGCACACTTCATCAAACCAGCCCCTAAGCCATGCCATTTCCATATTTTCAAATGTAATTGCACCATATATACCTTACCACATCACTCAAGGACCAGACCTAGCAAGGGGTGAAATAGTTCCAAGAAACAAAAGCCAAAACCCAACTATTTTCCCAGGAGGTATAGTTGAAGCCAAACTGAAAGCCTTCAACTCTTCAAGGGCTTTCTACTTTTCAAAGAGCCACCTCCACAAGCCAAAACCTCTGCCCTCCAATTCCAAAGAAGAGCTTCAAGGCACTCAATTACATGTTTGTCCATTTATCACTCCCCAAAAAAGCCAAACCGATTGGCAATAAGGTTGCGTATGAACCATCATCACTTTGCTTTTCTTTCATTTTCTGCACATATATGATCACTTGGTAACCTCACCTAAAAAGATACCAAATGAAGTCTTTGGACATTCCAAACAAAGCCACAAGGATGAGACACCAAATGATCAAAAACTGGTCAAGCTTGGAAGATTCAAACCATCGGCTTCTAGCATGACTTCACCTTGAAATCTTTTGATTTTTGTTTTTATTTTCTGAACCAGGGTAGCCCCCGCATCCATAAAAATATTGCAGCACCTGGCCTTGAAGAAATCATGAGGAGAAGAACACTATTGAACTGAACCAAGTGATGACACCCTTGGGTTTTTGCACTCAACACCCACCACCCACCTCCACCAATCAACTCTCCTTTCCACAAGCCATTGCTGTGCTCCTTACCCCTCTCACCTCTCCATGGAGTCTTATAAATACCCCTCTTCAGCCCTTAGTTTCTCACACCACTTCTCAAATTTTTCCTCTAGTGTTCTCGATGGCCATTCACTCTTAAAGTGAAAATAGTGAGAAATCGAGTGAGTTGAGAGTGTTCTTGAAGTGAGTAGTGTTTGGGAGCTCAAGGGCCACAAATTATGTAAGTAATATTTCCCTATCTTTTGCTTAGTGTTAGAATGACATGTTAGGTGTCAATTTATGGCATGCAAATGAGGTTTTGATTGAGTTTAATTAAGGTTTATCATAAAAGATGCAAACTAGGTCATATATGAGGTATTGATTGAATAATTTATTTTGGGTTGAAATCTTAGCCATGGCATGTCTTGGTATGATTTTGTATGACTCACTAATGTCTTGACATAATTTTTGAAGGTTTACATTTGAAGTGGGAAGCATGCCATGATAGGTTATAAATCCCTATCTTGTGTTGATCATCAACATGCATAAGCTTCACTTGATTGAAGTTTTTTCTATGAGGTTTTGATTAAATTTCCTAAGCTTGAGTAATGAGCATTTAGAAAAGACTTTTGATTGGAATAAGAATGAAAATGCATGATTTATTTAGGTTTTAAACATCTCTTTGACAAGGAAAAGCTAGTAACATGCCATGATAGGTTATAAATCCATATCCACTTAGAATCACTAGGATTGCTTCTTAGATGGAGACTTGGCACATTCCTAGCCATTTCCTGGCAATTCTTGCTCCATTTTTTCAAAGCCTTTGTAATTCAATTCTTATGAAACTCCCTTCATATATTTCATTTTTCTTTGAGTCTAGTTACAATTAATATATTTTTTGTAATTTTTAATGGAGCTTTGTTTAGTGAAAATCTGGTTTGAATATACGAAGGTCATACTGGGCAACAATCTAGATGTTTGTGTGAAATTTTGATATCTTGATGAGGTTTGTGGTGAAATCTTGGTTACATATTATTACGATGAAGAGTTAACATGTTAATATACAAGTTAGTTTTAGATTTTTTGCATGTTAATAGTTTTTGTAAAGAGTTTTGCTTGCTTTTGGAAAGTTAAAAATTGGAATTGTTAAAACTATTTTTGTTTTAGGAAAGTTGTATTCTTTTGTCGTGGAAACATGATCGTACGGTTTTGATATTCACATATGTTGATTGTAAGATTTTGATCTATGTGTTAGGAAGTTATGTTTGGGGAATATTGGTTTTGATCTTGATGGAAGAAATTTTTATGCATGCAAAGGTTCGGTTATGACACAAACTTTAGAGACTCGGGTTCGCTTTGCGTTTTTATGAATTTTTGCCATTTGATCTAGGTTTAATGCTTAAATTAAGTTTATAACTTGAATATGAGTTATATTATTTTAGTTATTGAAGGTTTATTTCATAAGGAATTTAGATTTAGTGGTTTGATCTAAGTTTAATTAGCATGCCAATGCTTTGATGATGATTTTTGTGATTTTTGATTATTTGTTCAAGCATGTTATCACTTAGATTTGATTTATAAACATGTTAAGAATGTGTTTATGGACTTTTGAAGTCCTTGGAGTTGATTTGAAAAGTGTTAGACCGAGAACATTAAAGACTTGTTCTATTTGACCAAAACTTAGGCCCCGTTTGGATACAAGAAGTGTTTTATCTCATCTAATCTCATCATTATAACTTTCTCAAATTTTTACAAAAAATATAATAAAAAATTTAAATTTTTCAAATTTCAAAACAATAGTAATATTAAAAAATAATATTCTAACAATATTTTATTTAACTTTTAATTTTCATCTTAACTCACTATCTAAACGGCACCTTAGTATTTTGGCTTGTTTATTGATATAAGGAGTTTATGATCTTTTTGGAATGTATAATTTTTTGTCTTAGCCTGATTTTGAAACATAAGGTGTGATTTTTAGGTGTTGCATAAATCAGTATGGAAGTTGAAGTTTGGATTAATTGCAACAAAAATCACGAGTTTGGCCTCTTATGTGAATCGGCCTAAGCATAATTCTCATGGCTATGTTTTAAATTTTTCTGATTATATATTTGAATTTAAGATAAAATTTACTTGAAGAATGTAAATTTTAGTAAGATTTAGAGTTAGGATGCAAAATCCTTAATTTAGGGGGAAAATGGTCATTTCTCACAAGTAGAGGGGGTAGAATAGCGATTTTTCCATAAGTTAGTGAATTTTATATTTCTAAGTATTTAGTTCACGTTAATTCGCATTACTTTTACGTCACACTTTATTGCTTTAAGTTAGCATCTAACTTACTTTCTAGTGTATTTATGTATGTATGATGGTAAACTTATTATTATCATATTCTTATCATTTATGTTTATTATAAATTGGTTAATATTCCATGCCAATTTATTTATTTCAACTCCATAAATGATGCCCCCAACCCCTTGGAGTTGGACAGTAACTGAAGCGTCGGGACATATAATTCAAGGTTTCTTATCTTTGTACATGATTGTTAAGATGCATTGCACCTAGAGTATTTCTAGCATTATGCAATAAATCATAGTGGAAATAAAACATATATTCTAAGTAAGATTTATAGCAAGTACTAAATCATGGTATCAGAAATAACTATGATACCCCAAAAGAAACATTGTTATATTGTCTCCCAAAATCATCAAAGATAAGAGAACCACAATTCCTTTTTAACAATCATCCTTATTGACGGACTTCTTGGATTTCCTTAAGATGCTGAGCAGTGACCTTTAAACAAACAACAACATAATTATAACGAACCTCAACAATAAACTCATTCTCCACAAATTCATTAATCTCATTCATCTTGCTTGGGGTCTTGGGTTCTTGTCATAGTTTCTATCATTCTGGGTTGGGAATGGTAGTAAAAATTATCACGATAAAGTTTCGAGAAATCTTAGTAAGTAAACATGCAACATGCAATATACAACAAATAATATAAGCATATAAAGGCAAACCATGAAATGAATGTACTTGACCCAAAAACTTAGCTCGTGAAATTTGACTTTTTAGAAACAATTGACAAATATATTTTGACATTTCGATAAAACATATTTTTCATTTTCACATTGAAAAGTTCATTACACTTCTTTTACTTGTTGCCTTTTCACTTTTGGTAACATATGACTAGATACCTCACGGCTTCCTTATGTACTGTTGGCTCCCCGCTAGTTACCACATCACCTAATTGGCCCACTTGATTGACATGACTACGCCAGAGTCCTTTTGTTATGCTGCAATTCACCTTTTTCACCTTCACCGCATATAATACTTGTGGCACCCATTAGCTTTAAGTGCTACCCCGCTCAAGAAGCTTTTAGAAGGATCCATTTGAGATTTGCCAATTGTATTTCATCGACTTAGGGGTTACCATTTCAATTTATGCACTTTAGAGTGGATAGAGGAGTTCCACCAAGACATTCTTACATCCTAACATTTGGGGTCATGATAAAATATCTATAGACTCTTTTCTTTGGAAAACAGCACACAACATGAAATGACTGTGACATGAACTTCTAACTCTTTTTTTTTTTTTTTTCTTTTTCCATGGAATGTATGAACATGCAATGCCAAGGACTATGTAATCATGTGACAACACATGGAGCATTTCACATTACGGTTTGAAAATATTAGAACATGCAGTTCACTTAATACAAAAAAGTATAGGCAATAGCATTCAACACATACCAAGGTAGGAGGCATTTTCTTAAACCCAATAACTACTCATGACTAATTTATCAAGATCATATAAACATGTCCAACATCATGCCAAAACCGATTACACAACTTGATTCACAAGAAAACAGTCTCTGAATGTCTATATCTAAGTATGCCCGAATCATTTAAGAACACATAAGCATGATTCACAAGAAATAGTTTTTGAATCTTTATCTCTAAGCATGTCCAAATTATCAAGACATCATATGGTAAGGGATTTTCAACCAACAAAACTAGTTAACATAAATATGTAAACTTTGTATTATTGTTTACACTGCATATATGAATATCATTGAAGAGTAGGTTGAGAGTCCACCTACAAAAATCCAAAGTAATGTAATATGATCAAGCAAGCTGTAAAAAATTGTTTTAACTCATTAAAAACAAGAATGCATAACCCTAATCTGATGTGTGTGGATGTGCTAGGGTTTTTCCTGCTCATGGTGCTTTGGTGTGTGAATGTGTGCATGGCATAGGCATGATGTGCATGTTGTGCATCATGGCCAAGATCCCTTAGAAACAAGATGAAGATTACCACTTCTAGTCTCGGCCTCCCCCTTGAGAAAACCTTAGTTTTCTCTCAAGAAACTTCTTAAGAGTAAAAGATCAAGTGTTGGTGTGTGGTGGTGGTGGTTTCCCTTGAAACCAAGCCCTAGTGACCATCACCCCTTGTGTTTTTGCGTGTGTGCGTGGGTAGTGGGAGTTAGGGTGGTACCATGCAGTGTCTCCCTTGACAACAAGGCTTCTAGCTCCTTTCCTTGCTTGTGGTTGGAGAGGTGAGAGAAAAGAGAAAGATGAGAATGTCATTCGTTTGAAGAGAAAGTGTGGGAAAGTATGTGAGAAGTGGAAGAGGTAAAGCTCTCCTTGGTTGGTCGTGTAAGAACAAGTGGAGAGAATGCCAGTGTAGAGAAAATCGAAATGGCATCCAAAGGAAAAGACCCTTGGACATTGGCCACTTCCCTTTTTATAGTTCTCCAAGTCCCATTTCCCTATATCATGGAGAAGCTCAAAGGGTGGTTTGTGCGGTTGCCATATGTTACCCCTTCTTGCCTTGGCCGAAATGTGTCTCCATCTTCCCCATCATTTCCTAAACATTGGGAACCTCAAGGTCTATTTAAAAATAGGACAAGTGTCATGACTTCCACTACAATTCCCTAGAAACCGTTTGGTTGTGACTCACATATGGACTAGGTTCAATGATTCTCTTGGGCGTGAATGTCCTTTCCTCAACCCCAAATCTTCGTTCGATAGTGGGCGTGTGCATGCTCGCAAGTGGCATGTAGGTGATTCTAGCCCTAGCCGTCTAGTCATTTCATTCTTCCCATAAAGATCCTTCTAGAGGTTATTGATTGTGTGTGTGCATTTTGCCTGGATGTCCCTTTTTTTTCCCCATATGTCTCTCCTTGAAACCCTAAATGTGTCACAAGTGGCGTGAGAGAGACAGAATATTTGTAGTTGTTGAGACTCCTAGGAACCAGGTTTGCTTCATCCTAGGTGCCCTTTCCTATTTCCAATCATTGCTTTCTTCTAGAAAAGCCCCATCCCAAGTGCATGCATGACACTTGGCAAAAATGTTGGTTGATCTTTCTCTGATAGACATGAAATAGCCCTTGGCCACACCCTAGGAGCTTCTTGGAAACGTGTGCCTAAGCCCTTTGGCGTCCCCCATGCGCCACTTTCCTAGCCATCTTCTAGAACCCCTCAAAATTTGACTAGTGGCATGAGATGTAAGGGGTGGTTGGGTTGGTGTGCTGGCCAAGATTCTAGGAAATTGGTCTGTCTTTCCCTAGATGCCTCCTCCCATTCTCATGATTGGGTTCTTCTATAAATCTTCTACCCTTCTACATATGTGATAAATGTTAAATGGTAGGTGAGCTTGTTATGGTTGGCGTGTAACCCTCATGACCGAAACCCTAAGGGTCTTCAAGGGTACTCGTGTAGCATCTGTATTTCACATTTAATTAACCAGTTTATTGTTAAACAACATTTTAAGTTCGTGTTCAATTCAAGTCAGTTTCATGTTCAGTTTATGTTCAGTTCATGTCAATTCAATCTATATTAGTTTTCCAGTTATGTCAGCACATGTCATGCTATTTGCCAAGTCATGTCACTCTCATTCATGTTCATGTCATCATTCATGTCATTTTATTGTCATGTCATTTTATTGTCATGTATGCATTTATATACTGCCAGTTAAGTTCATTGTTTACTTGCTGAGATTTAAAATTAAATCTTACTTGATAGTTTCAATTACTATTCTCTAGGAATGTTAGACCATGTGTTAGGACATAGAGAACCAATGCTCGAAAGTCTGGATGATGCTGACTAGCTTGCAGAGGAACATCGAAAAACTGATAACCACATCTACCTATTTCCTAGATGCTATTTTGGATGTTATAGCAGAGCTGCTCATGCAGCTCAACAATCTATTAGACTAGTTTTATTTTCGAACCGTAATTATGGAGCTCTGTCTCTAGTACTTATGTAATGATAGATCTTTTAGATAAAGTATTGCAACTTTAGGATATATGTTATAATGCAATTGTGAAATATGCCTATGTTATTTTAGGATATGTTATATCTAGTAAATAATATTGTTAAAAAAAAATTGTTTGATGTGAATAATGAATACTGTTAGATGTATCTTAGGTATATTACATCTTTAATTATCAGAAACTAAAATATATAATTTTATATTAAATATCCCAACACTTAATTTGGTCAAATCTTAAACGGACTTGAGGGCGTGACATGTAACTTCTCGTATCTTTTGAACAATGGAAAATACATGTAAATAATTATTAATTTATTATTACACATTTATGTGTTAATATTTATGCCAACACGAGAGTGGGACCTACGTGAGAATCCGAGGAACGCCCATAAGCTGTATCCAATCCAATAGTTCACCAGTCTTATCCAGTATATAGGCTTATCAGCTGCCAAAAAGTGTACCCGTATCCACCGGTTAACAGAGAAAGTCTATCTCTGGTCCGGGTGAGACCAAAAATGACCTACTCGGCTTCCCTTTTCTCCCCTCTTCGCTTCCAGCACCAGCAAAGCCATCTTCCATTCTCTCCCAAAACCCCTCTCAATCCTCCAACAACAAGACCCACCAAGCCCACGACCCCTTTCGCCATTCCACCGCTCTCCACCGCTGACGCCGCCGCTACCTTCGACGGCACAACCTTCGCCGTCATTGGGGGCAGCTCCGTCGCCGCCCTCGCCGCAGTTCTCTCCCTTACAGACCCAGAGAGACGGAGGCGCCTTCAGGCTGAAGTCGTCGGGGGTGGCGACAAGGAGGTTGTGAAGGATTACTTCAACAACTCGGGATTCCAGAGGTGGAAGAAGATTTACGGAGAGACCGATGATGTTAACCGGGTTCAGAAGGACATAAGGCTGGGCCACGCCAAGACCGTCGAGAATACCATCAAGATGCTGACTGATGAAAGTCCGCTTCGAGGGGTTACTGTGTGTGATGCTGGATGTGGCACCGGCTCTTTGTCCATTCCGCTCGCCAAGGAGGGCGCTATTGTCTCAGCCAGCGATATTTCAGCTGCTATGGTTGCTGAAGCCGAGAAGCAGGTGAGAGAAGTGTGCGACTTAAACGTATGTGTGTGTGTGTATGTATATATATATATATATATATAATATACACACACATTGTCGGTATTCCTTTCATTATAGTTTTTTTGAAGTTGGGGATGAGGTGAGTTTGATCTGTGTGTTGTTTCGATGTTATGTAAAAGGTCTGTGTTTACAGCGTTCTGTCAAGTTCAGATAAACTTGGAGTATACTGAATCCTTTTTAGATGTGCTCGCTACAATTAATATTACTTTTTTTTAAAAGTTTCCGAGTGGATCAAATCCAGAAGGTAAAGTCGTATTAGTCTTATGTTAAGTCTATTTCTGTATGCACATAAGTTGGAATAGGATAGGACTACTCAACCGTGGTGCAGTGAGAAAAGTGAGTGATAATCTGCCTTATCGCTTTGTATTGTTATAGAAGTACAGTCATTTGTTGACCATCGTATTTACATGCATTTTGAATTTCATGACAGGCAAAGGAACAGCTTCTGGCAGGCAAGGATGACCTTTTACCAGCTCCAGTGATACCAAAATTTGAAGTGAGTGATTTGGAGAGCTTAGAAGGGAAGTATCACACCGTAGTCTGTCTGGATGTTTTGATTCATTACCCACAGAGTAAAGCAGACGGGATGATTGCCCACCTTGCTTCATTGGCAGAAAAGCGATTAATTCTAAGCTTTGCACCAAAGACGTTTTATTATGATCTATTGAAGAGAGTAGGAGAGTTGTTCCCCGGGCCCTCAAAAGCAACAAGGGCATATCTCCATTCAGAGGCAGACGTGGAAAGGGCATTGCAAAAGGTAGGGTGGAAGATAAGGAAGAGAGGCTTCATCACCACACAATTTTACTTTGCAAAGCTTGTTGAGGCTGTTCCTGCATAATGAGGCCGAGAGGTTAGATATAAGTTTTGCCTCAGATCTATTTGCTCTGTTTCTAGGAATTACCTCCAACTTTAATGTAAAACCTGCATTTTTTCCATGCATGTTATTCTCTGCCTGTATTAATGAATAAATACAGATTGCAGCAAATAGCAGTTGTCAATGCTGAAGCATTGTAATGTATCCTTGTGCGGGGACAAGATTTTATAGGTGTTTTGCTGAAAATTCCACGGTTCTTCCATTGTATCATGTGTTCAGAGCGTTGTATATTAATATATTACTATCAAGCTTAATTATGTGGCGGCGAAATGGTGCTTGTTTTCGTTATGATCCATCTTCCCTTTCATTCATCACTCGCCTTTGTAGCCTTCTAGTTGAGTACCTCTCCTCTGAAAGGACAAGACGAGGTCTTGGTAAGCTAGATTGCAGAAATTTCCGCCCGAATGGTAACTTATTTCGGAGATGTAACTTAACTCTATCTCTGATGGTGCGTCCAAAGATCGAAGCTCGAGTTTTTTTTCCCCCATTTACATATGGCTACTTATATGTAAATGGAATTAGATCAAATGATATGGACCTGCAGAAATGGACTTTCTTGAATCTACAATCAATTTGAAAACTCACTCAAGAATGTCAATATCAAGTCAATAGAAAAACTTAAACCCATTGAAAAATTCGTTAAAAAAATCTAGATTATATGAAACTCTAGATCCGTTGAAGAACCTGTCTCAAAAACTCAGATTATAAGGAGGAACGTCACAAAGGTTGTGATTTACTTTTGATAAGTTCAAAAGTTCATTCAAGAATAAGAGGAGATAAACTTAACTTACAATGAAAATAATTTATCAAATTTCACAAACTTGTTAAAATGAGACTACAAAGAGTATTTAAACCAAAACTTAATTAAAAACTCTAGCTAAAATAAATTCTCATTTTTCAAAAATGCCCCTGAGTGAATAGTGCCACGTTTATAGTAACGCGACTACAGTACTCGATTACAGTAACTTTTTGAAATCCCAATTCAACAAAATAATAACTTTCCCAACATATCCTTGAATAGGCGCCCACCCTTAAGTCATTCTCATAAATAAACTCAATTATTCTAAACTAATAAAATAAGTCATTTAAATGAATTAAACAAGTTGAAAGCCTTCAAGTATCCAAAGCCTTTAAATCATGTTGTTACCTTCTTCCATAGTATGTATAAAATGAATCAAAATTGAATCTTCATCCTTTAAGCCTATCTTAAATATTAGGCTCTTGCTAGACTTGTCCCAAGTGGATTATATCAATCCTTGTATTGCCTCATTAATCTTTTTGGCTCTTGATCTTATAATTGCCTCATCTGAAACTCGCAAAGGATCTTTAAGATTTGATCTACTTGGGTGCCAATCATTCCCCCTATCTTCAGAAGGATTCGACTTCGAATCTCTAACTGCATTAAAGGGAAAAAGATCTGAAATATTTAAAGTAGCAAAAATATGATACTTATCTGGAAGATCTACTTGATATGAATTTTCATTAATTTTTTCAAAAATTTAGAAAAGTCCATCCAAGTTACTCATGTCATCAACAGGTAATGCATTAAATCTAAATGATTAAAACTATAAATAACTTCAAAAGGAGAATACGAAATAGTAGTATGCATGGTCCTTTTATATGCAAACTCTAATAATGGCAAATGATACTCTCGTAAACGTCCATACAACAAGTTAATAAATGACAAATGATGCTCCCATGAATGTTCATAAAATACATCTAAAGTCTTCTTTACACTAAAATGACCACTCCAATTACATGCAAACTCAATGAATGACAAACAATACTCCCACCAATGGTCATGCAATAAGTTTAAAATCTTCTTTACACCAAAATGTTCCAACAAACCATATCCATGCATAAGCAATTCACGCATAAGACCAATAGACTCACAAAGTTTATTTTTTCTAAACAAATATCAATCTAGTCTATAGTACTTACCAAACGATGCCTTCTCACACGCTCTATACACACTAGTGAAGTCATCATCATTAGCATGTAATATCTTATCATCTTCAAATCTCAATAATTTTGCATCTAAAATAAAGATAAGGACATACTTTCTTCCTAATGCATTAAATACAAAATTTTCCTTACCATATGTGTATTTGATTATATGAGAAAAAAATCTCAATACATTCCTCCCACTTTGCATCCATTTTAGTCAACTTTCCTTGTCCATTTAAGTGCATCAAGGACTCATGTTTTTCAAAGAAAGGTTGAGTAGGGATTGTCGCACCTAGCACAAAGTCAATGTAATGCTCTATCTCTGTAATAGGTAGTAATCCACTAAACATATCGTTAGAAATCAAGACCTCATATCCCTATAGCAAAAGGAAAAAAAAAAAAAACAACAACAGGCAACGAGTTGTTAAATTCGTTAGTATAAAAGCTTGGCTTAGTATTTAAACTCATATTTATTTTTTCTTCTCTCTACAATCTCTCTTTCTTTTTTCTCTCATGGCTTCACTATTTTTTCTGGACTCTCAGCCACCTTTTTTTTTTTTTTTTCACTTTCTCTTTCTCTTGATATTTCAGACTCATTTTCTTTTTTCCTCTCACTATCTTTTTCCTTTTCTCCCTTTTTTTTCTTTCACTCTCATCTTTTTTTGAACTCTCGGCCTCACAATTGTTTTTCAACCCATTCTCTATTTTCTTTGAGGTTCCAGCCCCAGCCTCATCTTTTTCTCTCTCATTTTTCTCTCTGTCTCATTTTCGACCTCACTATTTCTTTTATTCTCCATCTCACTTTTCAGCTTTGGTTGGTCCTCATGGACTTGTATTGGAGTTAAAGGAGCGAGTTTGATTATTTTTTTCATCATTTTCATAATTGTACATGTTTCTTAACTCATTATGGATCACTCTCCTATCACACTGCCACGACCTTCTCAACAAAATATGGCCAGCATGTATAAGTACTACATCATAAAGCACCTCATCCTTGTACTTCCCAATTGAAAAAGAAACTAATACTTGCTTATTTACCCTAACCTCTCCACAATTATTCAACCAGTGCAACTTGTATGGTGTTTTAAGGTTGTTAAATTCAATTTCTCAACTAAAGAGTGCTATCCAAATTAGTACAACTCCTTCCATCAATGATCATACTACATACCTTGTTGTTGATGTGGCATTTAGTATGAAAAGTGTTCTCTCTTTATTGCTCGGTGTCATTCATCTTAATTTGTGTACTGAGAGCACACCTAGCAAAGAGAGACTCACCATGCCCTTCATTCTTATATTCATGTTCAATACTAGGCTCACGTCTTTTCCTATATCTCTCACCTTGTAGATTTCTACTCACTACATCTCGTTGATCCATCCTATCCCTCACTTTCTCTAACATCAAATTTAACCATTCAAATTATTGTTGCATGGCATGCAATACAAAGAAGGAATTATCTATCATCCCCTTTGGTGATAAGTCACTCTTGTGAGACATTGTAATGTGCTGCACAAAAAGAATATTAGTGGTAAAAACCTTACACACTTTCTTACGTGTTTATACTCAAATAATGGTACTCCACTCATGTTTTATACTTAATTGGCTTTTTTCCGATAATAGTCTCACACTCTCTTGCCTTTTACATCAAGAGTTTCCCACTCATGTTCTTTAAGAACTAGTTAAACTAAATCAAGACAATACAAACTTGTTTTTATTCTAAATAATAATAGATTCAAGAGACAAGAACAAGAAACAATAAAGGGATAAAATGATACGAAACTTAATGCATTTATACTAGGGAAAGGATAATTACAAAACAAGATACCAACTATAATGATATATTTAGCCCCTTTGATGATAAGGCTCAATCAACAATTTTTTTTCTATACTCTTTTTCCCTTTTTTTTCCTTTTTCAAAATTTTCTTTATTTTCTTTTCTTTTCGTTTCTTTTCATTTCTTTTCTCACTAAATTAATCACAAATAGAAATATTCAATTGTGACAATCAAACAATTGAATTCAATTACACAAAAATTGACAAGAAAGTAGGAGAGAATCAATGAAATGGTATTTCAAGCAATTGACAAACTTAAAAATGTAAGAAACCCTAGAATTTTTGAAACCTTAGATGATGTAAATTTCGGCTACCCTAACAAACCCTAATGACAAAGCAACTTTGGCAGCCCTAGGATGAAGGAATTTTATCAGCTTTAATTCAAGAAACCAAAACATAAAGAACCCTAATGATAAAATAATTCGGCAACCCTATGAACAAGGAAATTCAACAGCCTCCCTTTTATTTTTTATTTTTTTTGCAATCCTAGAACAATGAAGTCCTAGAATTAAAGATGCAATAAATAAAAAATAGAATCAGACCTAATTGAAAACCTGGCTCTGATACAAAATGATATGAACCCGTAGAAATAGAATCCCTTGAACTCACAATCAATTTGAAAACTCACACAAGAAAGCCAATATCAAGTCAATGGAAAAACCTAGATCCGTTGAGGAACTCGTTTTAAGAACCTAGATCATACAAAAATCTAGACCCGTTGAAAAACCTATCTTAAGAACCCAGATTATAAGGAAGAACGCCATAAAAGTTATGATTTACCTTTAATAAGTTTAAAAGTCCATTTAAGAATAGGAGGAGATAAACTAAACTCACAATGAAAATATTTCATCAAATTTCATAAACTTGTTAAAATGAAAAGAGTATTTAAGCCAAAACCTAATTAAAACCCTAGCCAAAATAAATCTCCATCTTCCAAAAATGTCCCTAAGTGAATAGTATCACGTCTACAGTACTCGGCTACAGTAACTTCTTGAAACCCTAGTTCAACAAAATAATAACTTTTTCGATATGTCCTCGAATAGGTGCCCTCCTTAAGTCCTTCTCATAATAAACCAAATTATTTTAAACTAATAAAATAAGTCATCTAAATGAATTAAACAAGCTGAAGCCTTCAAGTGTCCAAAGCCTTTAAGTCAGGTTGTTGCCCTCTTCCATAATTTGTATGAAATGAATCAAAACTGAATATTCATTCTTCAAGCCCATCTTGAATGTTGGGTTTTTGCTAGACTCATTCTAAGTGGATTGTACCAATCCTTGTATTACCTCCTTTATCTTCTTGGCTCTTGACCTTGTAATAGCCTTATCTGGAACTTGCAAAAGATCTTTAAGACTTGATCTGCCTTGGTGCCCATCATCAAATGTTCCATTTATAAACCTTACATCTGGCTCTTCTAACTGTAGGGTGAAAAAGGCAGCATGAATGCTAGCAGGCTTTCTAACCTGTTAGCCATAAATAGAAAAGGGAAATTGAAAGAAAAAATGGAAGGGGGTAGTTGTAAGCATGAAGAATGAGTGGAGTAGCTGCAGTTCTAAAGGTCCTTAAAAGTGTTTCGATTATGTCGGATTCTAACTTATCAGCAATCCTTGCTAAAGCATCAGCGATCCTTGCTAAAGCATCAACGATCTTGCTGAGAGCAGTAGTTAAGTTGTCAATAATATATGCTCCATCTATTGGTCCATATTCTGTTGCCAGCTAATTTTTTGAGCTCTAAGATGTGTATTCAGTTGTCCTTTGTAGAACTTTTGATTAGCTGGTCCTTGAACTGGTGTTGTCATAGTATTGAGAGATCACCCCTTGAGAGAGAATCTCTCCATTTGTTGTTTGACTTTTGATGTTTTTTCCATTACCTATGCCTTCAGGCAGGGCAAGGAATCAAAATTATAGATGCTATTTTATTGAATATAGGGCAACACTAGCTCTCATGCCTAGACTCCTTGTTTAAGCAAGCAACTCATTTTACAATAATCACTCTAGGTAGGCTATTGTTTGATGTATCGATGGCTGATGAAAGTTGCTCGGCCCCTAACATAGAAAATGTGATAATTGATGCATAAAATGAGTGTCGTTGTTCTACTTCTATATTTGGATGGACAATCATGAAAATCAATGAAGTGGGATACACCTAGGAAGGATTATATTTGCATATTGCCTAATATTATACGAATATTATGGTAATATTCTAGGTGAGAATATTTTGCATGAATGTACTAATTGAATCCAGTTCTCTCCTCCCCAACAAGTCACTAAACTCGTCTCCACAAGCATCTTAGAGCTGCACTTATTAAAGTGATTCCAACAGAAGAAAAATTCCCAGGTCCAACCCCCACCCAAATGGTGCAAGCCTCCTTTCAACTATTGCAAGATAAACTGAGACGCAGCCATTGACAAAGTTAGTTGGTAGGTGGGCATCAATGTGTTAGTCAAGCATTGGGATGGTCATGTTGACTCACTCAAAAATGAGTAGCACTAATGCTATCCCAAGTGCAGGAGGATGTCGTGTAATAATTAGGAATAAATTCCTAGATCGTCTCCTCAGGGAAAGTTACTTAAAATTAAACTTGTTGAAAAATGTGAAAAACTTCACAAAGAGAAAACAAGAGGATGATATGTGCAATGGATGGAAGAGGTTACTAGTCATGGACTAGATTCATATTTTTAGATTTTTGATTGTCAGATTGGAATGTAAATGACTAATAGATTAAATTCAGAGATTAATAAAACTAAATTAAGAATTAAACTAGATTAGAAAGTAATTGACAAAACATGCATTGAAAATTGAAAAGCCTCAAAATCAATATTCTAGGGTTTATCATTGTATCTAAATCACAAATTCTCAAATTAAACCATAACAATTGTAATCACTATTAAAATGAAAGCTTAATGAAACAATAAAAATAAATAACATGAAATAAGTAAACAACAATTAAATTACCCAACTAAAACAAAAACAAAAGCTCTCTACCAAACCCTTCTTGCAATAAATTAAACTAGTACACTTAATTAAAAACTTCTAAAACAATTCCTTTATTTCATGAAACAAACTAGCATACTTGATTAAAAACTTCTAAAAAAATTCTCTTGTTGCATGAAACCAACTAGCACACTTGAAAGAAATTAAGGTATTACAATTAATGAGATAAAATTCTAAAACAATTCTTAATACTTAATAAAAATTCTTAAAACAACAAAGCATTGTAGGCAAAAACAAAAACTGCCGAATACCAATCTATATTAAGAAAGAAAAGTCAAAGAAAATGAAATGAAAATTCTGCTACTTAAATGGAAGAGAAAGAAAATAAACTCAAGGTTGCCCTACTACTATATACGGAAAGAAAAACTCAAACGGGAAAACAAGTGCAACTTCAAGAACTCAGTTGCTCAACTGTAGCCGAATGAAAAACCAAAAAAAACAATAACTCTCTCTAGCTTCTAAATGGAAAGAAGTAAGTAAAAACTGCCCCCCATGTGTTGCTGCCTCCAGCTAAATAAATACTCATCTCCTGCTGTCCAGCTTAAACGAAAGAAAGAAGGAAATAAAATCTGCTGCTGCTGCTTTCCGTCCAGCTGTCTTCCATGATCCCATGTGTTCTCCTGCTACCCCAGATGCTAAAGGCTACCACCGAATGAGAAAGAAAGAATTAAATCTCTGTTGTCTCCCATTCTTCTCCTGCAACGTGCTGCTTTCCAACGAAATGATGCATGAGCTGCATTGCTCCTGCTTTCTGAGTGTGCTGTCTGAATGAGTGCTCTGCTGGTTTGCATGTGTGAGTTGCTGTGGTCCATGTGATGCTATTGATCTCCTGCTGCACGTCCAGCTACTCGAAAAAGAGAGAACAAATCTGCTGCTGCATGTGTTGCATGTGTGAGTTGGTTGCTGTGTGCTGTCTGAATGAGTGTTCTGCTTGTGTGAGCTGGTGTGGTTTATTGCATGTGAGCTGCTGTGGTCCATGTGATGCTATTGATCTCTTGCTACACGTCCAGCTACTCAGAAAAGAAGGAATAAATAACTCAGAAGCTTGCTACTGCTGCACGCCCAGCTACTTGGAAAAGAAGGAATAAATAACTTAGAAGCTTGCTGCTGCTGCACGTTTAGGTTGCTGTCCATGTGGTCCGAATGAGTTGCTGTCTGCATGTGTAAGTTGGTCCCATGCATGGTCCGAATGAGTGGTTGCTGCATGGTGTCCGTGTGGTCTGCATGTGCATTGTGTGAGTCACTTTTCTGCATGTGTGAGCTGGTGTGAGTGCAGTTCCGAGTGAGTGCTTTGCTGCTGTGTTTGTTCTGCTGCATGGTTGCTGTCCATGTGGTCCGAATGAGTGGTTGCTGCATGGTGTCCGTGTGGTTTGCATGTGCATTGTGTGAGTCACTTTTCTGCATGTGTAAGCTGGTGTGAGTGCAGTTCTGAGTGAGTGCTTTGCTGCTGTGTTTGTTCTGCTGCATGGTTGCATCGCCCCACATCATTATTCAGCCTATGTATATTAGCTCGAATGCGGAGTATCTTTCTCAACACTCTTCCATCATGAAGTTTCATGCCATCGAGCTTTTCAATGGAAAAACCTCATCACCCAACGTCCCCAAACAGGTTTTCCAACTAGCCCTTACCTTGATTTTCCTCAGCATAATCTCTCTTTGCTTGAACAGAAACACGCACTCATCATTTTCCTTTCCTAAGTTAAATTTCCAAGGTTTGAGAAGCATAGGATTTCACAAGGAATGTGATATATTTATTGGAAAATGGGTTGGCAAGAAGTGCTTCTATCTTTTGAAGATGGAAAGATAGCTTAAGAAACCTTATGAACATGAAGAACAAGGAGAACAATGGTACAAACACAAATGATAATAGAAAGCAAGAAAAATTAGGGACTAGAATGCACAGTAATCAATAGTTGGTAGAATTCAAGCAGAAATTCATGCTTTTAATCAATTAAAATCACAACTTTGATTTATTCACTTTAACCATTTTTCCATTTAAAACCAATAATAATGTCATGATGAATTTAAAATACATTGGTTTTAAATAACTAAAATATGCAATATTTCAGCTCAATCACATGTAACAACTTGCTCATTCTTTCTCTTATAGTTACGAGCCTCATTCTACATGCCAAACTTCGATAGTGTGTTTTAAAAGATACCAAACGGATTTTAAAGCAAGTCCAATATTTTAAAACTTATGAATATTTTAAATGTCCATATATATTTCCAGTGTTATTGAACTAAGTTTTGTTTTTAAATAACATAATTATAATATCTTTGAAGAGCTCCAAAAATATTATGATTGTGGAAAATTATTTAATTTAAATGCTTTTAGTCATTTAAAAATATTACGAGATTTAAAATATGTTGAAAACTCTAAATTAATTTAAATGGTTTTAATCTCTTCAAGTGATTAACAAGACTTTACCATTTTAGTTAATGATAACGGAATATTGATGCCCAGATGACTAACACAAGAGGGGGGTGAATTGAGTTGTATTTAAAAATTAAAAATTATAAATTAAATACACAATATAAAATATAAACAAAATACGAAACAACAATAACTATAAAGAGTAAGAGTAAGAGTAAGAGAGAAGCAAACTCAGTATATTAATGAGGTTCGGCCCCACTGCCTACGTCCTCGCCTCAAGCTACTCCTTGAGAATCCCTAAATTCACTATTCAACTTCCTTTAGGTGGAGATAGAAACCTATAATACTTTTGAACAACACCACTACAAAGGATTCGTATAGAACACCCTCTACACTTGCAATCACCTTACACGTGGTGATCCAACTATTCTCTGTGTAGAACACTTTCTACATGCACAAGGGTTATACACACCCTTTTACTAATACAAGAGCTGATAGTGAGTAGGTTATCAGAAAACACTCCTCAATGAGTGAGTATACAACACAAACTATATCTCTCAAAATGAACAAGGGTCAAGGCTCAATGCTTAGAGAAGAGAGAATGAAAGCTTTGAATGAATGTTGTATGCTCTTGGTATTGTAAATGTGAAGCTCTCAAATGATCTATTTATAGGCATATGAGATTTCATATTTAAATTTAAAAAGATTCACATATCAAAGACAACATCATTCACTTTTCAAAAATTTCAAACCTAATCTTTTTATTTTTTGCATGTGACAAAAAGAGCATACTTTACTTTTCAAAATTTTCAAACAAAATCATCTACATTTTGCATAAGTCAAAAAAAGCATTAATCACTTTTGAAAATATTCAGATAAAGCATGCACATGTGAAAGATGACAATCAATCATCTTTAATATTTTCAAAATTTTCAAACAAAATTATCTACTTTTTACATAAGTAAAAAAGAACATCAATCACTTTTGAAAATATTCAAATAAAGCATGCACATGTGAAAGATGACAATCAATCATCTTTAATATTTTCAAAATTCAAACATTTAATCATGTCATGCATGTAAAAGATGACAATTAATCATCTTTCAAAATTTTCAAATTTAATTTTCAAAATATTCATGCATATGTGGAAAATGTATTTTAATGCTTTATGATAAAATGTTAATTTTGAGCCTTAATTTTAATTTTAAATTTTTAAGAGATTCACAACATTACTCAATGACTTTAATGTGAACTTGTTCCCTTCTTGCTCATACTTGGTTCTTTGATGTGCTTGACTCCATTGTGTAGACAACTTGAGTTTGAGACTCATTTATTCTTTGAATTCATTTGTTATCATCAAAATTCATGTATAGATATATAATTACATGAAACTTGAAATCTTGGGTTCAACAAATATTATTTTATGAACTTTACTTTATAAAATTATATTCTATTTTAATTCCTCTCAGTGTTTCAAATTAAATAAATGCTTACGCATTTTCAAATCAGTATTTAACCTCACCGTTAGATCATTTTGAAGATCCCAAGACAAAGATTAAATACCTAAGCCCCTAGCTTTTTCTCCTCACTTTTTCCTTTCCTCTCTCTCTCTCTCTCTCTCTCTCTCTCTCTCCTCTCCATCTCTCTAGCCTGACATACAACTCTCCTTTCTCCCTCTCCACCGTGATGCTTCTCTTCTCCAGCCCAGCCCCACTGCTAACCGCCCAACCTCACCTCTACTACCGACAGCCCCCCTCATGCCGCTGACTCTAACCTCACCGATGGTGAGCCCCATGACAGCTTCTCTCTCTCTCTCTCTCTCTCTCTCTTAGAAATGGGTAAGGAAACCCATTCTCTTCCTTCAGCCGCCATGCGTGGCCAATTGAGCCACCGAGCACCTCCACTTCATGGGCTTCATTTCCACAACCTCCCTTGCCATCGATGACCAACCCCTCACTGAACCTAACTCCTCTCTCCCTCCCCATGGCAAACACGTACACAACTCATAAATGGGTTTCATGTATGGGTTCCTCCACTTGCACCACTATGCATGGCTTCTCAAGCCACCACACAGCCGCCCATGGCCTTCCTTGACCACCATGGCTCCTCCTTGAGCTCCTCCTTGCCAACCAAGTCTCCCTCTCAATTTCCATGCCATGAGACCCACGGCCCAAACCTCCTCCACAAACCACCATGCCTCCACTGTGTGCCACCTCAACACCACCATGAGACCACCACTCTAGGACCACAACCAAACCTTTCCCTGCTTAGATCCACACTCGTAGCCACCTCTAGTAACCCAAACAGCCACAGTACACAGTTTAACTACCACGTATGACTCTTCCGATGCCTTTTACCGTGACGGGTAGCGAGCGACACACGGGTTATCCTATCGATGGTATAACCCTCTATCCCTCATTATTTATATTAAATGTTAGTTGATAGGTTGTGAACTGTGCTGTTAGTATTATGGAGTATGTTGTGAAGTGTTGGGCGTAATTGTGTAGTGTTGTGAACTGTACTATGAAGTATGGGTATGAAATGTATGTCATAGTTGTAATGCGGTGTAGTGTTGTGAACGGAATACATGTGGAGTGTATTTTTTGCAGTGCGTCGATGCATCATGTGGCGGGTGCCGTAGTGACATGTGGCGTAGTGCGAAGAGAGTACGTGTGGCATGTACTCCGTGTCATGAATCAATGCACTGTGTGATGTGCATCGTGGTAATACGTAATGTATCAAAGGGAGTACACATGATGCATACTCCATGTGGTGTAGTGATGCACCATATGGCATGTCACGAAGAAAATGATAGTTGCGTAGTAGAGGAGCGTAGAGCGTATTGTGTAGCATTGGGAACTGTGTAGCGGTGTCCCAAAATAACTGTGAAGTGGCCTGTAGTCCGAGGTGACAGGTGTCACCTTGTAGTTGACCTATGGCTTAGAGTATGTGTGAAGTGGTGGGATAGTTTAAGAGTAGCGCAGCGGAAGCATGATGGGTGTCGTGACGTAACTTGAGATTTGTCTTGAGCTACGTGATGTGACAGAGATGTAGTGGTTAATGGAGCCCTATCATGTCAAGTGTTGTGATGAACTTGTAAAGGGGCCAGGAAGAAGGAAGGTCCTGCTGAACAAGTTTGACTAAAAGTTGGTATCGAAGTATGGAGCTTGTTTATACAAGTGGGTGTTCATTGAAATATAAGTTGATCTTAGTTAACAAAAGGGTAAGATACAAGTGCACCTGGTGAGACACGTGTACTGGATGGATTTACCATATATAATGCGTTATCTATCATAAGCATAGTTGCATGATGTTTAAGTCTTAGAGTTGACTTAAAGTCATGTGGCATGTATGGTTGAGAATGAGGATTGAGTATAGGCTATGAAACATGAAGGTATTATTGGGTACATTGTCTAGGATCGAGGTGCTTGACTTAGTTAATTCGAGTCATGCACCGGAATGGAGTTAATAGAAGAGTAAGATGTAGGTTTTAATACCTTAACCCTAAGATGAAACATGGAGGTAGTGATGGAAAATGGACCCCGAAGGTTTTAGTATAGTAAATAGCAAGTAAGAACCCAGGGATGAACGAAGAGTGTTCCAAGTGAAATGTAGTTCTATTTTTATTTTAGTTGCTCATGTACTAGATAGAGAATGACATTGAGGTTATGTGTATGCATATAGGTTGGCATCTGACATGTACATGAATGGACTACATGGAATGAGTATGGCATGGAGTCTAAGTAAGTATTATGTTCTTACTCTTCTAGAGTTTTCTAAATAAACGAAAATGAAAATGAAATGCTTTTACTTTACGAAGCCTTACAAAACTTGTTTTAAGAAAGAACGCTAAGTATAAGTTTTCAAGTATAAGTATGTAATGGCCGTCCTTGGCAACCCCTTTTTACGTACCCCAAGTATGTAAGTGTATGCATGCGAATGGATGTTATATGTAGTAAGTATTGTATGTATTTTCGCGTGATGAAATGCGAGGCTTAGGCCTCATGCTTTAAGCGATGTTTTAAACGACGCGAAGAAAGTGTTTTAAATGCTTCTATGGATGACGCTTTAAACAATACCATGAAAGATGATGTTTAAACTCATGCTTTTAAATGACTTTTACGAAGGAACAAACGAAGGATTGTAAAAAAATGAAAGGACTGAAATGAAAGAAATGACTGAATGTTTTAATGTATGAAAACACGTAATGGCCATGAACGAATGGATAAGGGTACCAAAGGATTAGACTGGGTAGATTGCAATGTTGGGTAAGTAGTACTGGTAGTGCACCCAGTGTTGCACCTTAACGGAATGGATTCCTAACTCGTGGCCATGGGTGGAATCAGGTCTAAAAGGCCGTTAACCCTCACACATGGGGTGTGACAGTGTGCAATGGCCAATGAAGGTGATAAGAAGGAATGTATGCGCGTTAAGAAAAGATGTATGCATGAATGCTAAGACTCTTTAAGAAGTGAAGGCAACGAGGCATGGGGAACTGTTTACGAGAAGAAAATCCTTTTTAAAGAAAAACCAGCCCACCTTGCAATGTTTTAAAATGAAATGAATGTCTATATATGATATGTATGGAGTGATGAATACATGACTAAAAACCTATATTATTATATTTTAACTATATGAAGTAATGCTTACGAGTCATTGATTCATTTTAGTTTTTATGTGTGCCCTCTTAGGGACAAGATGAACATGACGTGTCAATACGGACACGACCCAAGGGGAAGAGCATGAAAGCCTAGGCACAACATTTTGTACGACAGACTTTAATTTAAAATTTTGATGTTTTCTGCTATAACCTTTTAAATTAAGAAACATTTATTTATAAACAATGAGTCTTTTGTATCCTGCCATAGAAGGAAAAGAAATTTTAAAAGGAATAGTAATTCCCGTTTATTTTCTTAAAATCATTTTCTAAAGGACCCATTACAAGGACGGGAATTACAAGTCAGGTTGCTACTACTTTAAGAACTTCTTGTGCATCCTTCCTTGATCCTTTGCTTGAGGAAGCTTTGGCAGCCCTGAGAGCAGTCCAATTCTGTGTCGAGCTTGGCCTCACAACTATCATCTTTGAAGGGGACTCCATGCACGTGGTGAATGCCATCAAAGGAATGGATGATAACCGAGGCTCAGTTGGCTTAATCATTCAAGACATTACGAAGTTGCTAGCTCAATTTCAAATTTGGTCTATATTTCATGTCCCTAGATAGGCCAATGTAGTTGTCCACTGCCTGGCTAATAGTTCTTTAGGCATTTTTGAGGACTCAATTCATGTAGATGATTACCCTCACTGTATTCACAACCTTCTTGTTTGAGTTTATTAATATGAAGCAACATTTTCTAAAAAAAAAAAAAAGGACAAATCAACCTTTCTAAAAATAATATTAAAGAATAGGGAAAGTCAGTGCCTATAGTGGATTCCATCGTTTTCACTTCTTGAAGGCCGAAAAGAATGTCGCTCTCCTCATACACTTGATCATGACTACCACAAGGGTAGCCACGACCCATGCCAGGAATCTCATGAAGCTCAACCTTTCTCTCTTTTGTTGTGGCTTCAACTCTTCTAAATGGTACATTTATCTCTCCCCCTTTTGGCTTTTCTTTTCCGAGTTGATCACACCTATTTTTGTTTGGTTGCCAAGAAAATGTGTATACATCTTATTTTTCTGTGATTGATTCTCGGTACTGAGTTCCTTGGGAGTAGAGGCTAGTATTTTCTTTATTCATTTCCTTTGGAGTAAAATGGAAAATGCATAACCGCAAGACATCGGCGAAGTTAGTAGTGGTGACATCGTTTTTCATTCAAGACTGGGTTTTGTATATTGGGCAAAATACTGAAAACTGGTTAGTATTGTTTGAAACACACCAAAATGACCAGTATTTAACCCAGTACAAAACACCCACCTCCACTGTGTTGGTTACTGTTTTGGCATGATAATTTTTGGGTGTATCGGCCTATATGAAATGATATTAAAAACTTTAATATAATCTATTCATTCAGGCGACTATTCGACTCCTCCAATTGTATTGTTCTAGTCTTTCATATAATAATAATTCTAAGTAGGCTTTTGTTTTATGTATTGATGGTTGATGAAAGTTGCTTTGGGCCTAACATTAATGTATCCAGATTCAACGAGTCAAGTTAGGAAAAAAAAAAAAAAAAACCTAGAAGGGATAGGATAGGAAATGCAAAATGAGCTTGTTGTCCCTATTTTGCTTCTGCATTTGGAAAGGAAAATAATAAAAATCAATGAAGTGGGATACACCTAGTATTGTGGACCGTTTTGTACCCATCAACACTTTCTATAAGCCTACACCAAGAAAATTAAGGAAGGTCTAAAGGGTATTAAAAGCCTCCAATGCCTAAATTAGACGATTGAGATACTCGTATGGGTTCTAGATTCCACTTTCACTTACCTCGGTTGTGAGTTACCTTTATTTATAGAGTTGAGAAAAATAGGATAAGGCCATGCAACTATTTTTTGAAACTTCTCTTTATCCTTTTCTGCCCACCCAAAGTGCATATCTTAGGGGGATGTATTTACATTCCCTTGTTATGGTTGTGTGGTTGAATGACCCACCTAACACTTTGGATGGTTTGGGAGCTTATCATTATCTCTAAGTTAGGCTGGATGGACCTTAACGTATGGATTATCTACATCAGGCCGCTTGGCCCTTATTGGAATGTGAACAGGCCCATCAGAAAGGGGGAAAAGTGGCCCTTCTAGTTACCCCGAGAAGTCTCATCAAGAGGAGGTGATGGGACTTCTTCTACTTTGGTGCTTCGTTATTTGTGAGTTTCCTATTTGGGCAGTGTGGGCCCTATTGCTAATGATCGTGATTTTTCCATCATCATCTTTGATCGGGAAGAAGCTCGTCTACATCTTGTCCATGCTTGGGTAGAACAAAAAGATAGTTCCACCTGGTTTGATGCTCTATTGACCTGTGCTAACTTCAACAAGTTTGTGGTCTCGCCCACCCGGGCTAATGTATTTGGCAACCAAGTCCTGAGCACCCCCTCCCTTGTTTGCGGGCGTAAGAGGGGGCCTTCAACTTCTGAGGCCTAAAAAGTAAAGAAACCCTGCATGGTTCTAGGCTTAGTTCGTGATGAAGCTGGTCTTTTTGAAAAATCAAGTTTGGCTAGGAAGAGGCTTCCTTGCTCCTCGTTGGCCCCTACGGGAGGTACTTCTGCTGATTCAATGCTATCCTATGCAAACTCTCTTGATGAGATTATGGAGCAAACAGAGGTTGACTTAGGGTCGGTGTTAGAGGCTATAGCCTCTCTGTCGCTCGATCGGGATGACGCCCACTCGATGTCTCCTCCCTTTGAAGATTAGGGTGAGGGCTCCAACTCTGATAAGGAGATAGACGTGACTATTGAACTTGCTTTCTTGGGGCCCCTTCGCTTGTCCCAACTAACTCAACTGCTCATTTGAAGAAATTGGTGAGGCTTCATTAGCTTCAAGCGACGAAACTTTTCAAGAGAACCCATTTCAGGCGAAGCCACTCTAGAAATTCCCTTCATTTTTCTTGAGTTCCTCTTTGAGGAGCCCCAAGGTACAAATGTAAGTGGGGGTTGTGTTTCTATCCCTTCCTCATCCTTTAGCAGTTTGCCTACAAGGGGAGAGATTCCACAGCCTGTGTGCTCAGATATGTTGCCTTCTAGAGATAGCCATTTGGGCTTAGTCGAGCAGGTGCTAGATGATGCCTTTGTTGCTCCCAATTCTCCTCTTGCCCCATGCCCGAGTTGTACTTTTGTGAGGGAGATAGGCGAGATAGGTAGTTTTGTGCCTTTTGTTCAAGGCCCTTTTAATGCCTCAGTCCTGCCTAACCCTTACCATTTTCACTCTGTTGGTGCTACTCCACAAGTCGATGGTCACTGGGAGGAGGCCATTCAAGCCATGGTGCATGTGCTCAGAGGTTTTCTATCCTTGGTGAGTTACTCTTTGAACTCTTCGCTTTCTATCACCCTACTATTTAAAAGTTACTTTGTTGTACAAGGAATTGATCAACCAGCTTCCTAGATAGCGAATAGCCAGATTGACCTGGAAGAAGAGAACTAGTTGATGCAATCCTTTATGGCTCGGGAGCATCATGCTATTCTAACAGCCTGAGCCATTAAAGAAGTGATATGCAAAATGTTCTTTCAAAACTTGCCATTTCTTTTATATAAATCATACTAATTCTCATCTCAATAAATATAACATCCCAGTATTTCAAGTCACACGTCAACAAAATATGATGCATCATATGTCATGCTCTATGCTTAGGGTTGAAAATAAATCTTCACAAAATAATTCTGCTCAATTACTTCACCAAGATGCTCAAATTTCACAAAAATGCTAGAAAGAGTGTGTCAATCATTTGTGTTTCAAACCACATCACATTTTATTTTTATCTTTTTTAACTAACACATTTTCAACAAAAAACCCCTCCCAACTACATTTGACATTCCTCTCAATGTTCAGCAAATGAATGTTCGATGAAGTATGCTATAGAGGCATGAATTAAAGCAAGATGAGCATTGCAAAACACATAGTGAAACAAAAATGATTAAACAGAGAGGAAAGAATGCACTTGAAATACTTGAGTGCACACAAGGAGTAGATTTCTATCAAAGTTAGAAGACACAAAGGCAAAGGAAGGAAAAACAAAACAAACAAATAAGGTATATACAATGAGAAATTAGAAATTAATTCTAATAAGTAGGATCCTTCAAAGTAGTCAACCTTTGGAGTAAAATCACCCAAAAATAGTTTTAACTTCTATCCATTGACTTTAAAAATATTATCATTTTCTGAGTTTTCTATCTCAATAGCTCCCAATGGATAAACAATTTTTACAATAAAGGGACCAGTCCATCGGGATAGATGCTTGCCAGGAAACAAATGAAGTCTTGAATTATACAACAAAACTTTTTGGGAAGGCTCAAAAGACTTTTGAAAAATATTTTTATCATGAAAAATCTTCATGTTCTTCTTGTAAACACGAGAGTTCTAGTAAGTTTCATTCTTGATTTCCTCTAATTTATTAAGTTGAAACTTACTTAGAGAGCAAGCTTTGTCTACATAAATTAAATTGCTTAATTTTCCAGTAAGTTTTGTTTTTCAAATCCACAGGCAAGTAACAAGCCTTTCTGAAAATGAGTCTATATGGGAACATACCAATCGGGGTTTTAAAGGTAGTACGGTATGCCCAAGGTGCATTGGTTAGTCGTAAAGACCAATCTTTTCAACTTGGGTTAATTGTCTTTTCTCAAATTCTTTTGATCTCCCAATTGGATACATCAACTTGGCCACTTGTTTGTGGGTGATAAGGGTAGCAACGTTATGAGTAATACCATATTTTCGCATTAAGGCCTCGAAAGACTTACTGCAAAAAAGTTAACCCCCTTCACTGATAATGGCTCGAGATGTTCCAAACCTAGATAAAATATTTTCTTTAAAAAATTTCAGCACAACTTTATGATCATTTTTCTTACATGGAATGGCCTCGATCCATTTGGACACATAATCAATAGCTACCAAAATGTAGAGATTGCCAAAAGAGACTGGGAAGGGTCCCATGAAATCGATGCCCCAACAAACAAATATATCAACAACCAAAATTAGATTTAATGGCATTATATTTCGGTGGGTAATCCCTTCTAATTTTTGACAATGTTCACATGCTTTAAAAAATTCATGGGTGTCCTTGAAGAGGGTATGCCAATAAAAACCAAAATTTTAAACACTATTTTCTTACTAGAAAAATGGTCACCACATGACCTAGAGTGACCAAAAATATATTACACTTTAAAATTCACTATCAGGCACACATCATCTAAGTATCTAATCTGAGCAATATTTAAACGAATATGGATCATCCCAAAAGAATTTTCTTACCTTTACAAAAAATTTATTCTTGTCTTGTTAACTCCAAACGTGAGGAATTTTACCTGTGATAAGAAAATTAGAAATGCCAGCATATCAAGGTAATTGAGCTATATCAAAAAGTTGCTTATCTGGGAATGTGTCTTTAATAGGAACTGTCTCCATGGAATCCGAAAGGACAAGTCTAGACAAATGGCCAGAAACAACATTCTCAACTCTCTTTTTTTTTTAATCTTTAATTATTAAATAAAATTCTTGCAGTAAAAGGATCCATCTAAGCAACCTGAGGTTTGCATCTTTTTTAGCTAAAAGGTATTTCAAAGCTGCATAATCAGTAAAAATGACAATTTGGGACCCAATCAAATAAGAACAAAATTTGTCAAGTGTAAAAATTACTATAAGTAGCTCTTTTTTAGTTATTGAATAACTCATTTTAGCATTATTTAAAGTTCTACTTGCATAATAAATAACACAAGACTTTTTTTCCTTACATTGGCCCAACACAGCTCCAACTACATAATCACTAGAGAATCTTGGTTTAGAGCTTTGGTGGAGTGTTGATGAACATGCAAGAGTTTGGCTTAAACTCAATCTAGAGAATCTTGGCTATGATGATTTGTTTGAATGAAATTTTTTCCATGTCATGCTAGTTTTAATGCTTATATCTTGTTAGAAATTGAATATGAGGTATATGGTTTTGTTATTTGAAGATTTATTGGTAAAAATTAAGGATCCAGTGGCTTTGTTTCAAGTCCAAAGCATGCTATGCATTGTTTTATAGTTTTCATGCAACCAATTGTGTTGGGTTGTATTTTGTAATTTTTGGCTGTTTATTCAAATATGATATCACTTAGGTTTGGATGATGAACATGTTAGGAAAGTGTTGTTGGACTTTTGGAGTCCTTGGAACTTATTTGAAAGTGTTAGACCAAGAACATCAAGAGTTAGTTCATTTTGACCTAATCTTGATGGTTTGGCCTTTTTCCTTAATATGACAAGTTTAATTTTTTATGAAATGTGTGTTTTGATGTCTTACACAACTTTAGAACCATGAATATGATTTTTGAGAGTTGATAAATTTGGTTTAAGCATGATAGTACGTTGGATGGTTAGGTAGCAACAAAAGTGTAGTTTTCAGCCTAGGAATGTTTCACATACTTGTAATTTATTTTAATTTTTGTGATTTGATATTCGGATATAGGACAAAAGTTTGGTAAGTTTTGGAGTTCATATGCAAAATTCTTACTTTAGGGGTAAAACTATAATTTCACATAAGTGGAGGGGTAATTTTGCAATTTTAGTAATAAGTTAGTAAGTTTTATGTTTATAAGACTTTAGTGAGATATTCTAACATTAGAAAATATCTCATTTTAGTTCACTCTCATTTATGCTTTGCTTTACATTATGCGCATAACTATAAGTTAGCCTCTAACTTACTTTCGAAGTATTTATGTATTTATGGTGGTAAAACTGCTATTGTTATATTCATGTCATATATGCTTATTGTAACTATGACAATATACTATGCCATGTCATCTATTACACGAATGTGATGTCATCTGTTATCCATTTATCTGTTACATGTTATGAATGCCATGTCATTTGTTACACATTCATCTATTACCTATCATGAATGCTATCTCATTTATTACATGAATATGTTATGAGTCTTTTATTTTATCGTAGTCTCAAGTGCTAGGATGAGAAAATTATCCTAGTGGAACTTCTTTGTTTATGTTGGAGTATTTAAATTGGATGTGAAATCCCCTAGATTGACAAAGTACAGTTAATAGGCTTGAATCAAACCTAAGTAACTAATTACCAGAGCGAATTCAGGCACCTAACGTTGGTGGTGCCAACTACATGTTTAACACTCTTATCAGCTCAGTTATCATGATGTAGTCACAGATAGCACAGATGCATGTGATTTGATATAGTATCAGTAGTAGCACACGACCATTGGGGAGTCGTGGAGCATCTACAGTTTCACATTAAACAACCATGTATATGTAACACGGTCATGTACATGTCAAGTCATTCCACATACAAGTCAAGTCACATTATGTTCATTCATATTATTTACAAGTCACATCATGCATGTTCAAGTTCATGTTATGATGCAATAATTGCCTTGATCGGACTAGAGTTCGACAGCGGTCCTCTCCTCTCCAGGTGAGGTTTCTCTTTGGTATAGAGTGAGTCTCTTGAACTAGTCTCTACTGGTTCGAAGGGTCAATGATGGAGGAAGAACTAGCTAGACAATAGGAGGGACTTTGTCTTACTAAGAAAGAAAAAGAAGGGCTGGTTCTACCAGCAAAAGTACTGCACAGTGCAATGCATTATGGCAAGTTCTACTTATTAGCAATGATAGTGGCTGAGAAGTTTATAAACAAAGAAGCTTTCAAAGTCACTATGACTAAGATCTAGAAATGCGATGGCTGGGTCCAGTTTATTGAAGTTGGATCCAACAAGTTCCTGATTAAGTTTAATCTGGAGGAAGACATGAAAAGAGTAACAGTTGGAAGACCCTGGTCCTTTGATAGGTGGTTGATATGCCTGCAGATCCTTAACAGCAGCAAGTCCATTGGTGAAACCACCTTCACTAAAGAGGAGTTCTGGATCCAAGTTTTCAACATGCCCTTTGGTTGTATGACACAGGAGATTGGAATATAGGTAGGCAATACTGTAAGTAAGGTGCTACAAGTCCATGTTGACCAACGAGGCATTGGATGGGGGAAGTTCCTAAGGATAAGAGTCGAACTAGACATAACAAAGCCTCTTCAAAGGGGAGTGTTCATATCAGTAGAAGGGAAACAAACTTGGATCCAGTTGAGGTATGAGAGACTACCATCCTTTTGTTTTAATTGTGGCACAATCAAGCACACAACATAGGGATGCATTTCTAGTAGAAATGAAGAAAAGAAGCAATATGGAGCATGGTTAAGAGCAGTTGCTCCTAGGGAGAGTGACTTGATTTTCAAAAAGTATGGCAATGACCTGAACCCAGAAGCTAGACCAGAGAGGTAGTTATGGAGGAAAGAAGAGGAGGTTAGGGGTGAAGTCCATTCGAGGCAACACAGAAGTCAGAAGGTAGATTAGAAACTGACCAGGGAAGTCCAAGACCCACTTTTGGCAACTGCTACACCTATAGCTAAAGTACCAGAGCAGAGTAGATAGTAGAATGACAGGCTTCTGACCTTTCCAAAAGCAATCATCAAAAAGGAAAGTCTGACACCACCTTTCCAAGAGAGCCTGTCCACTACCAAAATAGTGAAAGAACAGAACCCAATGTCACTGCCTCAGACAGCTGAAATGAAAAGCAAAAAGGCTGAATCAGCACCCTTTGCTGTTGTCACCTCGATGGACCTTAAGGCCCAAGCAGCAGCACTGAACCAGCTTATGACTGAACAAATCAAGGAGTTGGAACAAACTACAAAAAAATCCAGCTGGAAAAGAAGAGCTCGAGATAATTGTTTTGTCGGCCTCAAGTTAAGCCCATCAAAGATACAAGTAGGCATCCCATACCACAAGAAAAGGCCCATCAAATTGTTCCAGGGAAGACAAACTAGGTCCATAGCCAAGAAAGCAAGAGGAGAGGAGAAGGCACCAATGGAAATACAACACTTAGATATGGTGGAGGCTGTAGAGTAAAAATGTGCCTAAGCTGGAATTGTCATGGGCTTGGGAACCCACTGACAGTTCAACACTTGCACTGACTGGTGCAAACAAAGCTCCCAACCTTTGTTTTCTTGATGGAAGCAAAGGTCAGAAGAAGCAGTGTTGAAAGGCTCCAGAGGCAATTGCATTTTTCCAATAGTTTTATAATTGAAAGTAAGGGACTTAGTGGAGGTCTAGCCCTCTTTTGGAGTGAGGATGTGGTTGCTGAGGTTTTGTCATACTCTCAGCACCATATATCCTTACTAATCCGTGGGGACACGGGTAGTAGAGAGTGGACTCTTACAGGCTTCTATGGAAACCCTGACACAGCAAAGAGAAGGGAGAGCTGGCAGCTTCTACAAGCCCTCAAGCCTGCCATGGAGATGGGATGGCTGTGTGTTGGTGATTTTAATGAGGTACTTAGCTCAAGAGACAAGAGTGGGGGTAGGCAAAGACCTTTCAACCAGGTGGAAGCCTTCAGAGTAGCAATTGAGTCATGCTCTCTTTTTGATATGGGGTATGTTGGTAATAAGTTTACATGGACCAATGGCAGGTCAGGACAAGCTTTTATCAAAGAAAGGATTGATAGAGCTCTGTGTAATATGGCATGGTTTGAACTATTCCCATTCTCTAAGGTCTATAACCTCCCAATTTTAAGTTCAGACCACTGCCTCATCCTCGTTTCTGTGGAACAATTTGAAGTTAATTCAACCAGAAAATCCAGACCTTTCAAGTATGAGGCCAGTTGAGCCTTGAGGGAAGATTTCTATGAAGTTTTGGAGAAGGCATGGAAGTCATTGAGAAGGGTTGATAACAAGCTACACCAGGTCATAGAAGGCCTGAACCAGTGTAGATTGGCTTTGGTAAAGTGGAACAAGCAATATGCTGGAAACTAAAGGGTTGAGCTAAAAAGACTTTGTGACTAGGTGTCTGAACTACAAAAGGATAATGAAGGCCACCTAACAGAAAATATAAAGCAAGTGCAAAGTAAAATAGAGAAGCTGCTTGAAGAAGATCACATCAAGTGGAAACAAAGGGCCAAACAAAAGTGGCTAAAAGAAGGAGATAGAAACACAAAGTTTTTTCATCAATGTGCCACATAAAGAAAGAAGGTAAACCAAATCAAGAGGCTAATCAATGACAGTGGGCAAGAAATCACATCAACAACAGGGATATCTAATCTATTCCAAGAATACTTTCAAAATTTATTCTCCTCTTCTAACCCTGTGAATATTGCAGATTGCCTAGAGCCAATGGAGGCCACTGTCATAGAAGAGCAAAATAGAATACTGCTGAGGCCTTACACTCAGTTGGAGGTGAAGGTTGCTCTCTTTCAGATGGAAGGGCTTAGCTCTCTTGGCCCTGATGGGTATCCTGCAAACTTTTACCAAAAGCATTGGAACTTAGTGGGTGATCAACTCAGCACTGCAGTGCTGCATGTCCTAAATGAAAATGGCAGCTTATCTGAAATAAACAGCACCTACATTACTCTTATTCCCAAGAAGAAAAGTCCTACCAAAGTCTTTGAATTCAGACCCATCTCACTGTGCAATGTCTTATACAAGTTGATCTCCAAAATCCTAGCCAATAGACTCAAGAAAATACTCCCTTCCATAATATCCCCATCTCAATCAGCTTTTGTACCAAATAGACTAATCACAGATAATGTAATTGTTGCCTTTGAGGCTTTACACACAATGAAGGCCAAGATGACAGGAAGGGAGGGTTATATGGCCTTAAAACTCGACATGAGCAAGGCATATGATAGAATTGAGTGGGTATTCCTTAGGAAAATCATTCATAAGATGGGCTTTTGTGATCAATGGGTGGACCTAGTAATGAAGTGCATTGAAACTGTCTCTTATTCCATCTTGGTCAATGGAGTACCACAAGAAGTCTTTCACCCTTCAAGAGGGATTAGACAAGGTGACCCTATCTCACCATACCTTTTTATCCTATGTGCAGAAGCACTTAGTAAGCTCATTGGCAGAGCTGAGGCAATTGGTGCAGTTCATGGAGTACCAATAGCAAGAGGTCCACTTCGAGTATCTCATCTCTTCTTTGCTGATGATAGTCTCTTGTTTTGCAAGGCCAATGCTTTTGAGTGGGGAAGGTTGATTAACCTACTAAGAGTCTATGAAGAAGCTTTAGGGAAAAGGCTAAATATGGACAAGACATCCATTATGTTCAGCAGGAACACCTCCAGATTAACCCAACACTACATCCTCTCAGTTGCAGGAATGAGGTCCTCCGTGACCTATGAAAAGTATCTCGGATTGACATCCATTGTGGGGAGAAGCAAAACTAGTTCCTTCAAAAACATTTTGGATGCAGTCAGAAGGAAGGTTAGTGGATACAAAGTGAAAAGTCTATCTCAAGATGGGAAAGAAGTCTTCATCAAAGCAGTAGTCCAAGCCCTTCCCACCTACATAATGAGTGTCTTCAAATTGCCCAAGACCTTGTTGCACTCCATCAATAGTGTCATCAATAACTTTTGGTGGGGCCACAAGGAGAGGGAACACAAAATCCATTGGATTTCATGGAAAAATATGGGAAAAGCAAAATCTGAAGGGGGCATGGGTTTTAGGGACCTCGAGTGTTTTAATATGGCAATGTTATCTAAACAATGATGGAGAATTCTATAAGAGCCTGACTCAATTGCAGCAAAAGTTTTGAAGGCCAAGTATTTTCAAAACAGCTCATTCCTGTTAGCCAAACTGGGGTCAAAACCATCTTTTCTATGGAGAAGCTTCATGGCAGCAAGACAAGTGGTGAAGCAGGAACTTGTTGGAGGATTGGCAATGGAAGAGAGGTTCAAATTTGGCAGGAAAAGTGGCTTGGCCATCCAGTGCCCAGGAAGGTTATAAGTCTAGTAGCACAGCTTGATAGCAAGGTAACGGTCTTTGAACTAATTGACCAATCCTCAGCTCAGTGGAAGGAAACACTTGTGAGGGGGGTTTTTAAGGAGAGGGAAGCAGAATTGATACTACAAACCCCACTAAGCTCAATGAATGCTAAGGATAGAGTAAGTTGGCAAGGGACAAAGGATGGCAGGTTTTCAGTGAGGAGTGCTTATCACATGGAAAAGGCACGAGAGCAAGAAGAGAAAGGTCAAGCCTCTTGTAGCAACAACCTCAGAGAAGTGTGGAAGCAACTGTGGAAAATAAGGGTACAACTAAGTGATAAGGTGTTTGTGTGGAGGGCATGCCTCGAGGCCCTCCCAACTCGAACCAATTTGCAGAAGAAAAGGGTAGTGAACCACCCACTATGCCCTGTATGCCATCAGGAGGAAGAGTCAATGGTGCATGCAGTTTGGAGTTGTGTCTTAGCTAGGGATGTCTGGAGTCTAGCCTCTAAGAAGCTACAAAAAGGTGTCTATCCCCCTCATTGTTTGTGGATCTCTTTGAATCTCTCCTGCACGTGTTGGTTGAGTTTTCAATTCAAGAGATTGTTGTAGTGGCTAGGAGGATTTGGTGGAGGAGAAACTGCCTTATTTTCAATAATGATTTCAAGCACCCCAAGTCAGTGATAAGAGAAGCTCATACTACTTTGGCCCTGCTACAAGGAGAGAACAACAACATAACCCCCAACCCCACTCAGACCTACCTATCTCCTACTGTCTGGACTAATCCTCCACCACATTAGTATAAAATCAATTGGGACAGTTCAGTAAATAAGTAGAAAAGCCAAGTAGGAGTTGGAGTGATTGTAAGAGATTGCGAGGGGCATGTCATGGCAACCATGAGACACAACAAGCATATGTTCCTAGACCCTTTACTTGCTGAGTCGTATGGGGCTCTTCAGGCTGTCAAGTTTGGGGTGGATTTAGGCTTGAGACAGGTCATCTTAGAGGGTGATTCTCTGTAGGTGATAAATACCCTTCGTGAAGATAAGGAAGGCTTTAGTAGTGCTTTAATGTTCTTGTCTGAAACAAAAGTCTTGCTAAAATAGTTTGCTAAATGGGAAATTTCTCATGTTAGGAGAAATGGCAATGTGTTAGCCCATGTTTTAGCAAAAGATTCTCTTTCCATTTTTGATTTAGTTGTAACAGTGGAGGATGTTCCTCAGTGTATCTTCCCGTTAGTTCAATGAAATGGTCCAAGAGTTTTCCCTTCAAAAAAAAAAAAAGTTCATGTTATGATGTATACATGTTAATTTTATTGTCATGCATGCATATCTATGTTGTTGGTAGCTAAGTAGCTTACTTGCTGAAATTTATAAAAATTTCACTTGATAGTCCCAACTCACTTGATGAGAAATTGATAGCATCAATACTCCATTTTCTGAATATGATTTTGGACATTATAGCCAAGTTGAGTGAGCAGCTCAGTGATTTAGTTCAGTAGTTTATATTTCACATCTATATTATGGAGTGTTGTCTCTAGTACCTTTTTTGATTTAGACTAATGTTATAATCCTTGTATATGTGAATTTATGAAGTATGATTATGTTTTGGGATATATTAATTGTGGTGCATTTTGTATTGCTAAAAAAATATTTATCCGTTACAAATACCACATACTATTAGATGCATGCTAGGTGCACTATATCTTTAATTGTCATGAACGTTGGCATGTGACCTTGTGTTGTATGTCCTAAAGTTCCAAGCTCCATCAAGTCTCAAGCAGAGTTTGGGTGTGTTACATGAGGACCATGTGAGGTAATGACAGTGTTAGTCCTCGCCACAGCCCGACTAGAAACAACCCTCCCCTTGGTGAGATTCAAACCATAGCAGGAGTGTTCGCTGGAGACGGGTATACCTCTTCCATTAGGAAGGCACATGTTCAAAGAAAGGACGCCGAAGCAGATGAGGACTTAGGAGACCATCGCAATCTCCTTTGGCGACGAAGATTGTGAAGGCATGCAATACCCACATGATGATGCTTTGGTAGAAACGATGTTGACTCCAACTACACCACCCAGAGGATTCTAATAGACAATGGAAGTTTGGCCTATGTCTTGTTTTTGGACGCTTTTACAAAGATGGGAATTGACCAAAACAAGCTGCTCCGATCACCAGTTTAGCCTATTGGAACCATTGCATTGCTTGTGTTTGCAGGAACAACACTGTGCATCACCACAACCATGGTGGACTTTCTAGTAGTTAAAGCCTGCTTGTCATACAACACATTTATTGCATGCCTAACCCTGTGTAGTTTGAAGGCTATCACCCCCACCTATCATTTGAAGATAAAAGTCTCAATAGAGGAGGGCAATAAGGAAGTCAATAGAGGATAAGTGTTGGCAAAGGAGTGCTATGTATGCACAACGGAGACATCCCAACTAGGTAGAATTTTTGCCTCCCTCACTGCTTGAGGTCGAGTGCCTCTTAGTTGTGGGGTTTATTTGAGAGACCCATTACCCAGAGTTGCTCTCCAATGTGGTACTAGTTAAAAGGGCCAAGGAAAAATAGAGGATGTGCGTGGACTTCACTGACCTAAATAAGACATGTCTGAAAGACAGCTTGCCCCTCTTTACATTGATTTAATAGTCAACTCCACAATGGGCAACCGGATGTTAAGTTTCATGAATGCATATTTTAGTTATATTCAAACTCTGGTGAACCAAAGCAATCAAGAGAAGACCTCTTTCATCAATGATCAGAGATTGTGTTGTTATAAAGTGATGCTCTTTAGGCTGAAGAATGTTGGAGCAACGTACCAGTGACTAGTCAACCACATGTTCAGAGAGAAAATTGGATAGACTATGGAAGTCTACATAGAGGACTTGCTTGTTAAAAGCAAGGAGCTCGACAACCCTATAGAGGATCCACAAGAAACTTTCCTACGAGATCAAGGTGATAATGGACATGAAGGCCCCCAAGAGTCTAAACAAAGTACAAAAGTTTACGAGTAGAATAATGGAGCTTAACAAATTTGTCTCTAAATCCATGGCCAAATGCCTCGTTCTTTTGAGTATGACAAAAGATCAGAACCTGGAATGATGAGTGCGATAACACAATTATGACAATTCAAGGACTACTTGTGCAATCCCCCTCTCGTAAGCCAGACAAAGCAAGGAGAGGCCTTGTATTTGTATCTTTTGGCTACACCAGACACAGTGTCTATAGGTTTATTACATGACCCTCATGTTAAGCCCTGTTATTCGCACATGGAGCTATTGTCATTTGCCTTGGTGATAGCAGCCTACTGGTTGTAGCCTTACTTCCAAGCACACCCAATAACAATCTCAACAAAAATGCATTTAAAGAAGATATTGTGAAGATTGGGGGTGAGACAAGTTGACGTGCATGCAGATTCTAAGGTGGAAGTAAACTAGGTTATAAGGGAGAACCTGGCAAAACACAAAAAGCTCAAAATGTGTCAGTAATAGGTGCGGGAATGATGTGATCGTTCCCTATACTTTGACATCAGACAGATACTATGAGAGGACAACTGGAAGGTTGACAAACTAGCACGATTGGCCTCAGTTGTTGATGACTCACCTCTGCCATGGGATGTAGTAAGCAAGGTATCAAAGATTGCCATAGTTGAACTTGAAGTGTTAGAGATAGGATAAGGAGGGAGCTCTTGAAAGGGTGTACGAAGTGGTAAAATACTTAACAACCAGAGGGCTCCCTCACGAAAAGTGAGAGGCATGTAAAGTGAAAAATAGGTAGGCCAAGTTGACCGGCCTGCTCTTGAGATACATTTCTTTGGAAGAGGCACAGTATGTGATGGCAAAATTACATAAGGGAATATGTGGAAATCACTTTGGAGTGAGAGCTCTAGTAGGAAAGGTGCTAATGGCAGGGTACTATTGGTCACATGCATTGAAAGATGCAAAAGAGTTTGTTAGGAAATGCAAAAAATGCTAGTTGCACACAGTGCCCCATTACCCTCTGGAAGTGTTAACATCAATTACTGCACCATGGCCATTTGCGCAATGGGAAGTCGACATTGTGAGAAATCAAAGGAGGGGTCAAGTTTGCCATCGTTGCACTAGATTACTTTACGAAGTAGGTAGAGGAAGAAGTATTGACCATGATTAAAACTAATGCCATCACCAAATTTCTTTGGAAGACCATGGTCATTATCGTGATTTCAGATAAAGGGCAACAATTCAATTATGCCACTATTGTGACTGGTGCGCAGAGCTGGGAATAAAAGCCAAGGACTCCTTACTAGGCCACCCCAAGCCAATGGGCAAGTTGAAGCAACCTACAAGACAGTGTTCAACATGATAAAGAAAAGGTTGGCAAACAAGAAGGAAAGGTGGGCTTAAGAACTTTGGAGCATCGTATGGGCTTATATGACAATAGTTAAAACTACCGAGAAAGCTCTGTTCACAATGATGCATGGAAGCAAAGCAGTGATACCCTTGGAAACTGGCAAACCCAGCCACAGAGTGCAACATTATAGGTAAGAGGTGAATGATAAGGGATTGAAGGAGAATCTCAGTCTACTGGATGAAAGAAGAGAGGAAGTTGAGATTAGAGCTATATCTTATAAATGGAAGGCTGAGCATTACTAAGCAAAAAAGTCAAGCCTAGGTCATTCCAAATTGGAGATTTAGTGTTAAAAGAAACAGGAACAACGATGTAAGGGGAGGGGAAACTTGGCCCCCAGTGGGAGGGACTGTATGTAATCATAGCGAGCCAAAGGCTAGGGTCTTATCACCCAATGGACATGAACAAAAAAGAGTTGCGACACCCGTAGAATTTTGAACATTTGAAGAAACACTTTTTTTAGAACATGAGAAAGAAGTAAAAAAATGCTTCTCTAAATATTGTCTCCCATATGGAGTTTGGATCACTCAATGACTAAAGAATGCAGTCGAGCATCCCTCCTGCTGCCTCCAAATTCAAGTGTTAGTAACATGCATGTGATCGGAGCTAATACTCATATTCGGTAAACAAGGCCTAACCACACTCGGACACTCGAGCAGTCGAGTTAACCTTCATCCTTAGTGAGCCAAGAATCCCTACCGCCACCTCCAAAGCCGATTGTTAGCAATGTGCATGCGATCGGGGCTAACACTTGTACTCAGAGAACAAGGCCTAACCACACTCAAGCACTCAAGTAGTTGGGTTGGGCCTAGCCCTCAATGCAGTCAAGCATCCTTCCCACCACCTCCAAAGCTGAGTGTTAGCAAAGTGCATGGGATCAGGGCTAACACTTGCACTCAGCAAATGAGCCTAACGCCTTGCTCTCAACGTTGCCGAGAATCAATCCCACCACCTCCAAAGCCAAGTATTAGCAATGCACATGCGATTAAGGCTAAGGCCTAGTTTTTTTTCACAAACCATCTCCATCTCATCATTACAAGTTTTCCAAATCTCCATACAAAATAAAATAAACAATTCAACTTTTTCAAATCCCAAAACAATAATAATATTAAAAAAATATATGCTAACAATATTTTATTCAACTTTCAAATTTAATCTCAATCCATCTCATCTCATCTCATCCGTGAAAACAAACGAGGCCTTACTTACACTTGGCGAACAAGGCCTAACTACACTCAAACATTCGAGTAGTCAGGTTAGCCATTTCCTTCAACGTGGTCAAGCATCCCACCAACCACCTCCAAAGTCGAGTGATAGTAAAGCACATGGGATTGGGGTTAACACTCACACTTGATGAACAAGGCCTAACCATACTCAAACACTAGAGTAGTTAGGTTTGCCCTTGCCCTCAGTGTAGTTGAGCATCCCTTCCACCACCTCCAAAGCCAAGCTTTAGTGACGCACATGCAATCAGGATTTACACTTGCACTCAGCGATCAACATCTAACCACACTCAGGTAGTTGAATTGAGCAAAGAAAGTTGAAACTCACACCCAAGGGTTGAAAGTATAACATTCAATTAAGGATAAACCCACATGTGATCAAGGAAATATGTCATGGAGGTTTACTAAGCAAATTTAAAGAAGGAAAAGGTTTATTAAGCAAAAGGAAAACCAATGAAGTTGTCCAAAAAACCAAAAAAAGAAAAGAGAGAGACTACACAATGTCAGTACAAAAGGTTGGCACACAAAGGATTAGAATCAGGGCTTGGGATTTCTTTTTGAAGGAGGAAAGGTGGCTGGCATCATGTTGACGCCCAAGGATTCTAATTGCAATAGACGTTTGCGTCGGTGTGCACAATCTTTAACATCAAGGCCATCAAGTTAGTTTTTGGATGCTCTAGCAAGAAGTTCCTCAACATCAGGAGGCTAAAATTATATTCAGCCCCCCATGCTCGGTCACAGACCAAGAGGGCTACCGCAAGTTGAGGAGAGAGGCAAATGACCTCCTCCCAAAAGGACCTTAGTTTGACCTCTAACTCACAAACCCACTTCTAAGACTTGTCAAGATTCCTCTATACACTCTCCATGACTCTGTAAAGTTGGGAGTACAACTCATTTCCCTTTGAGGTCTTTCCTAGCAATCTTAAGCTGAGCCTTCATCAGGGACATCTCACCATGGGAGGTGTCCAAATCTAGTTGAAGGCTTCGACAAGAATTCTCAATATGAGCAATCATCCTTGCACCCTCCAACTCCATCTCCAACCTGTCATTACTAGAATGCTCAAAAACATGTTCTTTCTCCAAAAGATTGACCTCATGATTGCACTACTCGGCTCACTCCCAGACTCTCACCAACTCTCGATGGAGGTCATCCAACTCGTTCCACAAAGTAGTGATCTCAACCTCTTGGGAGCAAGAGTGGGATCTCAGATGCAAATAGGCTGCTTCCCATTCTTCCCTTGACTGCTCCATGAAGAAATGGGAAGAACGAAACTATTCCTCCAAGTGGGCTTGATGATGTGCAACCCAAGTAGATAAGGAACTTCCCCCCATAACGTACAAAGGTGGTAAAGAAACAACATACAAGGAAGCGCACAATGAAGATAAGAAGCCTACTAGAGATAGGAAGTGTTTGACATCACGCATGGTTTAGCGAAGAGATGAATTCAAGAAGTCATCATCTAGTTGGGTAGATGTCGAAGGCCCCGAATGATCTTGAGGGGCTAGGTTTCTCAACAATAAGGTCAAGCAAGAAATCACATTCTTGTTTGAGATTACCAGAACTGAAAATGACAGGAAGAGATGATGTGAAAATCATGCCCGATGTGGTGTGGGCTGATCCAACCATCATGGTCCTCTCCTGGCCTTGTGGGAAAATGAATGGAAGGGGGAAGCCCCTTGAATGGGAGTGGCGAGGGAATTTCTCTACCTTGTGACGAGGCAATAAACAAGTAGATGGGATGGAAACCTTTACCCCAGTGGACTCATCATTTGGACAACTACCCATGGAAATGAAATGTCTAGTGTCTCTCCACCAGAAATTATAGACGAAACTGAGGGAGGGGTATGAATAGTAGCTCTAGAACCTCCGTAGAGGGAACAATGAGCAGTACGTGTATGTGCTTCCTTGCCTCCTTCTTGAATTGTGATGGCTCCACTCGATGCTAAGTGGGGATGAGGCGCGTGGTTGTGATTGCACGAAGCTCCCCTTTGGGATGATGGAGCCGCAGTCAAGGCATGGCCTATTGTAGGCCCCATTGGAGTCACCAGCATAAATAAAGCGTCGATGCTTGGTTTGAACATGTGTTAGGGTTTAAGATTGTTGGATTGAGATTAATTAGATGGTTGTGGCAGCTATTTTGGTGTGATAAGATCTGTTGGGCATGCGTTTTTGGTGGGAGAAGTTGGTTTGTTTGCTTGAAGGCTTGACTATCTCTTGATTTTGTGGTTTTGGTGGGATGATTAAGTTCTTATTGGCTTTCTTGATTTGTGGATAAATTGGTTGAAGGCTAGAAGGTGACGTGAATGGTTTTTTAAGTGGGTATCTTAAATGTCTCAAGTTGTAAATGATTGAGAGGTACTAAATCATGATGGTTTGAGTTTGTAGTTTGGATGATTTACAGCTTTGTTTTGGGAGACAGTGTAAAAAATTAGGATAAGCTCTAATTGATGGTTAATGAAGAATCATTTGGGTCTTGGGTTGATGGTTAATTTGGCACACTCTTATATGATTGTTATCATTGTCTAGAATTGGAATTTGTGGTATAAGCCTATTTATGGCATGGTTGAACTAGGTTAAAGGGGTTAACATGTTAGGTAGTGGTTGTTATGAAATATTTTTGTAGACAAAGTCTTGGAAGTTTTCGGTTGACTTGATGTAGTGTAGAAATTGTGTGGCACCCTAGTTCCTTGATAAAGAGTTTGGCAAGGATTCGTGGTGCCAAGGATGTGAACCAGTCAGCACATCCCAATTCTTACTCAGGGTTAGACATTAATACTAGATGTTCTAGAGATTTATACCAGCAAGAAATTTAATCTTCAATATTAATATCCATATATCATCATCACTTCTTAAATAATATTGTACAAAATCATTAGTTTATCACTTACATCAAAGTACAACGAACCATACATGATTTGTCTCCTAACTAAAATATACATCTTAACAAATATAAATATTTACTAATCAAAAACAGACCTCTGTATCTGGGGTGGGACTGTCCTTCTTTATTAAGATCTATGGCTCAGGTAAATGAAACCACAAGTGACATCATCACAGTGAGACTTCTAAGAAATCTCAGTAGGTTAAAACCTATGACAATGCTATTAATGAGAGACAATGGAAATGGATTTGCATGCACTATTTCATGTAAATAAATCTATGAACATATATTTATGCATGAGGAGGAATCACTCTTTGAATAAATCTAAAGTATATAAGCATAGCAAGGAATCACCCTCTAAGTAAATCTCATATATGCATAGTTATTGTTTAGGCAAGAAATCACCCTCTTATCCATCAACATCAAATCCATAATATCCCATCGTATATAAGTACCAATGGGAAATCTTTCCACCTGTTTGACGCAAGGAATCACTCTACTCGGCCAATGTGTGAGCTCATTCACTAAATCCAACCCATCGAACTTAGGGAATCACTTAACCCGATCAACACACACAAGGACACCATGCATGATTAGGTCGGGCACTCTTTGTACCCGTGTTATCAAGTGAGGTTAGTAAGAAGATGTTCCACTCTAATCATCACTTGAATCACTCTACCCATATGAAACTCATGGTAATGTGCCATAGGAATGGCATGGATACTCCTCAACTCTTTGACTATCGACACATGGTAAGACTCAATACTTGAAAATCACATCATCAAATCACAAAATTCAAACTCATCATCTCAAAATCACAACGTAAAGGTAATCGATAAACATAATGAAGAAAACATGTTTTTATGTAAGAAAGGAGGTGAGCTATATAATATGCTAACCCTAAACTTACAACATACTCACAAACATTTACCCTACATTCTTAGTAGGTTGTAGGAGCTAACCTACTTGAACAGTACTTTCGAATATGCATCGAGCTTGTCCTTACCCATTGTGTACCCTGGCATGGTCAGCACATCCATTACCCACCTAGTGCAACGTGAAAAGTGGCCTGCTGTTAAGCTTACCTTTTAAGCAAGCTTTGTTCATAATTTTGAATCTATGCACATCCGCCACTTACCTTTTGCCTTATTTATTAACACGATATTTGAGAGTCATTTCGAGGAATGAACTTCTCAGATAAACCTTGCCTCAAAGAGGCGTCTTTCCTCTTTTGTGATTGCTACTTACTTCTCCACCTTGAAACTTCTCCACTTCTGCCTTTCTTTCTTGGCCTCCAGATCAATGTAGAGGCAATGTTCTATCAGGTTTGTATCTATGCTAGGCATATCCTCATGACTCTATGCAAATATGTCTATATGCTTGATGAGTAGCCGTTTCAACTACTCCCTGAGTTTTGGTGTCATTCGTGACTCTATTTAGGTTGTTGCTTTTGGTCAATCCATGTATAAGGTAAGGGCTCAACGACCTCTCCTTGCTTTAGATTCCCTTAATCCTGAGTCTCTATCCCTTGCTCGATGAGCTTTGATGGTGGTGGGGTTACTCCTTCAGCCTCTCCTTCTTCGACGGTCCAAAGCTCCATACTCTCATTCTTCAGTTCTTACATGTAGCATTCACGTGTGAACACTTGATCTTAACAAACCTCTCCAACGCCCACGTTTGTTGGAGAGTACATTTTTAGATGGTAAGTTGAGGTAACCACCCTCATCCTATTCCAATGATGGCATTGTACAACGAATGGGCTCTAACCAAGATTAGGGCGGGAGGAGCGCTCCCTTCTTTGTTCTTCCCCCTCCTCGGGCTCTCAATCCTATGCCACCCTATCAATATTTCCTTGCCTTTTTAGACTAGATATCTTAGGGCCAGCTTGTTTTCAACAATGAGTAGCTCCAATTCCCCATCTCCCACATGAGTGGTGGCTAGGTATCTAAGTGGCAGCTCCTGTTCAACAATCCTCAATCCTATGCCCCCCTCCGAGTTCCAACCATTGTTCCATCGTGTCCTTAGCTCCTCATTCCCTTGCACATTCATACTCAAATGAGCCATTCTAGAACCTTGGCCTTGGGAATGGGAGCCTTTGTCCTTCCTCCACTTGTAACGGTTGTTTAGATTGTCTTCCACCTCCCTTCCTTTGTCATCCTTGCTCACCTCCTTCACCTTCTTGTTTGCCTCGACTCTTCATGGATTGGTCAAGGCTCTAAGTGTATATCTTTTGCATTGATAAAGTCATCTGCCCTATCTATAAATTCTCATACTGTCATTGGCATCTTCCTCATCAACTCTACCATAAAGGGACTTCTAGGCCAAACCCCTCTTAGGAGTGCCACCAATGTTATTTTTTTTGTCTTGGTCGTCTACCATCAGGCGCTTAATTTAAACCAAGTAAGGTACATCTTCAGTTATTTGTCCTCCTTCAATTATTCATCCTCCCATTATTTCACCATGAGGAGGTATGCGGCAACTTTCTCCTTTGACTACTAACCAAGAACTGCGTCAAAAATTGTCTATCGACCTCCTCGATAATGGTGATAAAGTCTAGCTACAAACTCCTGAATCACCCTTTTGCCATGCCTTTAAGGGTTAACGGGAAAGCTCGGAATGTAATCTCTTTTTGAAATCTATGCAAGGTCATGTGGGCCTTAAAATTTTCCAAATGCTCAACTTAAGGACCCATCATAGAGGTCAATCTCCATGACTTTAAACTTTAGGGAGAGTGGCACTGTCATGATCTTTGCACTGTATGGAAGATTGGTTCTATTGAGCAGGTTATTGATCAATGAAGACGTTTTCACTCACTTTTCCATCTCCTCATACTTGTCGATGAGATCATGTAGCTTGTCGAGCATCCTCTTCTAAACCTCCTAGTCACTCAGAGTTGGCCCCTTTCCCTATGAGACTCCACATCGAGTTATTTGCTGCAATCTTGGCATGCACCCCCTATGACTGTTCATTTTATGGGCTTGTTCTCCCTTTGTAAGACATTCTTCTCCAGACTCATCTTTTTAAACTTCTCCTCCATCTCCATGAACCATCTCTCCATCCTATCACTTTTCTATTCTATTATAGTCACCTTTTAGATGAAGGTTGTATGAGAGCACATCGTTACTGGCATTCTAAAAATACTTCATGAATAAATCAATGATCCTACACATAGCATCAAACTATTGATGCAATTCCAAAGTATGCCTGGAACGTGTCCTTTCGATCCTGATGTGATGAGAACTAGGGCTAAACGCCGATCAAGTCAAAGTTGATATGCCTTACCTCTAACTCAGACTTGTGCATCCGCTGATCTGACTCTAAGTCCAACTTGTCAGAGCAGAGTCGGATTTGGAATTTTATTTCTTTTTTTTTTTTTTGGGCTTCATATTATGCCCACTTTTTTAAAAAGAATTTTTGTGTGAGCTTCCAAATTTCAATTGTTTTTTTTTTTCTAAATAACCAAATGGTTTATTGCTCAAAAAAAGATTTACATCATCTCATTGTGAACAGTGGAAAAATGCAGTTAGGAGTTTCTTCCAACTCATGCAAATCTCCATGCAACAATAGTGCATTACGAGCTAAGCTATAGGCAACTTTATTAGACTCACTTTTAACATGACTAATAGAACAAGATGTGCAAGGATTGACAACTCTTTTGGGATCATCAATAAGCAAACCCCCTTGACTCCAATCAGTAGAAGCCTTCCTGAGATTATCAACTACTTGAAGTGCATCCCCTTCCATGATTACAGTTGTGGTTCCCATTTCTTCATAGAATATTAACAATAGAGCATAGGATTCAACAGTGAATGGATTGGCCTTTAAAGATATTGAAGCTCAAAGGGTGCCAATCACATTGCCACTAGAATCCCTAATAATACTATCAATTCCAATTCTAGCAGTAGTATGATCAATGGCTGCATCCCAATTCAGCTTATAGATACCCTCTAGTGGTTTCTTCCATGAGCATATAAATTGCACTACTTCTTTTGTTTGATTTTTCTGTTGCCTATTCATGGCTTGCTTGAAACATTGAGGTTCCACTTTTTCAGCTTGAATAATGGAACTTGGTGGGGTAAAAGTCTTACCATGGATCAGATTGTTTCTCCTAAACCAAATAAGTATGGCAATAACAACAACTTTTGCTAATTCTTCTTTCTTCAAATTCTTAATCATATGACTCCAAATCTCGATAAAGGAACTTTTGTATCCTACTATTTTTTGGATCTTTATACACCCTTGACTCCACACATCCCTAGCAGCTTCACAATCCCATAAAACACGAGCAGCAGTTATAGAAGTTAGTTTGCATATTGGGCAGTCCATTTCTTCTACAACTTTCCTTTTGTATAGATTGGAAAAGGTAGGTAAGGCATCTTGGTATGCTTTCCAAATAAACATTCTAATAGCATTTGAGGCTTGCATCTTCCATATTCTTTCCATATATAATTATTTTCCTTAACTTTTAAGGATTCTCCATTATTCTAGATGAGCAACTCCTTGTACAGATAGTATGCACTCTTGACTGAAAAAATTCCATTATGTGTACTTGCCCATACCAACTGGTCTTCCCCCCAAGACTAACTAGAATGGCCTTGATTAGTTCTAAGTTTGATTGGTAGAGAAAGGTGTTGAGAGTGCTTTCATTCCATTGCTTCAGATCAAGATCAATGAGTTCGAACACCCAAACCGAGTTTGCATCATCTTGGCCTCTGTGTTGAATCTTGTGAGAACTTGAAGTTGGAATCTATTTGTCTTCCCATATTTTAACCCTTTGACCATTACCTATCCTCCAAGTAAGACCTTCTTTCAATAACTGATACAAAAGGCTTCTCCATGCATATGAGCGTCTGTTCCCTAGTTTGGCATCCAAGAATTTAGATTGAGGAAAATATTTACTCTTGAAAACTTGAGCTAAAAGTGAGTTAGGAAACTTTAGACTGCACCAACATTGTTTAGATAACATGGGAATGTTGAAACATTTAAAATCCCTGAACCCTAGCCCTCATTGTTCCTTTGAATGCCCCAATTGATTCCATTTCACCCATTGAATCTTAGAGTGATCTTCATTATACCCCCACCATAACTTCTTTAAAAGTTTATTGAGCCTTTGGATTATTGACTGAGAAAGAAGGAATATGCCCATAGAATAGGTTGGAATGGCCTGAAGTACAACTTTTAGAAGAATTTCTTTTCCAGTTGCTAATAAGAACTTAGTTCTCCAATTAGTGATCCTTACCCAAGTATGATCAATGAGTGAGTGCAATGCTACCACCTTTGCTTTGTCCACCATAGCAGGAAGTCCCAAATATTTCTCAAAAGAGCCATGTGATTTTGTCCCTGCAATCTATAAGATTATTTGTTGATTGTCTCTAGGGGTATTTCTACATAAGAATATTGAGGTCTTCTCCTTGTTTAACATTTGACTTGAACCTGATGAAGTGATAAAACTACATAATTAAGCTACTTAAGTGAATAAATTGTTTAACCAAAAGTGATTTAAGTACTTAATTATGTAGTAGATCATGATACTTGAGACCATTGATAAATTTTAATATTTTTTTGTGCTTCAAAAAAGATTTATAACACAATTGTTTCACATCAAAATAAATATTTTAATTTTATTCTTTTCATATGATGTTTATACGCTGCAGGACATTTTGACAAGTCATAAACAAATGCAAAAGGAGCTGCAAGTTGCAAACTACAGCAGAGCAGCGCAGCTCATGATAATCACGCTGGACTTCACTCAAAGAAGAGAACATGCTGGAGTGACGTGCAGCAGGTCAGCAGAAGAAAAAGTTTCGGTTCTACACCTGGGGACCACTCGGACGAGCAGCAAGTCAGCAGAAGAAAAAAAACAGCTGGCCCTCAACTTTGACAGAGCTGGACTTCACTCAAAGAAGAGAACATGCTGGAGTGCTTTTCGGTTCTACACCTGGGGACCACTCGAACGTGCAGCAGGTCAGCAGAAGAAAAAGAAACAGCTGGGCGGCTAGTTTTTATTCTTCTTGCTGCTTCTTTTGGTTTTCGCTCTACTACAGCAGAGTAGAGTTGGAGTTTTATTTTCCTTCTTTCGTTTCAGACGCTAGGCAGCAGAGGAGTTCTTAGCTTGGCCTTTATTTTACTTATTTTCATTCCAGACAGTTTATTTTTTGGGAGCTCTTTATTTTAGCATGTCATTTTCTTAGAGCTTACTTTTTCATTAAGAGGGGCGGCCAGTTTTTATTTTGTTCTTTCATTTCTTTCTTGTTCGTTTAAGTTGGAGAAGTAGCAGAGTGGAGTTTTAGTTTATTTCTTTCTTTCATTGAAGACGCTGGGCGGAAGCTTTTATTTATTATTTCTTTGCTTCTTTTGGTTTTCATTCAGCGCAGCAGGGGTCTTTAATATATTCCTTCTTTTCGTTTACACGCAGGGCAGCTGGCTTTTGGCTACTTGCTTCACCTGGTAGCTGGGAGCAGCAGAGTAAAGTTTGTTTAGATTTTTTTCTTGTTTTCATTCGGGTTTTTGCTTTTCATTCCAGACCTAGACTAGAGGGTAGTCTTTTAGTTTTATTTTTCTTTTCTTTTCTCTTCGTTTGAGATAAAGGCGGCGCTGGGTTGAAACATTTTTATTTTGCTTACTTTTACGTTGAATGTTTTTGGGTTGTTGGTTCTTAGTTGTCTCTCCGTTTTCATTTTATTTTCTTTGGCGTTTCTTTCCTAGTTATTTCTTTCTCAGTTCTTATTTTATCTCTTAGTTGGTTATTGTTTCATGCCGTTGACATTTTCGTTCTAGACTTGGGCGGACGATGACTGCATTTTTATTTTTATCTTTAGTTTTCATTCGGCTGGTTGCTTCTTCTTAGCTCTTAGTGATTTCCAGATTTTGGTTCCGTTGGCTTGTTTTATTTATTTTGCATTTATTTTCTTATAATAACTTGAAATGTTAGGATTCATCATTTTTGAGCATTTTACTAATTTAGAGATGATAGGCTAGATTTTAGACTTGAGATTCATGAGTAACCTATGACTGTTTTGGAGTGGATTTTCTTCAATGTTATTTGATTTAAATGATTAACTTGTTGGATAATATTTCAATTTACATATAGAAAGAATTGAAGTTCTTTGTTCTTGGTTTAGATTAGTTGTAGACGTAAAGGCACAATTAATACTTGAACAAATAACAAGACTTTGATGGCTTTCTTTCACTATTTTACAATTGTTATATAATCTGTCAAGTAGTTTTATTAGGCTAAGAATTGGGATTCATTGCTATATTATCCAACCATGATTTCTAGGAATGGGAGCATGGTTGAGAGAAGATGAAAAGAGAAGTAAATCCATCTCCAAATCAGTGGGTGAAAATTGTATCCCAAGTGTTTGATTTTTTGTTTCTTACAAGTTTAATTTATTTGCTACACATTTTCTCTAAACTTCTTAGTTTTGGTAATTTTAGAAAAATAGATTCACATTTATTTTCATCTTTCATAATTGATACATCTTTTACACAAAGAAAATCTCACAAACGCTTTGATAACTCTTTTTCCCTGTGGAATACGATCCTGGACTCATCCTTGTATGACTTTGACAGCTTCTAGGCTTGGAAGATAAAATTATAAGCTGATTAGAACCCTTCTCATAAGTTTCTAGGATATGAATGATCCTACTCCACTCCAAAGAATTAGCCTTGCAAAAGAGCATACTATTATCTACAAAAAAAAATTAAGTGATTGATGTAGATAGGCCATTTTCCAACTGGGACATTGATATGCTGCCACATGCTACTGTTTCATTCAACATTGAAATTAAGGCTTCGGGATAGTGAATAAAAGGATAGGGGGATAGAGAATCCCCCTGTCTTAATCCTCTAGAAGGTGAAAAGGAACTTTGAGGATCACCATTGAGCAGTATAGAATAGGAGATTGATGTGATACACTTCATAATAAGATAGATCCATTTGGAATCAAAGCCTAATCTCTACATGATAACTTCCAAAAAGCAACACTCCACTCAATCATAAGCCTTGCTTATATCTAATTTAAGTGCCATGTAGCTTCTTTTCCCTACAATCGAGTGTTCATTATATGAAGAGTTTCATAGGCAATCAAAATGTTATCTATAATTAACCTACTAGGCACAAAAGCACTTTGGTTAAGAGAAATAACATCTGGCAACACAACTTTAAGCCTATTTACTAACACCTTATCAATCACTTTACGAATGACATTACAAAGGCTGATTGGTCTAAAATCTCCCACTTTTTTTGGCTCTTGTAGTTTTGGTATCAGTGTAATAAAGGTATCATTCACCCCCTTTAAAGAACCACCAAAGTTCAGCACATGGAGCACAAATCTACACACTTCCTTCTCTAGAACTTCCCAATTTGATTGATAAAAATGGGCTAGGAAACCATCTGGGCCTAGTGAGCTTAATGGAGTCATCTGAAAGATAGCTTCTTTCACTTTTGTTTTAGTGAATTATAGTAAAATTCTTGTATTCATAGCTTCAATAACCTTTGGGGCCATTCTTGAGAGGCAGCACTCAACAGCAATTGGGTTAGATGATGTGGACAAAGAAGAACAAAATTTTGAGAACATGTCACCAATTATCCCTTGATCAGCAACCATATTTGTATTTTGATCCTGTAGTTGCCCGATGAAGTTTGTTTTCCTGTGGGAAGCATGCATATGATAGAAGGTAGTATTTCTATCACCATGTTGCAGCCAATATTGTTTAGCACGCTATTTCCATTTGAGTTCCTCCTCGGCCAAATATATTTCTACATCTGATTGCTATTGTTGAATATCATTGAGATGATCTCCATTACTAGTACTCTGCAAGTTTGCATTTTGCTTCATCTTCCTCTTGATATGATGGGGAACCTATTTATTATTGACTGCTTTCCATTTCTGCAAGGCCCTTTGACAGTTGGTCAATTTGTTTTGATAATCTCATCCATTGAGTCCCAAATTGCCACCATCATCCATGCTTCCTTGATAATAGATTGACATTCAGTCCTTAAGGCCCAGGAAGTTTCATATCTAAACACATGTTGCTTTCTGTTACTTCTCACGTCAGATCTAGACAAGATTAAAAAGAGAGGTAAAGTAACTCCCACTTTTTCACTTTGGCATGTAATTTCATTAAAATCACCCATGCACATCCATGGAATGGAAGTGGCCTCTTTAATTACCTTCAATAAATTCCAACTGCTCGCTCTCTCTCTCTGAGGTTTCAGGATGGCCATAGAAGCCTATAAACATCCATTGCTATTGACTTCTTTTGTCCATCACCACAACACTAATATGCCATCTTGTAAAGCTAAAATCCTGCACATCAAACTCTTGATTCCATAATAAAGCAAGGCCACCACTACTTCCTCAACTCTCAACTGTCAAACATCCTTACAACTTCAATTTAACTCTAATAGCCTCCATCTTCTCTTTATTGCATTTAGTTTTCATTAAGAAAACCAGGTTTGGGCACTTATCCTTAACCAACATGTTAAGGACTCTAACTGTCTAGGAGTTCCCAAGCCCTCGGCAGTTTCAACTAAATAGACTCATTAGGATTGGCAGGGCTAGTCCCCAACCTCTGCCATTAAATTTTTATGCTGCATGTCCACATCTTGTACATTCTTTCTTCTTCTCATTTTGTGTCTTGCTCCAGATAATCTTTCTTCTTCATCTGCTAGTTCATCCAATAAGAAGGGATGGAAGCCTGCTTATTTCTTGCTCTCCTTTTCCATTTAGTAACTTCTTTTTGGGCCATCTTATTCACTACTTTTTCCATTGTTGACGCCTGTTCTACTTCTTGGCATTGCATCTATTCAAATTGAGTCTTAGGAGGTTCCATAAGATCTAGATTCCCTTGGAGGGTATTTTGGTGATCATCAATGACAGCAGTAGAAAAGTCATTTATTGTATGCTCGAGAATATCCCTATTCTAGGTCAAAGGATTCTCAGTGTATTGGCTATCTTCAATTTCCTCCGTTCCCATATAAGTATCCTCTAACCCCTCCATCCTTTCCATATTCAATCCATCTTATCCCTAAGATAGTGCATTTCTTCCCAAGAATAAATCTATTTCCTTTAAAGGACCCGAATTTGCAGGTCTTGCCATATTAACTTCTTCCCTTCTCTCTTCCCCCTTTGATTCATCATGTTCTCCTGATAGATTAGGGACCTTTCCTAACTTGGGAATGTTTCCATTTTCAACCTCATCTTCAACTTGTGGCTTTGGACTTGGAGAGACTGTCTGCTTCTTGCCATTTTTGCTTGGATAAGGATTCTTTGAGCCTCACTTATGAGTTGGGGCTGGTAGCCAAGCACCATATTAACTCTATATACTCCCAAGCACCATTTTTGTGAGTTTTCAAATTTCAAATTTTTTTAAAAATTACAATCAAAATACAAATAATTCCCTAAAGTTTACTTCAATTTTACTAAAAACATAATCAAAACTATAAAACTAAATAATGCACTACAAGATAAGCATAACCAAAACTACAACTAAATAAAAACCATTAACATGCTTGGAAAAATTAGAAAAATAAATAAATAAATAAAAGTCCTATTGTTCATTTATAGGATTTGTTGACTGCTCCACTATAACTCTATAAGTCCCATTAAACATTTGCTCCCACATAATCCCAAAACAAAAAATAACAAAGATTACAACTAATCACTGCTGACTTACTGCAACTTACAAGCCAAAACTATAACATAAAAATATGACCTAAATCATTCACTCAAAAATTAATACAAGCCAACACTAAAATTGTTCTCATTCTAACAACAAGAGTAAATATTTGGTGCTTCCTCCAATGCAACAACAAAACCCTCATTCCAAATGATCCAACGAACACATCATCCACATCCATATCCATCGTAATGTTATTTCCTTCCAACTACAACAATAAACATTTTCTAAGTTCCCATTTCGACAATAAAAGAAACCCAACAATAACGAAACAAGTTTTTTGTGCCAACCAAATTAAATGTTCCCAACAACAACAAATGAACCAAATTTCAAGTTGTGCCATAAGAAAAGATGACAAGATTAGTAAAATAGTAAAATAGGTTACATAAAATTATAAAAAATAATGAACCAAAATTGAACAAACAACAATTACACAATTTCACAAATACACCTCAAACCTCAATCATCTTCATGTAGCAAACTCGCCTTACTAGTTGTTAATTCTACAAAAACTTAAACAAAATATCTAAATACATTACCTGAGTCTAACTTATAGATGTCTGCATCATCAATTGTATCCAAATAATTTTGACTCAAGCATATAGGGGTGGGCTTCAACCAATTCTGCGCACACAAGAGCCTCTATAATTGTAGGAGCCAAAAGACTCTAAAATGAATCCGAACACAACCTCCTGTGCTAAATGCTAACTTAGATGCTACAATGGCAATCGAAATGCTAACTTAGATGTCATTAGAGCAAGAATCAGATATTTGGTGGAGTTGATCCTCCACCAAATTAAAATGTCGAAACTCTTCGTAGGAACCTCAACATTGCCCAACAAATACCATTCTAATTCTAACTTACAGTCTATCTAGGTTGCTAATTTCTACTCTTTATGGATGTTTTACAAAAAGGCCAATGGATCAATTGTACAGCTACTCCCCATTGATGTACTACCCTCATTACGAGTGTGAGACATAGTTGACTTATACCCACTTGCACACCCATCACCAAATGTAACATATTGTTCATACAAGAACTCTATATCCTACTTGAGGAATGCCACAAATTCCTCACACATCTCACCACCCTATGTTTGGTTGAACCAATATGCTTGACTTACCAATTCTTACCATGCATCAAGAATGGCAGCAATAGACAACAACCAATTTAGTTTTGAAGAACACCCCAATATTTATCATACTTTGTTTTCATTCTAAAAGTCATTGAACTCAAGCATCGATTATTATTGTCACGAAAACTATTCAAGTTTGCATGAATATTAATAAACTCTTAGAAATACATATTTGATGTAACATATAGTGTACCAAAAATACAAAAGGTGACATTATAAAATACATGAAGAAACTTCATAAAGTTTCTTATGGTCTCCTAATCATTAGAACTAGGAGCTCCAAGACCCTTTTTCCCAGACCCATCCTTAGACAAATAAAATTATGAGTAGGGATCCTCATCAAGCAGAAGGTTGGGAGGCCTTTTGATACTTTCAGTCATGTCCAACATAAGATAAGTCGAGTTCCATCTAGTAGGCACGCAAGACACAAGAAACTAAAACATGAAACTTTTGACGTATCAGCATAAGACTTGAAAGTGGCAAGTCTTTGGGGGGAAGATTTCACATATTTGATCAAATTCCAAACCCTTGTGATTGAGTCATCAACATCTTTCAAACCTTCACTCACATCAATGTTTAAAATGTGTGCAGTACACCTCATGTGAATAAACTTGTGATCCGCAGCACACTCCTCACTTCCTATTTTCCTTGTTCTCAACCAATCAATAGCGGAATTGTTAGAGGTAGCATTGTCCATTGTAATTGTAAGAGTTTTGTTAATGCCCCAGTCAAGCATAAACTCATTCAAATCTCTCCCAATCATTGCCCCTTTGTGATCACTAATATGGGTAAATGAAATGATATTCTTATGAACCTTCTAACTAATATAAATAAAGTGAGCCATGACACACATGTGATTAATGTTTTGAATAGAAGTCCAAGTGTCGATGGTCAAGCACAATCTTTGTTTGATTGTCAAAAACATTTTCTTCAAGCTATCAGTGTCTCTCAAGAATAGCCTCATACAATCCCTCATTATAGCAAATCAATAAGGAATAGAAAAACTAAGATCAAGGGATTTAGTGTAGTCTCAAAACCCTTGGCCCTCAACAACGCTGAAGTGTAACTCATCCACTATCACCATCCTAGCAAGGACAGTCCTAATTTCTTTTTCTTATTATACTTGTTCATCCCTAGATTCTTCTCCTCTTCCCCTCCTTTAACTCTTGCCTCCGAGACCAAGAATTGTCGACCCTTGTCCAATTTACTTTTACGATTTTTAGGACAAAGGTGGATGTGTGCTCTCATGGCTGAACTTCCTTGCCTTTTGAGATGGCATTTTCATTCCTCTCACAATGGTTATAAGTAACTATAGGTTCTTCGAGATCACAATCCGGCACTCTTGTGAAGTGATCTCATATCTCACTCCTATTCTTGCGGTTTCTACTACCTAGTGTAGGGCGGGGAGTAGAACAAAAGGTAGTAGGAGTGCCTACTGAAAAGTCTAATAGTTCACTAGACTTTTCAATTATGGGCGCCTCGATAGGTTGTTGTGGTACGGTCCTTCTGGACAAGATGCAAAGGTAGATGTATGAATGCATGTGCCTTCACAATTTATGATTTAAGAGCTAGAACAAAAAACACAAACAAAATACACAATTAGCACAGCCCCAAAAACACAACACAAAAAAAAAAAAAAAAAAAAAAAAAAAAAAAAAAGAGAGCCATTACCTTGCAAAAAATTCACACAACACAAAAACACTACCTTGCAAAACAATTACTCAACCCTACCCCACTCCAGCTCAAAGACAACCCACCAGCTTAGATTTACCCTAACAAAGCCCAAAAACAAGTTTACACAACACAAAAACAACCCCTTGCAAATAACTCACACAACCCCACCCAACTCTAGGTCAAAATTAGCACCATGCTAGCTCAAATTTACACCAACACAACACCAAAACATCCCCAAAAACAAGTTCACATAACACAAGTTCACACTTCACACAACATAAAAACAACCCCTTGCAAAAGCTTCCCACAACCCCACCCCACTCCAGCTCAAAAACAGCCCCATGCCAGCTCAAATTTAGACCAAAATAGCACCAAAACATCCCCCAAAAACAAGTTCCCACTTCACACAATACAAAAATAGTCCCTTGCAAAAACTTCACACAACCCCACCCCACTTCAGCTCAAATTTACACAAAAACAGACCCACATAATACAAGTTCACACCACAAAGATCACCATTCACAAACATGTATGTACGTTTATCCACAAAAATAGCCCCAACTATAAAACAAGGATAATATAATAAACTTACATACTTATGAAAACTTGTTACAAGCTCCACATAAATAAAAATTTACAAAATCAAAAGATGCCGCTCTAGATAAATCAATCACATAACATGTAATAAACTAAAATAACTCCAAATCAACAAGGGGCAATGTAGGGACTTACTATGGTGAGTGTGGTGAACCAAAATCTGTAAGAAGCACTATTGGAAGCCAAATCTAGAAATAACCATACAAAACATCAGCAATCAACTAGAAATAAGAACCAAAAAATTAAAATAAAATATGTTGGTAACGGAAGAGGCACTTACCGGTGTCAATGGGCAGTGGTTGAGGATGCGATTGAGAGTGGATGACGGGTCTAAGGCTACGTGAATGTACTAGGGATCATAAGGGTCGGACAGTGAGGGGGAGTCGAGGGATGGCATATGCATGGCTGGGGAAGAGATCAAGAGGCCATCGACAGTAATGGGCTAGCAGTAGCGGGACCTAGGGTTTTCAAACTAAGAATGAGAACTGAAGGAAAGTGAAATTAAGGGAGAGGTCGCGCATGGGGGCCTAAGAAACGTATAGATTTAGTCAAAATGGCACTGTTTTCCTATGAAAATGACATTGTTTTACTAGGGGGAGTAAAAACATAAAAACATATCCTAAAAAAGCACCATTATTTTAGGGAAAACAATGTTGTTTTGCCTAAATCTTGGGCTGGGTCTCGCATTTTGGGTAGGCCTACTTCGGTTTTGGCCCTTTTAAACTTCTAAACACAATTTTTTCCCTCTATTTTCCCTCTATTTTCCCTCTATTTTATAATTGATAGTACTTAGTATGGATTATTATTATATTAATTCACTAGTGGTTAATTATATGTTCTCATATTATACTTTTAAATTTTGATCATACTATAGTGTCTAATTATATGTTATCATTCTCTTTATGGTTTTTATAATTTTTCTCATCACTCAATTTAATTGTTTGTATTGATTAATAACAATTACTATTTAAATTGACTTGTACTATATTGTTTAAATAGAATTTATTATATTAGTGTTACTATACATTGGTATTACATGTACTATAAGTCTATAATGTTATTATACATTATTATAATAGGCTTGTATTATAGGGTTTAAATACAATTGTTAGTATTTATACTTGTTTACTATAAAATTGATTATTGACAATTACATATTATTGTACTATAGTATTACATGTTATTAACTCATTATACTTGTACTATACTAGTGTCTAACTTATTCCTATTATAGTGTATAGACTTGTACTACAGTGATTAATTACATGTTATTTTAATACTGTCTAACTTAATTCTAACTTAATTATATATTAGACTTAGTATTTTATGTGACAAAGTCCAAGTACAAGAAGGAATCTCATAGCCTACCTAGCTGAAGTAGGAGTCATAATTGTCAATAAGGGAATAAATTCCCACGTTAGTAGTTGTCAATAAGGGGATGAATACCCATGTTGTGTAATTATCTAGTTGATGTTTTGTTTTAGGAGTCTGAGTAGTAGTTATCGTTTGGAGTCCTTGTATATCTGCAATTAGTTTCTGACTCAGTTGTTTGGGCTATTTAAGGATTTAAGATGTATGGAAAGAGAACTTTTGATGATGTAATAAAGTATATGTTGATCCTAAGATGGGATGTTCTTCAAGAGATGCCATAAGAGTGTGCATTCCTTTAGTTTAGAGTTGTTGAGTGTCCTACATCAATTTTGGTATCAAGAGCCAAAGTTTGTACCGTTCACCACCATGAATACATGAAACAGCAAACATTCTGCCACCATATGCCGAACAGCAATGCAATGATCTCCTTGTTGGAAGTGATTAACCAACAAGGCTCCCTCGATAAGAAAGGTGACATAGTCTAGAACCACGTGTTCGCTAAACTTAAAAGTTCAAGCGTTAACAAACAAGAGGATACACCGGAAGGTGGGGAACCCAAACTACACCTGAAAGGAGAAGGTAATATAGAAAATTACTTGTACCTACAACCTTTCACCCCGTTCCAAGGATCCCTACGGATGCCACGAGCCCATAGCGGCGAAAATAATTCCGCACACTGCATGGACTCATTTATGAACCTAACAAAGTCTTTCGAGAATCATCTTGATGAGGCCACACAACAAATCCGACTTGAAGTACCCAATTTTTATGGGAAGCTAGATCCCTATGCTTTCCAAGACTAGATTACAACCCTTGAAGATTACTTTGATTGGCTCAGGATGACAACCAATTGTAAGGTCTGCTTTGTGAGGATGAAGTTGAAGGGGCAGGCGAAGGCCTGGTGGCAAAGTAATGAAGAAATATTACATAGACTCCATTAACCACCCATTAGTGATTGGTAAGAGAAGAAACTAAGGCTGCAAGAAAATTATTTACCCATCAACTATGAAGATATGTTATTCGAGGAACTGGTGTTGTTAAGGCAAGGGACAAAGTTTGTAGATGACTACACCAACAAATTCCATGAACTCAACATCCGTAGCCGTGTATCTGAAACAGAATGCCAATCCATTGCTCTCTACAAAGCGGGCCTGCGCGAGGACATTTAAAGAGTTGATCATTATCTGTTTGACAAGCATCAAAGAGGCAAAGACTACTACTCCACCTAGAGCAGCAATGCGGGATTCTCACATTGTGAAAGGTCAATAATAATTGGACTAGTCCCATGCCAAATGGAAACCTGAACTAGAGAATCCAAGCCTCTCCAACGGAGTGCACTTGGTAGAAAACATGGATGGCTCAAGAAAAGTAAGCCCCAGGAGATGAAACTTGTAAAGGAAGGTCTAAAGAATGCTACAAATGTGGTGAGCATGGCCACTTTGCAGTAGTATGCCCTACAAAAGAGTAGAGGTTAGCCTTAGCGTGCGACAACACACCTAAAGCTGCAGAAGAGGAACTAGCGTCGGGTACTGACAACATTGGCAAAACCACGAGCCCTAAAGAAATATTGGAAGGGTCCCAACTGCCTATTTGAGTGATCCGTCAAGTAATAACCGAGCAGAAGAAAGAAGACCCAGCCAAAGATGACTCGTCACATACCAACATCTTCTAAACTTGAGTGGAACACCAGGGGAGGTCTCTAAGCTTGATTATTGGTAAGGGACGTGGCATGAATGTGGTCTCCCAAGAGGTTGTGCATAAACTCAAGCTTCCAGTGGAAAGACACCCTCAACTGTACAAGTTGAGATGGGTTGATGATTCCTCCATCCTTGTGAAGCACTAGTGTTTGATCAATTTTTCCATCAGGCAACACTACGTTGACACCATACATTGTGATGGGATTCTTAGGAAAGCTTGCCATCTATTATTGGGCTGCCCTTGGATATACGACATGCAAGTTAGGTATGATGGCTATAAGAACACGTACTCCTTTTTGTTTGGTGACAGAAAAGTGGTCCTTCAACCCATGAAGATCCATGATTTCAACCATCTAGTGGGTGAGGATCGAATATTAACATAGAGTAGGTTCTCTCAAGCAAGTCATGACTGTGGGATTATTTTTGCTCTAATTACCAAGACATCCACCTTACCCTCCACAATGAATGAGCCACTGCAGAAATAAAGGAGCTCTTAGGGGAATTGAATTCGCTGATCTCAGCCTAGAATAGTTGCCTCAGTCCCTTCCTCTCATGAGGGACATCTAGCACGCAATAGACTTAGTACCCGGTGCAACATTGCCCAGCTTGCCCATGTATCGAATGAGCCCTGCCGAGCATAAAGAGTTCCAATGGCAAGTGCAAGACTTGCTTGACTTGGGATTTATTCGTGAGAGGCTTAATCCCTAAGCCGTACCAGCGCTACTCACACCCAAGAAGGATGGCAACAGGCTAATGTGCATCAACAACTGCGCCATCAATAAAATCACAGTACAATGTTGGTTCCCTGTTCCTTGGTTAGATGATATGCTGGACATGTTACATGGTGCGGAGGTATTCTTGAAGAGTGACCTTCGGAGCGGCTACCACTAGATATATCTATGCTCTAGAAACAAATGAAAACTGCCTTTAAGATGAGGGAGGTTGTCTGACTTAGCAGAATGGCTCATGGTGCCATTCGGGCTTATGAATGCCCCCAGTATGTTCATATGGATCATGAACCAATTCTACTGCCTTCATCAATAAGTTTGTCATCGTGTATTTTGATGACATTTTGGTGTTCAAACAATACTACCCTTCCTACCTAGACCATTTAGCCAAGTGCTACAAGTCCTCAATTTTGAGATTTTCTCCATACATTTGAAGAAGTGCACTTTTGCCTGAAAACTCAGTGATCTTGCTCAGATTTATCATCTCTAATCAAGGAGTTTCCATCGACCTTGCCAAGGTGCAAGCCGTTTAAGATTGGCCCACTCCAAGCAACATGCATGAGGCACATAGCTTTCACGACCTAGCCTCATTCTACCAACGTTTCATCATGGGCTTTAGTAGCATCATGGCCCCGATTACCGAATGAACAAAAAGTGGATCCTTTGTGTGGACTCCAAAGGCTAAACAAGCATTCTGAGACATCAATCAACTCCTCACAGAAGCCCCTGTCCTTTAGCTTCCCAATTTCGAACGACCCTTTGAGGTAGCCTACGACGCATCCCACATGGGCATAAGAGGGGAACTCAACAAGTAGAGCCACCCCATCACATACTTTAGTGAGAAGCTAAACGAGACTTGGCACCGTTACTCCATGCATGATCTTGAATTTTATGCCCTTGTTCAGTCTCTACCCCACTAGCAACACTATCTCATCTATTGAGAATTTGTCCTCTACACAAATCACCCTCATGGATGGATTTCTCTTCTTTCGCAATAGGCTCTATTTGCCCGACACTAGCATGAGAGTGTTCTTCATCCGTGAGCTACATTCGGGAGGTATTGTGGGTCACTTTGGACATGATAAAACCATTCAACTGGTGGAAGATAAATTTTGGTGGCCAAGCCTTAAGCAAGATGTCCAATGGGTAGTCCAGCGCTATCGAGTGTGTCAGCTATCCAAGGGGCTTGTACACTCCTCTACTCGTACCGGTTCAGCCATAGGAAGATGTTAGCATGGACTTTGTGATTGGCCTACCTCGAACTGTATGGGGACATGATTATATTTTTGTTGTGGTAGACCAATTCTTCAAAATAGCTCATTTCCTTCCATCCAACCGAACTTTTGATGTGTCCAGAATCGCTACTATATTTTTACTGAAGTGGTGCGTTTTTATGGCATTCCTAAAACCATCACTTTGAACATGGCGTTAAATTCGTTAGCTATTTCTGGAAGACCTTATGGGTGAAGACAGGGAAGAAGCTCCAACATTCAAGCACATTCCATCGACAAACGGATGGGCAAACACAATAGAAGTTTGGGTAATTTATTGCACTGTCTCATAGCTGAGCATGGTACCACCTGGGATCTCCTCCTCCCTCATGCTGAGTTTGCTTACAACAACTCAATTAATCACAGCACAGGACAGTCCCCGTTCGAAGTGGTCACATGGACTAAATTGAGAGCACCACTTGACCTTACGCCATTGCCCTTACATGCAAGAATCAGTGAAGAAGCTAATAACTTATGTAGACATTTACAAGAAGCCATAAAGAGGCATGAGACCGCATAGCCCACACAATGCAACATACAAGCAATATGCGGGTGCACACCGTTGACATGTAGAGTTCCAACCACCTGGGGACTTAGTACTTACACATATTAGACCCAAGAGGCTCCCCCATGGTGCAATGACCAAACTCCACTCCCAAAAGGCTAGACCTTTCAATGTGCTACGCAGACTGGGCCAGAATGCCTATAGACTCAAGTTGCCTTTAGATGTTCAATTTAGTCCCATTTTCAACATAGAAGACTTGGCAGCTTACCAAGGAGGTGATACTTCCCCAGTTGGGGACAACCAAGCCACCACACTGCCCAAAGTTGCAAACCTTGAGAAACCATCGAAGCTATCCTCGATGACCAAATAGTATCCATCTGACAAGGAGGATTCCAAAAGTTTCTTGTCAAGTGGAAAGATAGGCCAATGTCAGACTGTTGTTGGTTAAAGATAGATGAAGTCCAATGTTTAGATCCAAACTTGTACAAGTTTTACCAAGCCCAACATCCACCGAAGTCGGATTCTTTCGAGGGAGGGGAGGATTGATGGAGTCCAAGTACAAGGAGGAGTCTCATTGCTGACATAGATGAAGTAGAAGTTGTAGTTGTCAATAATTGAATAAATTCCCATGTCAGTAGTTGTCAATAAGGGGATGAATAGAATACCCTTGTCGTCTTATTATCTGGCTGATGTTTTGTTTTAAGTAGTTATCATTTGGAGTCCTAGTATGCCTGCAGTCATTGTACTCATTTGTTTGGGCTATTTAAGGATCTAAGATGTGTGAAAAGAGAACTTTTGATGCTTTAATAAAGTATAAACATATCCTGAGATGACTGTTCTTGGTAAGACACCATAAGAGTGCTCATTCCTTTAGTTGACGAGTTGAGTGTCCTACGTCAATATATTATTATATTAGTATTATTATATATTAGTATTACATTGTAGTAGTATTATGATGTGCATGGTTTACATATATTAAACCATTATGCACATATTAAACCATTATTAGTCAATTTGGTCTATGTATATTATAGTATATTATAGTACTAGTATATTTTTTAATTTAACTGTAAGTTTTAGCTGTAGATAAATACATATATTTTATAATATATGTATACTATCGGAGTCGAAGACCAAAGTCAGAGTTGGAGTATAAGTCTGTACGCCGACACTTCCGACTCCAATTCAGACTTGGAAGTTAAAAACAAAAAAAAAAAAAATCTTCACATTTTTGAATTTTTACTCAAACCTTAATGAGAACGAGACAAGCAAAATGGAAAGAAAAAACCATCTCTCAGTGATCAAACCAAATCAAGTTGCAACAATGCTTCACGAGAATAAGAGAATCCGCAAAAATGTGGTAGATCGATGAAAGGAAGCAGAGTTGGAATAGGTATGAAAATATGGGATCAGATAACTGTAGACTAGATCCGCTACCTCGTGCTAGTGCACAATAAAGTGAAACTGCTTTGTTTGAGGGGTAAACTATTAAGGGAATTACAGTGGATAATATAAATTTTAACTGTAACTTATGGTTGTAGTTATTATTAAATGTTTCTTTATTATTTGATAACTATATGACTAAAGCACTTTTAAATATATTACATTTATTTAGAAATAGATTAAAAATATTTGAGATAATTGACATAAAAAAATATTTAATTTTTTAAAAATCATATTCATATCCTTAATAGAAACCTAATGTTATAATCAAATAACAAAAACAATCTTTTTGGACTTTCGCATTTCCACATATAATACCAAATGGTAAAGTGATAATTATTTGAAAGTTGTAATGTATATTTTCACTCATTGATAATTTCCTCATTCAAAATCACATTTGAAGAAAAATATCAAAATAATATTTTTTATATTAAAATATCAAAAATATCAAAATGATATTAAAAAGTATTTTAATATGCAAACAACCAAATTTATCATTAGTAAGCTTCTAAAACTATTTAAATATTTTTTAAAACTTTTAACACAATCCCAAACAGGCCCTAACACCTCATCAGTCATCGGTGGTGATGGTCCACAACCTGTGGTGGCAGCCACCTCGAGTAAATCAAGGTTAGGGATTTTAAGGTTCAAGCTTTAGCTTTAGACACTCTGCCCTCCCACCAAAAAAAGAGAATAAATTCTAAAATGAAAGCATAACTCATCTCAAATGGTTTCCAAAGTGAAGTAAATTATGAAATTAATTAAGTTTCAATCGAGAGATACAAGGGGATCTTTGTCAAAATAATATGGAGGAATTGAAAAGTTTGCAGGATAGGGTGGGTTTGTTACTTGACCAGGAAGATGTGAAGTGGAAGCAGCATGCAAAGAGGAATTGGTACACCATGGGAGACAGGAACACTAGGTTTTTCCATGAGTGTGCTAATCAGAGAAGAAGAAGGAATAAGATTGTGTCCATTTTGGATGGTCAATCTGTTCTAAGGGAGAATGAGGAGGATATTGCTGTAGCTTTCAAAGACCATTTTTCTATGGTTTATACTAGTGCAAAGCCAAGCATTCACGAGGGTGTAAAGGCTTTGGAGCCTAGGGTGTCAGCTTCTACGAATGATTTTTTGGAAAATGCCTTCACAAGAAAAGAAGTTGAGGAGGCTATGAATATGATGGGAGCCTTGAAGGCCTTGAGTCCTGATGGGTATGGGGCATGTTTCTTTCAAAATTTATGGCATGTAGTTGGAGAGGAAGTAAGTAGTGCAGTGTTGGGGCTCTTGAATGGGGGTAGCATGCAAGACACTAAAAACCAAACCCTTATTGCATTGATTCCAAAAGTTAACGACCCAAAAAGTGTGAATGATTTCAAACCTATAAGTCTTTGCAATGTTTTTTTATAAGATCATTGCAAAGACTCCTGCTAATAGATTAAAAGGGTGATGGATGCTATTATTTCTAGATGCCAGAGTGCTTTTATTCCAGGAAGATTGATTTCAGACAATGTTATAGCAGCTTATGAGATGTTACATTCGATGAAGTGCAGACAAAATGGTAGAGTTGAAAGCATGGCAGTGACGTTAGACATTTCAAAGGCTTATGAAATGACTGGGTTTTGGGGATAGATGAATAGGTCTGATCATGAAATGTATCTCTACAATTTCTTATGCTACTCTTGTCAATGGTAAGCCAGGTGATTTTATTTTTCCCATTAGAGATTTAAGACAAGGAGATCTATTATCTCCTTATCTTTTTCTTTTATGTGCAGAGGGCTTAAGTTTTATGCTTGAAACAGCTCAAGTAAGAGGTGATTTTAAAGGGGTTTCAGTGGCTCGAGGGGGTTTTAAATTGACCCATTTGTTATTTGTTGATGACTGCTTGATTTTTGGAAAAGCTACTTGGAAGGAATGGAAGGTAATTACTGGGATACTGGATACTTATGAGAAGGCATCTGGACAAAGTTTGAATAAGTATAAAACAACTGTTTTGTTTAGTCCTACAACTGGTGCAAAGGTGAAAGATGATATTGTGAATGGTTGTGGGGCTAGAGTACAGAGTAACTGTGAAAAATATCTTGGATTACCAATAATGGTTGGTAGATCCAGATATCAAGCTTTTAATAGTGTGAAGGATCTAGTTTGGAAAAAGTTAAGTAATTGGAAAAATCTCTCTCCCCCTCAGGAAAAGAGGTACTCTTAAAGGCAGTTATCCAGGTCATTCCCACATATTATATGAGTGTTTTTAAACTGCCAATGAAGTTATGTCATGAATTGGCAACTCAAATGGCAAAATTTTGGTGGGGTTTCAAGCAGAGGGATAACATAATTCAGTGGAGGAAGTGTTCTAAGATTGGGCTGTCAAAGACTGAAGGAGGTATGGGATTCAGAGAGTTAGAAGCCTTTAATAAAGCTCTTCTTGCAAAACAGTGTTGGAGGGTATTGATGAACCCCCAATCGATGGCTGCAATAATATTGAAAGATAAGTATTTTAGAAACACTGATCTATTACATGCTACTTTGGGATTCAAACCCCATTTATGTGGAGAAGTTTGTGGGATTTGTTGAGGGAAGGGTTGGTATGGAGAGTAGGGGATGGTAAAAGTATAAAAATATGGGGAGATAGGTGGGTTCCAAAGGTTGCGACTTTTAAAATTCAATCTCCTGTATACATTTTACATGTTGAGGCTAAGGTGAAGGAAATACTATCAGTTGAGAGTGGAGGATGGAATGTGGGACTTATAAAGCAAGTGCTTAATGAAGATGATGCTATTGTTGTGTGCAAATTACCTGTTAGTTTTTCTAGACTTCCTGATAAACAAATTTGGGCCTTCTCGAAAAATGGTTTGTATAGTGTGAAAAGTGCTTACCATGTAGAAGTTAACAGAAAAAGAAGAGAGGGTGGGGAGGCTTCAGGAAGTGCAAATGAGACTTGGAGGAAGCTATGGAATTTGAACATACCAGGGGTTACAAAGATCTTTGTTTGGAAGGCTATCATAAACTGTCTTCCAACAAAGAAAAATTGGTTGAAAAGAAACGTTGTCAAAGAAGCTTTTATGTCCAATGTGCAGGAGAGAAGATGAATCAGTTTGTCATGCTTTATGGAGTTGCACTGGAGAAGGTGATGTATGGGCTTGTGAGAGGAGTCCAGTGCAAAAATAGTCAGGTAATGAAAGAGATTTTTTTAAACTTTGGTCTGAGTGGTCTTCAAAGTAGGCTCAAGATCAAATGGAAATAATGGTTGTGGTGTTGAGAAGGGTATGGTTGAGAAGAAATGGTTGGGTCTTTGAAAACAGATTCGAGGGGCCTAATGAAGTTTTTAGTCAAGCTGTTATTTGTTTGACTTAGAAACAGCAGGCACAAGAGAAACAAGAAAGTGCTCAGTGCAGTAGGGCTCTTCATTGAAAACCACCTGTTGGGGATGTGGTTAAAGTAAATTGGAATGCAGCTTTAAGGATTAATGATAGTAGTTGTGGAATTGGGGTGGTGATTAGAGACAGCTGTGGTGAAGTTTTAGTCTCTTTATGCTGTTTAAGATCAAATGTCCTCAGTCCTGTAGTAGCAAAAATTCATGCTCTTTGGAAGGCCATGAAGCTGTGTGATGAACTGAATTTTAGCAAGGTTCAATTGGAGGGAGATGCTGTATCTGTGATCAATGCGATTGACAATGCATAAGAGTGTTGGGAATGGCATGGTCAATTGATTGAGGATGTGAAGACTATCTTGAAAAATAGAAGGCAATGGACAATTTTGCATGTTAATAGAGTATGTAATAGTGTTGCGCATGGTCTTGCAAAAATTGCTTTACTTGTAGATGAAGAGAGTTTGGATGGAGGATCATCCTCAAGAGATTTTGAATTGTGTGAACTTTGATAAACTTTGTATATCATTTAATACGTAAATTCAATATACAAGGTTTTTTTCAAAAAAAAAAAAAAAAAATACTACTAGTATAGTATTCCATTTAACTATAGTCTATATAAGTTTGATTTTTTGTATGAGTATAAATGTGTACAAATGTATCTATCAAAAAATTTATATATTATAATTTACTATACCAAAACCATATTATCACATATATATATATATCAAAAAGTAAGTTTATATTAATAACCTAAGTTGTTAATCAAGTTGTTCCGTGCACAAATGTTAACTAAAGAAGGAATTTGCATCTAGAATATTTGTTGTCAATAATTCTTCTTCTTATTAACAAGTTTTTAATCATTATTATATATAAATTTATCTTCTTATTAATTTTATATTTTAACATAAAAAAATCATTATTCACTAAATATATATTTTATTTTAAATGCACAAATCATATTATTATTATTTAATACAAGATGCAATGTTTGGTTGCCAACTCCTTTTCCATTTATCTCAATCTAACTATTAATGAAACTTACTACTTTTTTAACTTCTTATAAAAAGTTAAACATATCTCAACCTATTTTATACATTCAAACACATCTCAATAAGATCTACAAAATACTATTACTCACAAATCATCTGAGATCATATGAAATAATTTAAGATCACCTTAACACTTAAACGCATCTCGTAACCTTGTCCACATGATAGTCACGTAACTATCCAACTGGAGCCATTTTAAGTGATATATATATATATATATATATATATCATAGAGAATTGCTTCACACACCGTGAGATGCATCTCGAATGTGTCTCGATTCTTTTTTTTTTTTTTTTTACTTAATGATTAAAGAAGTGTTTTTTAATGATATTACGAATTTTTTTTTCAAAAGTATTTTACGATTATAAAAAAAAATGCTTGAAAAAAAACATAAAAAATACAGTAGATGAAATAAACTAATCGGGACCCAAATTCGGTAGGTGTAGAAGGATTCATATATTATATATATATATATATGGACATTAGAGGGAGGAAGAAATCACAAATAGAAAAATACTTGATTCACAAAGAGATCTTATGAAAAGATATTCACAAATTAATGTAATTTAATATAATAAGTTAAATTATAAAAATTTTTTATTGTAAACTAAATTTGACGTATCTGAATGAGATGAAATGAGAATTTTATAGATAGTAATAAGGTAGTTTGTAAATAATAGTTTGATAGTTTGAGTTCAAGTATTTTTTAGGTTTTGAAAAATGAGAGAAAAAGTTGAATAAAAAATATTATAAAGTTAAAATATTATTATAATATAATTTTATAATATATTTTTATTTATAGATTTAAAAAAGTTAAATTATTTTTTATTTTTTATTTGAAAGTTTGAAAAATTAGTTATTATGATTAGTTTAAAAAAATTATAATGATTAGTTTGAAAACTTTGTATTTGAATTATGCTTGGAAAAAAAATGAGAGATAAAAAGAGAACTTTGAGATGAGATCTATTTCCAAACAGTTCCCCAGTCATGTGTCTTTGAAAATCTAGCACTCTCTTACAAATAAGTTGGGTTTCATCCAATTAATGCTCAAATAATATATACGGAGGCACGAGATACATCACACCGACAACAATTTCCCTATTCCTTTAAATCAGAATTATGAAGTATCTAATATCAAAGTCACTTGCAATTTGTGACTGGAGACTATGGTTACTCATCAATGCTCAAGGCTGTGCCACAACCTCATCAAGATTCAAGATCAATAATAACTTCTGTAATGAACTGAAGTATGCGCGTATCTCTATGCAAGCAGGGGGCGACTCGAGGAAGCAGCAAATTGTTTGGTCTGCTGAGATGCCTTAAAGCAACAGCCCTCCTGGTCTTTATATATTATGATACAGAAGGCAGCAGTGACAAATTGCCTTCAGTCAACAAGTTGATGGAAATTTCCATAGATAACTGGGAGCCACCTTCAAAAGAAACTCCTCAATGTAAATAGACCTAGGAAATATGCACCAGAACCGCCCAGACAAGTTGAAAGCCAGTGCCTAAAAACTGGGCCAGAAGCCATCAAATTCCTACTTCCAAGGAGAATTTCCATAAAAAAACAGCCAGCTTTTTTTAAAAGAAAAATAAATATCTGCTACAAAATTCCAATTCTCCATTCTCCTTTCTCACGTTGCAGTAGAGGAACCAAAACATCAAACTGCAGCATCCAGCATGATTTAGAAGACAAAGATTGGCATCAAGAATTGTTTTCTGAAAGTGTTTTAAGCAAGGTAGCTCATAGAATAACTCCTTTTTTCCCAGAAAGGTAATGACTTGATTGGTGCAATAAATGTGTTGAACCAAGTTTGTCTTCTGATATTGAAAGCCAATATGGTAGGCAACATCCCAGGTCAGCAAGTGTTTGTAAAAGTACCTTTGAGTTTTGCTTCAACCTGATTCATTCATGCCAAGACCGAAGCAGATAGAACATCGTGAGAAGTTTGTGGATTATATTCATGATAAATTAAGCATTCCAATGGGTGAGATATAAAATAATAGACCCAAAAAGATAGTACAGAAATTATCAAATGGATGGAGAGAATTTGCGATCTTACCAGCTAATATCAAAACCAAAATTTAATTTTGTGAGCAGTAATATTGAGGAGCCAGTTCAGATAGCCACAAGTAATCGATTCTACTAATGTTGCGGATGTACTTATGATTAGTTTGGACTAGTTCGTTGAAAACTATACACTCTGGTTTTGCCTGGAATAACACAGAAGAAGGGTGGATCTGCACCACCTGACCACTTGCTAAAGCCCTGTCATTTAATTAGAAGTGTTAATATTCCAATTAACAATGAAGCATCATAAATTAACCAAAATAACCTTTTTGAAAGGTACAAAAACTAGTGGATCCCTTAAGATCTACCAGATGAATCCCATAATGGTTCACCTTGTTAAAGGGTATAACAAGTGGAACATTTGAGATCTACCAGAGGAATTTCAAATTCGATTCATTTAAACAATACATTCAATACCTATATGTTCCCTCTGGCTGCCTCAAAGCTGCATTGAGGAAGAATGAAGCAGCAAGACATTTGCGGAACTGAAGCATGTCATCTCCACAAGAAGCAACACGAAGACCCATTTGTTCAACATGACCTCGAATTTGACTGCAATAAGCACCTAATAAATTAGGGGTGGAGATCTGGTGGAAACTTCAATGAATCAACTATTAACAATCTTTCATGGAAAATGAGACCTAAAAGAAACACACATAAAAAAACCCAACAAGGATGATAGACAACCAACCTGTGAATGTCACGAGCATGTCTTAGGGAACGGCTATTGATGAAATTTTCCTTGCACCACTTGCTCAGAATTTTGTCCTTTTTCTCTTTGCTGAGCCCCACCATTCTCTTATCCAAGAACTCATCAGAAGCATGGTACACATTAACCAAAGTGAGGTGGTCTCCCTCTGGACTTGAAAAGCATCTCATTGCAGTTCTTGCCTGGCCACATGGGGGATAAACATGGCAGAATAACTATGAGTCCAAATGCATAACAATTTTTCTACAATAGTCCTCTCTGTATTGAGATAACATACACAAAAATGGGCAATAACAGAACAAGATAAAAAATTCCACAACTTATTTACTCTGCAAACTATTTCAGTTCACAATTATTGCGCATACTGCTGTTCCATTACTCATTGAAGTATTAAACTCCCACACAACAGATCTATACGGTGTTTTTTTTTTTTTTTTATACGTAAACGATTATAGGCATTGCCCAAGGACACAAGGGGGCATACAAGACATAACACCTATTTAGGAAGAAGAAATAGAAACAAGAAAATCATGAAAATCGAGGCCATTGAAATCCACAGCTTTGGCCCAAAAAAACAAAGTTCTAGCAAACAGATCTACACGAAGTTACCGCCTTGAAACTCCCTTTTGCTAATACTTAGCATATTTAATGCCTAACCAAACTGAACCATTTAAATATGGATTAAATTCCTGCTCACTAGCACTTGCTTACAAAACTTATCATCTGGCTAAAGCAGATAATATTGAAGTATCATTCAGTCACGTTCATATCATTGCCTAGCAACAAAACCAATACGAAAATTGCAACGAATACATTAGAAGCTGCAATTCATATGCACTTACCTCTTCTAACTTCTCGCGGGGGGCATAAAAAATAGATTCCACTGAGAGCATTGCAACAGTTATCAACATTTCTTCCAAGCAGTTGAACTGACTAGCCAAAATAAGAGCTCTGGAATAAACAGGGTCTAAGGGGAGCTGAGCCATTTGACGGCCTACTGGATCTGACAGTTTACATTCATCTGTTAAAGCGCCTAGCAAGAACAATTGCTCCAATGACTTGACAATAGATGCCCTGTTTGAAAGTTCAAAAATGTTAATGTACCAAGGGACGTAATTGAAAGATAACAAGCCTTTGTTTATCGGTATAAAGCAAATAGAACAGGATATCAAGTGATATCATTAAAACAGCTACAAGCCTTCCAGAAAACAATGCAGGTTCCGCAAGAGAGGGTATTAAGAAACAGAAGACTACCCATAGCATTTCTCTGAATCTACAACCCTGCTTTTCAGACAATATGAAGCCAACTATCAAAGACAATCACTTAATGATTAATGATGATGATGATGATGCTCATAATCACAAGCTACAGTTAATCCACTCATGCAGGACTTGAACCATTTTTTTTTTTTTTTTGATAAGTAAACGATTGTATTAATATGAATAGGCAAGTTTACACTTCCGAAACCAACAAAATGATTTATATTTTTCACTATATTTTATACTCGCTAAAATTTTACGTATGTTTTCTTTTTTTGATGGGAAATTTTACGAATGTTATCCTAGTAAATTTAAAAGGTTGACCTTGGTTTTGTGTTTAATGGAGTTGAATGAGAAGATCCATGTGACCAAGTATAGCAGTTCAGGTCATCATAATAGACAAACATGCAGACAACCCCCACATACAAAAAGTAAAGCAAAATGATGAACCATCTGCAAGTATTCACCTTGACGGTTTCTCCATGAAGTCAAACCCCAGAATATCATCGACACCCAAAGCCTTGAGCTGCAAAATGACATTAGAGAGGTTGCACCGTTTTATCTCAGGCTTTGTTGAATCCTCAAGTTTATCAAATTCACTCTCTGGGTAGAGACGAAAGCACTTTCCAGATCCTTCACGACCTGCTCGTCCACTGCAGTAGGAATTTAGCAGTCATCGTAGATTATTAGTTCGTAAACATCCTTCTGAGAAGCCAGGGGTATGCCAAATTAAGCATGGATCCTAACATAAAGAATGGAAGGAAGAATACAAGGAAACGCATATGGAAACCAGGCGGAAAAATAATAAAGAAAGGATATCCATTGTGTGTGTACAAATTAAAACTAATAGTGCAAGTGAAGAGCAATGTCACAAATTGTTGGGTATAAAAGCCTTATATTAACTGAAAATGTATGATTTGTGCTTTTAGGTGTTATAAGATAACAGATATTAAAAAGGCATAATTGATTGTGACAGGTATTATTAACCAACAAACAATACTTTCTTATTTAAGTTGAAAATTGACATTCAATCATGAGTGAATGATTATGTTAACTTTAGTAACTAAGCACTCGAGAAAAGAAAGCTCAAAGTTAAAGCTCTTAATCATTCTTCAAGATTATCACACAAACTCAACTTCCTCAAATTCGTATATAATTATTCAACCATAACTGTCAAGCATGATCAACTATGCTTACCTCCTTTGAAGAGCCTGTGATTTTGATATTGGAACAATGATCAAAGATTCCATCCCTTTGACCGGATCATAAGACCGTGCTTTTACAAGTCCAGGATCTATAACATACCTGACTCCAGGTATTGTCACTGATGTCTCAGCAATATTTGTTGCTAATATTACCTAAAATAAACAGCGAAAGGAAAATGATTAATGATTAGTCAGATGAAAGAATGCCTAAATTTTTCCTGGTAGTTAACATTTTACACTATATAAACCACCATCACTATATTCTTATCATCAGCACAAAATGCAGCCAGATAAATGATTGAAAAGTTAACTTGAGAGTTTTATTCATAAAGATAAGAGGGTTTATTTTATTTTTATTTTATTTTTATTTTTTAATGAAGTACAGCTGTGCAAGCTCATCTCAACATTTTTTAACCTATATTTCAAGTATAGTTTAGATTTTTGTACTTGAAACAATGACAAAGAAGTAATAGCATCTTGAAATACATTATAGATAGGAGAGATGAATCAGGCTGTCTAACCTCATACTCTTGAACATATATAATAACCTCTTTTATTTCCAAAAGATTTTTGTTTTTTCTTAGAAGTAGAATGAAATTTTATTAAACCAAGCAATTAAGCTCTTTTAATTTCAAAATTCTATTCATATCATCAACGTATAATGATTTCAATAGTATGATTAGAGTCCCTTGAAATCATTATCACCGTTACTTACCAAAAGAAAGAAATCATTATCCCATTCCATTGTAAATACAACTGCTCAAGTCTCACACTTCTTGACCAAAATTAGCTTTGATACTATTTGTAGCAATCCAAGGGAATTGCAAGCCTCATCTGAGTTTATACTCCAAAAGTACTCATCAATGTTAAAATTAGAGCCACTTGAAATCACTAAAAACTGCAAAAATATCTCTCTTCAAGGCAAGTGAGATCCCATTCACTATCATCTCATAAAAATTCAAGGTATTATGGTGTTGGCGGTTGAAGTAATCGTTTTCCATAGTGGTGAAGCATAAGGGGACAAGCAACAGCAGGAGTAACACATGTAAAACATTGCAGTGACGGCATCAGCAGCAGTAACAATGAAGAAAAATGGTTTAGAAGGGTCATGTCAGAGTTTTTGGACGTGAAGCCAGCTGCGTAAGCGACACTCAATGTTGAGGCAAAGGTGGTAGGGGCAGTAGAGGTTGTACAATTGTGTTCGATTGCTAATGATGCGGCAAAGATGGTCTGGTGGTCGCAAGGTGGCATTAGAGATGGTGCCATCAACAAGGGTTCTTAGAAGAGCACCAAAACAGGGCTATATTGGGTGAGGTTGAGGCAGCGGTATGATGTTGACAAGGATGGTAACAACAATGGCTGCAGCAAAATCCATGAAAATTGTAGCAGTTATAAATGGGACAGGTGATGGTGGCTTGCTTTTTGGTAAGAGTTTGCTTGTCACTTAAAGAGGAGTGGCAAGGCCAATTAGTAGAGGAGTTCTATAGCACGATGTCATCTTGATGTGAAAATAATATAAAACACCAAATGGCATCAACCCAACAGTTATGGATCAAATGTTACAGCATGAATGTGCACCATTAAAAAGAATGGTCATAAGATACGCTAAATAAAAGCTGACATGCAACACTAAATACCTTACGGAAACCGGCTGGAGCTTGTCTAAATGCTCGCATTTGCTTTTCTGAGGGAAGAGCTGAAAATATGGGAACGGTTAACAGCTTTCGACTGCCTTCAGGTAACTGTTGAAGTCGCTCTTTTACAAGTCGTTCAACTGATTCAATCTCCTCTTGCCCAGTCAAAAATACAAGTATATCACCAGGGCTTTCCTCCAGATGAATCTAATAAGATGAAAATACACACATAAGAAGCCATAGATGAACTCTTAAATTATCTTAGAAGGTCAAAGAACAAACTGAAGTACTTCAATAACTTCAGAGTTGAACTTCATGACAAAATAGGAAAAATATAAGTTTCCAACGATCCTATTAACCCCAATCTTGTAGGTTGAACTTAACTCTACACGATACTTTCCCATCAAAGTACAAGCACAGAAAGTAAAACCATACAATATATACTTAGAACCGAACTCTGATACTTTGATGTTGCAAAAAACTCGTCGTCAAGATCCACTATAATTGAAATCGCCAAAGAACCTCATCGAAAACATTAAAGCATCTTGCATGCAGAAGCTGGGCTATTGGAACACAAAAGAAGATAGCTATATAACAACCTGGAATATGGTAATTAAGGCTGCGTCTAAATAATCTGGCTCAGCATGATGAGTGTAAAATGTATCCACGGGAAATTGTCGCCCTTTGACGTGAACAGCTCTTGCACCACCAAAGTACTCGGAGAAACCACGTGCATCTAAACTTGCAGACATGATAATTAACTTCAGTGGAGGAAATTTTCTGCTTTGGCATTGCTTGAGAAAAACACAATTTTCCTTATCCGACAGAGTGCCATTGTTTTCCTTATTCTTTTCAATATTAACACGGTCATTGGAATATTTTGACCTTGCTCGTTGTATATTTTTAAGCAATCCCAGCAAAACATCAGTGTGGACAGTCCTCTCGTGGGCTTCATCAACAATAATGACTGAATATCTAGAGAGATATGGATCTAACAATGCTTCCCTGTAAAAGAATCAAAACTCAAATCCGTTCACACATGAGAAAAGCTCATCAAAGGTCTTGTAGATAAACCCTATTACAAGTAAGAGATGCATTTAATATTTTCAACATCCTCAGCCATCTTCACATCATTTTTTTTTTGTTTTTTTGTTCAATAAACAAAATTTTATTAAGCATGAAATAGACAAACGCCGGAGTACACGGGACACATACAAATCCTTATTTACCAAAATCACAATTCTTTGTTCTCCAGTACTGGTTCTTAATAAGCCTCATTTCACCAATCTCAAATTGATCTATTTTTGAGAAAATCTCATGAACAATTTTTTTCTTCTAGCATATATATCTTTTATCCACCATTGCCTTCATCAAACATGACATACAACATTCAAAATCTCTACAAAAATCAAGGTCCAAAATTAATAGGCAATCAAATCCACTCTGACTTTCCAAATGAATGACCCAGCAAACAAGCAATATGTTTAGTCAAAACGGTCACAAAATATACTGTCAAAAAATAAATAAAAAATTATCAATCAAATATGTAATGTCACAATGACCCATAAAAAATAGAGTAAATCGTACTTATTAGTTTCTACCTTAGTAGCAATCCATCTGTCATGTATTTGATCCTCGTTGAAATGGAAGTTGCATCCTCAAATCTAATGGAATACCCAACCCTTTGGCCCAAATCCACGCCACATTCCTCAGCAACCCGTTTTGCAACAGTAACAGCCGCAACACGTCTAGGCTGAGTAATCCCAATAGTTTTCCCATCCCGACAAAATCCCGCATTAAATAGAAACTGTGGCAACTCTACAAAGTATATCACAGTGTAAATTAAAGAGGAAAACTGATCTCCATAAAACTTCAGACATAGGAGAAGGAGAATGATAAAACATACGGGTAGTTTTTCCACTTCCAGTTTCACCAACAATAATCAAAGTATCATTATGACGGACCTCATCCACAAGTCGTTTCTCGACTAAGAAAAGAAAAACCATTCATAAGCAAATTTCAAGTAAAAGAAAAGAAAAAAAAAAAAGAAAGAAAAAAAAAGGGGAAAACAACCAGAACCAGTCTTAGCAAATACCGGAAGCAATCGGAAGAGACTTTCTATGCTGTGCAATATTTTGCTTCCTGCAATATGATCAAAATCACATAATGTTTCTTCATTATTTTACTGTAAAATTCGTACTCGTACAGTAAAATAGAACTAAAAATTTGTATCTTCTTTAACTGTCTCTAAAGAGTTATTCATTCGGCTAACCGTAACAACAATACAAAAACTAGACTTAATTGCCACAACAATCAAACAAAAATTAGGGGTGTAACTAGTCCGGTTTTGGACAAAATCTAGGACCGAACTGGTAGGCACCGACTTTACATTTTTCAAAACCGATTATGCACCGGTTACCCTCCTAAACCAGTAGTCCGGTTTTACCAGTTTCCGATCTAGTTCGGTCTGGTTTTCCGGTTTTAATAAAATACAAATTTGTCATAAAAAAATCTGTGGTACATATATATTTGTCAAAATAAAATACATATAGATGTTAAGACAGAGGGGCAGCCAACAGAAAGACAATGGGCTCTGGAGGGGTGCAGAGAACTTAGAATGGACAAAATGCTGTTTGAGGGGGATGCTCAAGTGGTAGTAACTGCTGTTAACACGGCTACTGAAGATCTATCTTTCTATGGCAGTTTAATAGAAGGCATGAAACAATTATTGAAGCATAGGAAAGATTGGTTAGTACAGTTTACACATAGAACTAACAATGAGGCAGCACATATTTTGGCAAAGGAAAGTCTATTTTTACAGTCTGAGTTGTCTGGATTGAAGACATACCTGAGTGTATTCGAAGAATTGTAGAGAGGGAGAGTTCTTGTAATGACTAATACAAAGTGATCGATGAAGATAAAGAGTTTTTTCCTCCAAAAAAAAAAAAAAACAGAAAGACAATGCAACTATGGCACACGGCAAGAGAAAAAAACTATGGCTGATTTACTAGAATATAATGGCTGGACTATCTATATAATAAAAGCAGCTATAACTACTATATAACTATATTACTATTATTCTTTTAATTCCATCACACATTATTTCCCAATAAAAACAGACTTGTGGTACATATATATTTATATTAGACTATTAGTATAGCTTTATAAAACACAATTATAATTTGCACAATTACAAAAATAAAACACGATTACACAGATTAGTAAATACCATCTATCATATTTTGGATTCAAAATCCTAAATTACAAGCACAAAATTACACAAACACAATCACAAAAAATACAATTACAAATTACAGATTACACATATTACGAATTACAATTACACACAATTACACAAACACAATCACAAAAATCATAAATTTCGGATTCAACAACCCTAATAACACAAATACCATCTACCAGATTTCAAAGTAATTTCACAAACACAATCACAAAACCAGAATAACACAAACACAATCACAAAACGCTAATGATTCATATCAGGTTTCAAAGTAATTTCAAATAACTTCAATAAGTGAAATAAAAAAAAAATAAAGGAGAAAAATTACCGGGAGGAATCGAAGACAGAGAGACGTGAGAGAGGGGCTGCCGGCTGCGTGAGTCGTGACTCAGTGAGAGATGAGAGGTTCGGAGGGCAGAGCAGCGCGAGGGGAGGTTCGACGGCGAGAGTGAGGTGAGGCCGTAAGGCTGTGATGGGAGGTTCCATGGCGAGAGTGAGGTGAGGCCGAGGGTCTGTGCGTGGCAGGCTGCGGAAGAGAGGGACAAAACAAAAAAAAAAAACGAAAAGAAGAAGTGGCACGGCGCAGCAAAGAAGAAGTTCTGAAGAAGAAGTGGCACGGCGCGAAGAAGAAAAGAAGAAGTGGGACGGCGCAGCAAAGAAGAAGAAAATACAATGAAAAGTCTCTAGTTGACCAAAACGCACCGTATGAGGGAAAAGAGGGGGCTGGGCTGAAGTGCCCCGGGCTGGGTGCGAAAACTGAAAGGGCTTGGCTTAAAACAGAAAAAAAAAAAAAAAAAAACTCTCAAAACAAATCCAGTCTAAAAATAGAGGATTCAATAAAATAATAATATAAGCTTTTTCAACATTCTAGAGTCTCCTCTCTAGAACTTTTTCAAAGCTTCGGAGGTGGTGTTTTTCTGGCTAGCGGAGAACGTGGTGGAGCTGAAGTTTTAATGGCTCAATGGAGAAAGCTCAAACTATCTGAGGAGGAAGAAGAAGTAGTGGAGATAATGCAAACTGGAAAAAAAGAGATTGATTGCAAGGGAGAAAAGAGTCTGATAGGAAGGGTCTGTCCAGACTGTCCAGTTAGCAAAACATTGATCAGCAATACCATGGCAAAAATTTGGCGTATTAGCAGAAGGGCAGGCTTTCAAGAAGTGGAACATAACAAATTCGTAATCTCATTTGAAACTCATGCAGACATGTACAGAGTTCTTGAAGGGAAACCGTGGTCTTTTGATTCATCTTTGCTTGTCCTGATCCCATACGAGGGGAAGTTATGCCTCAGGGAGATGGTTTTCGACAAAGAAACCTTCTGGTTACAAATCCATAACATGCCTCTAGGGTGCATGTCTATGGAATGGGGAAACCAAATTGGAAGTTCAGTGGGAAGGGTATTAGAGGTTGACGTAGAAGAAGATGGTACTGGATGGGGAAGGTGTCTAAGGGTAAAACTAGAGCTAGCACTGATGAAGGCTATCCCGAGGGGTCGCTTCATCAATGTAGAGCAAACAAAGCACTGGGTATACTTCCGGTATGAAAACCTACCCCGAATCTGCCTTAAGTGCGAATGGATTGTTCATGGAGAGATGGGCTGCCTGGCTAAGCATGCAGATCAAGCAGTGGAGGGAGGGTCGGAGCCTCAGTTTGGATCCTGGCTAAGGGCAGAGAGCTTCTCAAAGCGCAACTTATTTTCTTACCAAAACAACAAAGGAAGAGAGGATTTGTACACGAGAGCTACTAGTGGGCAGGCAGAGGTGGAGGGTGGTGTAGGAAATGAGGAAGGGAATCGACAAGCCAATGGAAGAAACAGGCACTCTTCATCAACCTTCTCTAACACACAGGGACCAGTGACGATCGAAGCTAGAAGAAGAACAGTGGAAAAGGAACTAGTACGAACCTCAGCAGTGTCAAGGGAAGGTGTGGCAACCTGGGTCGATGTGCAACAACCCGGTATGGGAGATACAGTGAAAGCAGGTCAGCAACGGGAAAGAAAAGGGCGGGAAGACAAGCTTTTAGAGGAACAGGAGAGCAGGTATGCTGGGCCTGAAGGGGACCCAATCCTATCGGCCCCAAAGCCCATAAGCCAGAGGCTTTCAACCTCAACGGCTAGCTCTCTGGCCAATGGGATAGATAGAGTTGCTTGTACTGTACAGGAGTCACAGAGTAAAAGAACTGATCGAAGATGGAAGAGGCTAGCAAGAAATCTGAAGCAACCATCCTCCTCAACCATGGTTACCCGATCCCAAGGGGAAAAACGCCTAGCTATGGTAAGTTTAGCAAACTTTAGACCCTTGAAAAAACAAAAGTCAACTGATGTGAATGGCATACTTGGAGAGGAAGCCCTCTCAGTGGATATGGTGGAGGCTGCAAGGCAGCCCCACCAGGGGTTATGAGAATCCTAAGTTGGAACTGTAGGGGGCTTGGGAACCCCCAAACAGTTCAATACCTTGGTATGTTGATCAAGGAAAAGAAGCCCGAGCTGGTCTTTCTAATGGAGACCAAGCTATCGTATACAAAAGCTTGCAGGATCTCAAAGAGGTTCAGGTTTCAAGGCTGTGTAGTTGTAGAGGCAGTGGGAAGAGGGGGGGCTTATGCTCATGTGGAAGGAAGAGAGTGTGGAAGGAAGAGAGTATGGTAGAGCTCATCAACTACTCTCAGTATCACATTAATGTGCGTATGAGTGATGAATCAGGCAGTAATAGATGGTTGCTATCTTGTTTCTATGGCCACCCTGTTACAAGCTTAAGAAATAAGACTTGGAGCTTGTTATCATCTTTTAAGCCTGCAGTTGGGGGATGGGGAGTCATAGGTGATTTCAATGAGATACTGTACAGTGATGAGAAGGAAGGAGGAAATCCTAGGAGTGAGTATTTGATGAGACAATTCAAGGAGGTGATGGAGGAAGGCAGTTTATGTGATCTAGGGTGGGCTGGAAATAAATTCACCTGGAGCAATTGCCATGAAGATGAATCTTTCACTAAAGAGAGATTGGATAGAGCTATAGCTAATGTTGATTGGAAATCTCTATACCCGGTGCATACAGTTGAGACTCTCCCAGCCATCTGTTCTGATCACAGCCCAATATTGTTAGATTTCAGTATTGAGAGGTGTTCATTTCGAAGATGGCATCATTTCTTCAAGTATGAGGCCAGCTGGAATAATGAGGAGGGTTGTAGTGAGGTTGTAGCAGAAGCATGGAATAAACGTATGGGAGAGAGGAGCAGGATGGAAGGTTTGATGAGGAAGCTAGAAACCACCTAAAGGAAGCTCAGTCAGTGGAGTAGGAATTTGAATAGAGAAAGGCTAGAGGCAATTAAAGAAAAGACTCACCAACTAGATTCCTTACAAAGGAATGCAGGGTCTGAGAACTCAAGAGAACAGAAAAAGCTTCAAGTGGACCTTAATCACCTTTTAAACCAAGAAGACATAAAGTGGAAACAAAGGGCTAAAAGACACTGGTTGGTAGAAGGAGACAGAAACACCAAATTCTATCATGCATGTGTGAACCAAAGAAAAAAGAAAAATGCCATCAGGAGAGTGAAGGACTTGAATGGGAATGAATTAGTAGAGAAAGAAGCTATAGCTGAAGGTTTTAAGGCCTATTTCAATTCAGTTTATCAGTCCACTCAACCTGACTCTACATGCATCAACAAGTGTCTGCAGGGAATAGAACTTAAGGTTTCAAATGAAATGAGAACTAAGCTGGAAAGGAATTTCACTGCTAAGGAAGTAGAAGTGGCTCTAAAGCAAATGTCTCCTTTCAAGTCACCTGGACCCGATGGGTATAATGCAGGCTTCTATCAAGAACATTGGAAGACTGTGGGGCAGGATGTGTCCAGTGCAGTAATGGAGTTTCTGAGTTCAGGAATAATGCCATGGAGTTTGAACCATACCCATCTTGTCCTTATTCCTAAGGTAAACCAGCCTATCTCAGTCTAAGACTTCAGACCTATATCTCTTTGTAATGTTGCTTACAAGCTAGTATCCAAAGTCTTAGCAAATAGAATGATAGGTGTCTTGGAAAAGGTTATATCGTGGAACCAAAGTGCCTTTCTCGCCAATAGGCTCATCACAGACAATATAATGGTGGCATTCGAGCTGTTACATACTATGCATTCAAAAAAGAAAGGAAGGGAGGGATTTATGGCAATTAAGCTAGACATGTCAAAAGCCTATGATAGGGTGGAGTGAAATTTTTTAGAGGCTATCCTGATCAAGTTGGGATTCGGCTTGAAGTGGACTAACCTTCTAATGAACTGTGTCAGAACAGTCACTTACTCTACTATTTTGAATGGCATACCAGGAGAGGTAATCACACCCTCAAGAGGCTTGAGACAAGGTGACCCTTTGTCACCTTATCTATTTCTCTTATGTGCTGAAGCTCTCAGTTCTCTTTTGAGTAGTGCTGAACAGAGAGGCATCATCAAGGGGGTTGCAGTATCAAGGAATGGAACCAGAATTAACCACCTGCTTTTTGCCAATGACTGTGCTATTTTTTGCAGAGCTAAACTGGTTGAATGGTACCAGATCAAGGGCCTTCTGTCAGTATATGAGGAAGCATCGGGCCAAACACTAAATAAAGAGAAGACAAGTGTGTTTTTTAGCTCCAATATAAGAGTGGAAACAAAGAATTTTATTTTGCAGCAGGTAAATGGCTCAAGGTGTAACAACTATAACAGGTATCTTGGACTTCCAACAATTGTGGGCAGATCGAAATATAACACCTTCAAAAGTCTTAAGGAAAAGGTGTGGAGGAGGGTCAATAGCTGGAAGCATCGGTTTCTTTCCTCTGCTGGGAAGGAAATTCTAATTAAAAGTGTGTTGCAAGCCATCCCAACCTATGCCATGAGTGTGTTCAAGATGCCTGGAAAGCTACTAAAAGAAATGGAAGCTATCATAGCCAAATTCTGGTGGTGTCAAAAAGAGGCAGAAAGGGATATCCATTAGAAATCATGGAGCAGCATGGGAACAGTTAAAAACCAAGGTGGGTTGGGTTTCAGGGACTTCAATAGCTTCAACAGGGCTCCCTTAGCAAAGCAACTGTGGAGAATGATTAAAGAGCCACAGTCCTTAGTCTCAAGAGTTTTCAAAGAGAAGTACTTCCTGAACTGTGATGTGATGGAGGTTGAGTTGAAGGGTTCTCCATCGTATATATGGAAAAGCATTTGGTCTAGTAGGAACCTGGTGAAAGAAGGGTTAGTCTGGAGAGTTGGCAATGGAAGAGACATATCAATATGGAAGGAAAAGTGGCTGCCTCGACCAGTAACATATCAAGTACAGACCCCCTCCAATACTTTGGATTCAAACTGTAAGGTGAGTGCTTTAATCAATGTAAGCACAAAGTCATGGAAGGAGGATTTAGTCAAGGCCATCTTCAGTAAAGAGGAAGCAAACTTGATTTTTTCAATCTCCATTAGCAAGAGAGGGGCTAGTGACAATAGGATATGGGCAGGGTCTGCAAAAGGAACTTTCACAGTCAAAAGTGCTTATTACATGGATACTAGCTTTTCAAAAAGAAGTAGAGGAGAGTCCTCTTCAGGAGGGGAAAATCAGAATGTTTGTATGGAGGAGCCTATCCAATATACTTCCAACCAAAGATATGTTGTGCAGGAAGAGCATTGTGGAGAGTAACCTTTGTCCTATCTGTATCAGAGAGCCTAAAACTGTAATACATACCCTGTGGACCTGTCCAGCAGCTCGAGATGTGTGGGGAGTTGACAGTAGCAAGCTCAAGAAGTGGAACAGTTCCTTCTGTGATTTCTAGCAGTTATGGAAAGAAATGTCAACAAGACTCGACAGAGAGGAGCTACAAATGGCTGCAGTGCTGTGTCACCTTCTATGGAGCAGGAGAAATGCTTTTGTCTTCAAAGACCAGTTCATGAGTCTTGAGACCATTACGGCAATGGCTCAGGCTGAAGTTTCAGTGCTGAGGGAGGTTAATTCCAAGATTAGCAGCAGGATGGAGGGAGGGGGGTCAGCTGCAGTGGTTAGTAGGCAGTGGCAATTACCTGAGTGGCCTGCTGTAAAGGTGAATTTCGATGCTGCATTTGATAAGTCTTTGAATAGAGGTGGAATAGGCATAGTAGTAAGAGATTGTGAAGGAAAGTTAAAAGCCTGCCTAACTACATCAAGGGACCAGGTTTTTTCGGCTGCCCAAGCAGAAAAAGCAGCGCTACAGAGGGCTTTGGATATGTGTATAGACATGGACTTGAACCATGTTGTCTTCGAAGGAGATGCAAAGGCAATCATAGAGGCTGTCAATTCAAGAAATGAGGATTTTTCGTGGGGTGGCCAAGATACAGATGATTTGCAGCATGTGATGAAGCTTCATCTGGGTTGGAAGCTTTCTTTTGCTCTCAGGTCTGCTAATGGTGCAGCTCACAGTGCTGCAAGTTTAGCTATTAGGGAGTCCAACGAGAGGGTGTGGATTGAGAGTGGACCCTTGGCGGTTATGAACTCTGTTTTGAGTGATGTATCTACTGTTGTTGCAAGTTGATCAATGAAAGCAGTTTTTCTATAAAAATAAAATAATAATATAATAAAATATATATAAGATAATTAAAAATACTACAATTCAATATTAATAAAATAAAATGATTAAACCCAATAATAATGACATTATTAAATATAAAGCAATTTAAATACAAAACAATAATTAATACTATTATATATTAGTATTACTACTAGATATAGTGATATAAAATTATTAATACTATAAGTCTATATTACACTATTAATATTAGTGTGTATATATATATTAGTATTAGTGATATTAGACTATAAGTCTATATCAGACTATTAGTATTACTGATATTAATGCTATAAGTCTATATATAGACTATATAGTTATATATTAAAGAATATAGTAACTATTAGTATTAGTGTATATATATTAGTATTAGTTATAGCTATATAATATATTAAAATATATAATAGTATTAATATTAGACTATTAGTATTAGCTATAAATAAAAAAGTCTTCTCTCAACTGTTTTCCTTTTCGGTAAAAGAGTCTGAGGTGAAGGAAGAGTCTTCATTTCTCGATTGAGGAAGGAAGGATTTCTTCACTTGCGATTGTAAGCAGAGGAGAGGATGGAGGAAACAGAGGAAGTATGGAGGCGATTGAAGTTGAATGATGAGGAGGAGCATCCAATTGAGATTCAACAAAATTCGATTGGATCGATGAGATTGAAGGGCGAACGAAGTCTGGTGGGGAAAATCATATCGGATCACAGGATAGGAAAGGAAGTTGTGAGGTCAGTGATGGAAAAAGTTTGGAAGGTTAGTAAGCCATTGGAATTTTATGAGATTGGGAGTAATTGTTTTGTAATTACCTTCGTTACTCGAAAAGATAAAATGAGAGTATTAGAAGGATGTCCATGGCTTTTCGACAGTTATTTGTTTGTTTTAAAAGATTTTGATGGAGAAACAAAACCTAGCATGATAGACTTTGATCATGCATGTCTATGGGTGCAGATGTTGGATTTGCCATTGAGTTTTATGAATCAAAAGATGGGGGAACTTATAGGGAGGTCGATGGGAGAGGTTAAGGAAGTAGATGTCCAGGAGGATGGCTCAGCTTGGGGAATGTGTCTGAAAGTAAGGGTGGAATGTGACCTAAGGAAAGCTATAGCTAGGGGGAGAACTATTATAGTAGATGGCAGGAAAAGTTAGATTCCTTTTCGATATAAGAAATTGCCTAGAATGTGTTTTAGTTGTGGAAGAATTGTTCATGAGAATGATGGATGCAAGGCTGTGGAAGGTAACTCTAGCCAGTATGGTGTTTGGCTTCGAGCTATGCCTCAAGCCAGAAAAAGTGATGGTAGGAGTGGGGGGAAGCAAGCTAATGTCAGGAGTGAGAAAAGTGAGGAAAAATTGAGATTAAACTCTGCTAATAAAGAGAATGAAAGGGGGATCAACAGACAGAATCTTGCTGAGAAGGAAGTGGAGGTGAGTGTTGAGAGTTCTAAGCTGATGAAGCCTCATGAAGTACAGTTTCCAGTGATGATGCAATAAATGAACAAGGAATTGGTGGAAACTTATGTGAATGTGGATGATGTTCAAACTATTGTGGTTGAAAGCAGGTTGTTGATTGGAAAATTGAATACAAATGATGCTAATCAGTCTCAAGATAACAAGAAGGCTTCTAGATGGAGGAGAAGAACTAGAGCTAGACATGAGGCAGGTAAGCAATCTAGTCCTCATTCTTTGTTGAAAAGGAATCATGAATCTATTGAAGATGATAGTAAGGTGGTGATTGAAGGAAAAAGAATCAAAGGTGATGTTGAGTTGGTTTGTGATGATGACAGATTAGGGGTGGTTGTTGCTAAGCAGCACCACCTGGAATTATGAAAATTCTATGTTGGAACTGTCGAGGGCTTGGGAACCCTCGAACAGTTCAAGATCTTAACCTATTGGTTAAGGATAAGCGGCCCACTATAGTTTTTGTTTGTGAAACAAAAGCTAGATCGTGTAAGATCTCTAGTTTGCAGAGGAGGTTAGGCATAGAAGGCTGCCTAATTGTGGATCCAGTTGGAAGGAGAGGAGGTTTGGTGCTAATGTGGAAGTATGAAAAGGCTGTAGAAGTGATCAACTATTCAAATCGGCATGTTAATGTACTGGTACATGATGGGAGATAGAAATACTAGATTCTTCCATGAGTGTGCTAATCAAAGAAGAAGAAGAAATAAGATTGTGTCAATTATGGATGATCAATCAGTTTTGAGGGATAATGAGGAGAGTATTGAGGCTGCCTTCAGAGAACATTTTTCACAAGTTTACTCTAGTGCACAACCATCTACAGAAAGTATTGACGAATGTATTGCTGTGTTGGAGCCCAAGGTATCTGACTCTATGAGTGAGTATCTTGAGAAGGAATTTACAAGAGAGGAAGTGGAGGTGGCTTTGAAAATGATGGGGCCTATGAAAGCTCCAGGACCTGATGGGTATGGGGCATGTTTCTTTCAATCCTTTTGGCATGTGATTGGAAATGATGTAAGTGAAGCTGTGTTGAGATTTCTAAATGGAGGTAGGTTGCAAGAGTCTATCAACCAGACATTTATTGTGAAGAGGTCTATTGTGAAGGAAGCTGTCTATCTAGTTTGCATGAATGAGAATGAGTCAGTCTGTCATGCCTTGTGGAGTTGCAGGGGGCAAGGGATGTATGGGCTTTTGAGAGGAGTCCAGTGCATAAATGGTCAAGTGGTGAAAGGGATCTGTTTGAGTTTTGGTCAGCCTGGTTTTCAAAGTTGCCTCGAGACCAATTGGAGATTATGGTTGTGGTGATGAGAAGGATATGGCTGAAAAGAAATAGTTTGGTGTTTGATAATAGGTTTAAAGGGCCAAATGAAGTATTTAACCAAGCTGTTAGTTGTTTGACAGAATTTCAATTAGCTTGAGTGAAGCAAAGCAACAATGTAAGGAATGGGAATTCTGTAAACAACAAGCACTACAACAAAATAGGCCTTTTGCGGGGATTTTAATTTCGCCGCAAAAGAAATCGTTGCAAATGTGCCTTAATTGCGACGTTTTTTCATTTCATCATTAAATTCTGATGAAAAATTCATTGTGTAATCTTTTGCAGTGATATTATACCTATTGTGTCTGCTTTTATCATCGCAATAAATAATTTTTATTGTAGAGACATATTCTTTTCGGCAATAGAGAAAAATCGCCACAAAATCAAGATTTTGCGACAACTTTTTGTCGCTGTAAATAAAAAGCACTGGGAAAAGGATTTGAATAACGAGTTTGATGACAGAATATTGTTGCCCCAAGTTATTGCGGCAACTTTCATTTTTTTACGGCGATAACTAACTGATGGTGATCCAGTAAAGAATATTTTGCGGCAACAAAACTACCGCCAAAAACAAGACTATTATCGCTACAATATGATTTGTAACTAAGTTTTGCTCACATGGAGAATAACAGGTACAACATTTATTTGTGACAATAAATTCTTATTTGCTGTGATATTAAATCGTGGGAAATAGCCATAGATAAGAACTGATTAGCCTTACTTTTTTCTTCACCTCTTTTATCTTCCCCCCAGCCCGATACTCCTTTCTCCTCTGGTAGTTTTCTGCCGCCTCTTCTCCCGTATCTGTCTCTCTCTCACACGAGTCCGGCCTGAGCACTCTCTTTGTCCATTGCCGCCTCGCACTTGTCCCACCGACTCTATCTATCCGATGAGTCTCTGCCCCACCGTCGCGCCACCCTTGTCTAGTAAGCTCTCTCCCTCAGTTCGTCCGTTTCTCTCACTCTCCCTCTCTTGATTTCGTCTTTAATGCTTTAAAACTTAAATTTCTTGTGGTTGGTTGAGATTTGGAGTTTGATTTTACATAAGTTCTAGAGATTTCATATTTGAAATTTTGGGTGGTAAAAATTTAGGGTTTATGGGTTCTTTTACAAGAGGAGGATTAGAGGTGAGTCGACTCGGTTCTGCAAAGAAAATAGCATAAAAGAAGAGAATATAAAAACAATTGACTAGCTGTGAGAGATAGAGAAACTGAGCATTTAAGGAAAAAGCAAACGCAACCTTTAGCCAACCAAATCAAAGGTAGACCTTTCTTTGTGATGATCAACGAGAGTTTTCAAGCTTTGGGACCACAAAGAAAAAAGATCCTTAGATACAAAGAAAGAGCGAGAAAGATAGGGTAGATTGATGACTTTTTCAACAGGTAGCACTAAGGCAAAATGCATATTATTATAGAAAACTTGCAGCAAAAGCAATGGACCAACATAGTGGTCATTGCCTTTTTGCTAGGAATATTTAATTTATTCTTAAAAGTTTACATAAAACTTATATGATAAATATGTTGTGATATAATTATGAGAAACATAGTGGTCATGAAGTTTTACTTCATTTCTAGGAGAACTTAACAATGGTGGTCAGGTCGTTTATTATATATGCTTTGTGATTGCCATAATATCCATTGTTTGGAAACTAAAAATTGATTGCCATAATATATAAGTTCCAGAGAATATATTAGATGTTGTGAGGCAATTCTACTAAAATAGATGGGTATGGAAGTTTGTATTCACACAACATTGTTAGCAAACCCAGATTTAAAATAGATGGAGTACCTTGTACCTGAATTTTTTTTTTTAGGATAAAAAATGGTGAAAGTTTATAGTCAATGATCCCTGTACATTTTTTGTAAATGCTTATGTGTTCAATTGCTAACATGTTGACTTCACTCACCCCTTATTTACAGTAGTGCTGACTGTCTTCGCCCCATATTTTATACACACATGCACACTTGTATTGCTTCTCGACATGCAAGTGCTGAATATAAGGGTAGCACTAAGGCTTGATGCCTATCTTTTGTGTAAAAGATACTTGTGTTCTTCACTTGATATATATAGCCCTGTTATTAGATTAACATGATTAAACTTTGCCTACCCAAAGAGGAATATATGCGATCGTTGACCATGTTGATTCTAGGTTTTGGAAACAAAAGACGCAGCTGGTAGAAGAATGTCTTCGAATCATCTTCCAATGGTATTCTTCTAGCCACCTATCTTATTTACATGATTATTTAATTTTGTATCTTGGAACTGTACTGGTAAAAATGGGTTATCTGGATGTATTCTTGGAACTAATTGATGAAATGTCTTGCCAAGACTCTTCCTCCTCGTCTCTGACCTCTTGAGCCTTTTTAGTTTGTAAATTCCTGTTGGAACTTGCTAGAATATACGTTTTTCTTGCATATCAAAGATCTATGAGATACCGGGGAAGGTCAGTCCTATTTTGTTTTCGAGGAGATACTACAATATTTATTGCTTTATGTATTTTTTGGGGCAGGTTCTAGATGATATAAATATTCATATGTTTGTAATTTGTATAAATATCCACTAGGGAAAGTTGCAACTTGCAAATATGTCAAATAAGACATCTTTCTAGAGGTAAGACTTCCAAAGTGTTTATTCCATTCTTTTGCCTCTGTGTTAGGCATACTGATGAAACTTGGATATATAATATGTATTTTTATATATATCTATGGTAACCTTGTATGAGAGGGTAGATATATATCTTTAATTAGTAACCTTGTATTACCCCGGTTGCAAGTTAATAATATCTTTAGTCTATCTGTTTAGTGCAAAAAACACATAATATTATTTTTTTTTTTAATTTTAAAAACACTATTTCCGGCGAGTAAATTTCTCCGGAAATAGTTTTTGATATTTAACAGACTATTTCCGGTGAATTGTAACTGCAAGAAATAGAACACAGCTACGTCTTTAACCATGGTTTGATCCTCAGTTTTTTGGCGATTTCGATACTATTTGTGGCGAATATTGATCGCCAGAAATAATGAAAAAAATATGCTGCGATTCCTTTCTGGCGAAAATTTGGGCATTTGTCACGCTGATTTTTCCACAGATCACCTGCGGTCATGAAATTGCAACTAAATGGTTTATGTTGCGATTTTGAGACTTTTTGCTACCAAAGTACACCGCGGCAAATACTAGTATTTGTTGTAGTGAAGGCTACTCATTGGAAACCATCTATGGGAGATGTGATGAAGGTTAATTGGGATGCAGCATGGAAGATTAAAGAGGATAGAGGTGGGATTGGGGTGGTGATCCAAGACAGCTGTGGTGAAATTCTTGCTTCTCTCTGCTGTCCTAGAGTACAGTTTCCTGATACAGTGGTAGCTGAGGTGTATGCTTTATGAAGGGCCATGAAGCTGTGTGCTAAACTGAATTTCAGGAAGGTACAGTTTGAAGGTGATGCTTTATCTGTTGTGAAAGCTGTTAATAGTTCTGAAGAATGTTGAGAGCAGCATGGGCAGTTAATTGAAAATCTTAAAGATGTTTTGCAAAAGAGAAGAGATTGGTCCGTGGTGTATGTTAACAGAACTTGTAATAGCACATAGCCTTGCAAAAATTGCTTTAAGTATACATGAGGAGAGAGTGTTGATGGAGGATTATCCACAGGAGATTCTGAAATGTGTAAATTTTGATAAACTGTGTAATTCAGGCATTACATGAATACAACATACAGGTTTTATACTTCCAAAAAAAAAAAAGTATTAGCTATATATGAGTATTAGTTATGAACTTATGGTGATTTAGTATAACTATATCAGTATAACTATAGTCTATATTAGAATATTAGTATTAATACATATGTGATTATTTAGTATAGTGATTTAATTTATATACTAATTTATAAATAGACTTAAAGTATATTATCAATAATAATATAGTGTTACATTATTAGTGTCATTATAAATATTAGTTTTAATTATAGTGAGTAGAATAACTTTATATTAGTATTTGTTAATTGTTATAGTGAGTTTAGTTTATTATAACTATATTATTGATAGACTATATTGATAGTATTAGTATAGTAATTTAGTATTAGTATTACTATATCATTATTTTATACGTGATTATTTAGTATAATGATTTATATACCAATTTATACATAGACTTAAAGTATAATACTAATAGTAATATAGTATTAGACTATTAGTATTCAGTATTAGGTCATAAAATTTAAATTGTATTAATATAATAGACTAATAGACTTTATAGTTATACATAATAAATTAAAGAATATAATAGACTATTAGTATTGGTATTAATACTATAAGTCTAGATTAGATTATTAGTATTAGTATATATATATTAGTATTAGTTATGAACTTTTGGTGATTTAGTATAACTATACTAGTATCACTATAGTTTATATTAGAATATTAGTATTATTATATATGTGATTATTTTATATGTGATTATTTAGTATAGTGATTTATATACTAATTTATAAGTAGACTTAAAGTATATTACCAATAGTAATATAGTATTACACTATTAGTATCATTATAACTACTAATATTAATTATAGTGATTAGAATAACTATATATTAGTATTTGTTAATTGTTATAGTGAGTTTAGTTTATTATAAGTTTATAACTATATTATTGATAGACTATATTGATAGTATTAGTATTACTATAGCATTATTAAATTATTTATATGTGATTATTTAGCATAATGATTTATATACTAATTCATACATAGACTTAAAGTATAATACTAATAGTAATATAGTATTAGACTATTAGTATTTAGTATTAGGTCATAAAATGTAAATTGTATTAATATAAATTATATACTAATATATAAAATTTATATTTATCTACTAATGTCTTATGTACTTATAATATATATATATATATAGACTTTTAAGTTTATTAGGCCATCAAAATTTAGTAATAATATTTGGATTTTCTTTCTGTTTTGGTTCTTAATATTTGGATTTTCTTTCTTTTTTGGTTCTTACTTCTTATGATAAAATGTTATTAATAAATAATATATATTTAAAGCATATGATCAATTAGATTTTCATGTTTAAGATTAAACTTTTATTTTATAAATTATAATAACATTATTTTATACATAATTATAATTTATATTATTATATATATTATATAACAAAATTCTATATAATATAAAACATATTATATATAATATTAAATAATAAATAATTAAATATATTAAATACTATCAGTTCGGTCCAGTCTAAACATGACAAAAACTGAAACCAGGCCGATTCCAGCTGGTTTTCCATTTTTTGAAACCAGTGCCGGACCATACCAGTCCAAAATCGGCACAACCGATCCGATTTAGTTTTTCGGGTTTTTCCTATACCTCTAACAAAAATCATGCAACTATCTATTTACATATACAAATACATATACAAAGATTTTGAAGTTTTCTTCTTACCCGAAGAAGGCATCGAGCTTGTGGTCGTAAAGTTTGTTAGGGTTTTCAGTAGGGTCTCAAAGTCCTTCTCCTTGAGCTATTGAAGGCATCCTTATCAAGTATCAAGCTCAGAGAGAGAGAGAGAGAGAGAGAGAGAGAGAGAGAGAGAGAGAGAGAGAGAGAGAGAGAGAGAGAGCTTCTCTATAGGTTAAAAAGCCTCAAATAGGCCGAATTGCATGTCATGATGCCGGCGGCAAGAAACCCCTAATGGTGGAAGAGAAGACGCGTTGGTAGAAGAAAGTGAACTAAAGTGTGTGCGCGTGTAGTGAAGTGAAGATAAGTGAAGCCTTAAGTGTGAAGGGGGAACGACGTCGTGTGTGTGTGTTCAAGTGAGATGATGCCTAGAACGATGTCCTCTGTGTGTGTGAGTGAAATGATTCAGTATGTGTGAGTGTGTTTAGCAACGAGTAAGGCATGGAGGAATTATCTGAAATGCAGTAACCTAGGAATGAGGATAATACATGTAATACTCACTGTTTGGGAATTAAAGACTCCAAATGGTTCGCTTTGGAAATTATTGGGTAGTTTAGTCTTTCATGTCCGTTTTTCATTACACATCTGTTCTTTCATTAGAAGTTTTGGCTAGTCATATTAGTCTTTCTTAGAGAGTTAGTTACATGTTAGAAATGAGAGAATAAGAGGAGAGAAGAAAGGAAGAGAGGGGATCTAGAAAAATATTCTGAACGTGTATTTGCATTTAGAGGTTTGAGAGCCCTCGAAGTACTCCCGTAGCAATACAAATCAGTGAACGCTTTCTTCTAGCAATTTCTTCAAACACTTGGTGTGCATTGCCTCTCATTGGTTGACAGCGCCATCTCCATCCTCTTCCTAGCCAACCTGTTACACCCATCACCATTATCAGTTAATATTAAGTAAGTAATCCATCAGCTCGTTACAATCAGAAGCTTGGGCTTCTAACATCTTAACGTTCAAGGTCGGTAAGCTTCATGCACTGCTCTGCTCTTAAAACTACGATCCATGTCTTTGTGTAACGGGCTAAGAAGTTTAAACCTAGACGGAGATCTCACTGGATTAGTTATCAGAGTCAGAGATTTTCTGTTATTTCCCAAATTCTAATTTTCACCTGGCTTTTTGGGTTATACCAATTTAATTTGATCGGGCCAATGATTTGGGTTTGGGTTGTATACTTGTATTTTATTGAGTCAATGCTCAAAACAGAATTTAGAATTGGTTATGGACTGATTTATTGAATTAGGATAAGTTAGAATCCATCTTTTAATTTTTAATAAAAGAAAAGGGGCAGATACTCTCATTAAATTATCCTACAATTTGTAATAGAAAAATAGTATTTATAGTCGTAGAGTACGCAAACACCACACAATTTATTTGAAAAAAAAATAAGTAAAGTAAATAGAGATCCATATAAAAAAATTAATTTTTTAATTGTAAACCTTACTCTTTTTTAAAATGATTGCATGGTATTTCTGCATTCTATGGCTGTATGCAATATTACTCTTTACAATATCCTCCCAACTTTTAATTTTGTCAAAAAAAAAAAAAAAACCCACAAACTACCAAGCAATTATAATATGACCCTTTTTTCCTTGCAAAAATGAAGACATAAATATTCAAAGAATTTAAATTGTGATTTTTTTTTTTTAAAAAAAATCTCTCTATTTGTTATGTTTATATATTTGTCTTTTTAATTTTTAATTTTTATTTTGTGTTGAAGATATTTGTGTCGACATTTTATTGAGAGAGCTGGTAACTTTTTGACAGTCCATTGAAGCAGTGTTTTGTGTATTTTTTCCATAAAAATTCTAAAAAGCAAATACAATGTCATTCAAGTATTTTAAATGTGTATAAATGATTTTAAAGTATGGCTTCATTGTATAGATTCAATTTTAATATGAATCATAATAGTTTCATTGGAAATATCGTTCAAATATCTAATCTCAAAAGTTGTTTTTGTTTTTGTTTTTTTTTTTTCCATATAAAAATTCTTAATTTATAAGGTGGTGATAATTGTATTATTTTTTGCATAATCACAAACTCGATATAAAATCTTCATTTATCTCATAATGTAGATAAATACTCAAGCACCAAATTAGGCAAAATCACAAATGCCATCAAATTCAATACAAATCCAAACACACTAACAAAATTTTTATATATAGTCACTTTTGCGTATTCTTTATGCACTCTATTAATGTGATTAGTTACATCGCTTTTTTTTAATATAAAATATCTGATTTGGCCAATCACAGTAGAATGCACAAGGAGCATGCAAAAGTAACTGTGTAGCAGAACTCTTTGATGATCCCATTAATTTGTATGACCATCCTCTCCGCTGACACATTGCGGAGAAGGGGACGGATGGTTCACATAGGAATATTGATCTGAATATCAATAAGAATGGCCATACGCAGTGTCATTGAAGTGTACGACACAAGGAAGAAAGATGTGAATTATGATCTCCCCTAAAATAAGCACACTCCTTCAACGAATTCTTCATGTAGCAGCTAGTTTATGTTGGGTTTGATCTGTACATTCGAGAAAATATTTAGCTGCAACAGCAACTAGTAACGTAAAGCTTACAACACCAATTTTGACTGAAAATAATGGACACATCAATTCCTTTCTCCACTTGCTTTCTTGCACAACACTTGAGGGTGTCACAGGTGGGGTCTTCAGAAACGATGAATATACATTAATTTCTGCCCTTGTGAGTTTCGGTTTCAATGAAGCCTTCATCGTCTGGAAATGATGATCACACACAACAGTGGTAGCAATGTTTTCCCTCAGAGCTACAATTCCAGCTTCCCTACACAGGCCTTCCAGTTCAACCCCTATGAAAAGCTCAGCATTTTCTGCTATTCTTCTAAGATCAACATCAAAGCCTATTTTCATGTTACATGTACGTACACGAAGTATCTCATGCCGAGCTTCTAGATCAGGTGGTGGTACATACAGCACCTGCAATTTCATAAAAGTGACAAGTCAACCAGGGACAATTGGCTACCCCTCCCCCCAGAACTGACAACAACATTTTCTGCTATTTATTTATTTATTTATTTTTGTAATTTAGTGCTACCTCATGCAAGAAAACAAGGAGGCAAACGGGATTCACCAACTTGCTATTAGGAAGCTCACAACCTCAGAATTCACTCTATCCTAGAGAGAGACTGACTTTACAGGTATAATGTTAGCTATGAATATGCCCAAGGGGAACAAAACTTCCTTACAAGTTCAAAGCATCTAGGGCGCATAAGTGTAGCATCAATTGCATGAGGACAATTTGTAGCAACCAAAACAAGTATTCCCATAAAAACAGAAGAAACAAATAAGCGTATACTAGAATCACAAGAAGAAAGTGAAAGTTGTGTCCACTTTATCATACATAAAATATTAAGGTCACTAGAAGATAAATAACCATTTGGAATTAATGCTCACTTTAGCTTCTTCTAAACCATCTATTTCAGTCAGTAGAGTAGATAGAAGCCCCTCTCCTACTATGATGTTGCTGTGAACTCTCCCCTCTGCCAATAAAAGATACATAGAGAAAAAAGTCCAAAGTTAATTAATTGTGTGTTCGGGTACAATCCTAACACCCTCAATTAAAAGCCAGGACATATCTTGAATGCCATTGTGCAAACAACCAAAAACAGATCTAAGTTAGTAAATGAAAGTTCTCAACAAAATTATGCATTAACAGTCAACTGTCTCTAAGCAAAAGAAAAAAGGAAAACAACATAGACACATAAAGGTTAAGACACACCATAAGGCCCATTGATTAACAAATAAGGAAAATGATAAACTTACAAGGAAAAGTTACTCTGCCGCTTGAAGTGTACCGATGAAGTTGGCCCCATTGGGTTGTACAGGCAGTGGTTCAATGTTTTGATAATTTTTTTTTTAAATCGATGACATGGCTGTCATGTGACAGACCACATCAATGGGGCAACTTCATCGGTACACTTTAGGTGGTAGAGTAGCAAGACTGTTGTTACAATTAGTCTACAACTATTTTACCACTCTATTTAAAGTGAAGGATTAAGTCAAAATGGAATTAGTTTTTAATGAAATGTCATAATTACATTGGTTGATTTAAACTAAATTGTAAAATAGTTATAAAAGAGTTGTAGCCTATAGGTGTATTGTTACCCAACACATAAACAGACCAACTAATATCATACTTAAGCCTGTGAGTTGTGCGATTAGACTAGCCAGAAACATAGCAAAAATGGTTCCTTATCCCCATCAGAAACCTGATTTTGGAATTTTGTGCACCTACTGCCATTATCCAACCACCTAACTGTTTAGGTTCAATTTCACTGGACAAGCACATACATGCATACTAGGAAAATGATTTAATATTTGGTGCCCTTGAATCATAGGGGTTTTTAGGAGACATAATCACAAATGAATCCTTGATAACCAATCACAAATGCTCAGGTTTGTGTTTTTCATGAGTTTAGACTCTGCAAAGCACACCCTAATATTGTATGGTACATGCAAACTTCACATTAATGTCAAAACCTAAGGTTAGTTCTTTGAGCATGAAGAACTGCTTAGTGACAACAACGTTAGCTTCTTTGAAGAATATTATGCTTGGAGCTGTGAGGCGAGCTCTCTGAAATGTATTCTGCAACAAAGCTTCTCCCCCTCCAACATACATTGAATACAATTCTGCACCACTGTAACAACCATAAGCCAAACAAAAATCAAATCATAATCTGGTAAAGGGTCAAATGTCAACACATATTGTAAAAACTAACAACATGCATTTCCTAATTACACCCCAGCAGTCCCGACGATATTCCAAGCAAGCACCATAAATTTCCTAATTACACACAAATGCTCCTGTTTACTCTATGTACCCTATGTAGTGACCGTGAAAAGTCCGAACCTCAAGGAAAAAAGAAGAAGCTTGGGCAGCATGAGCTGCAACTTTAGCAAGGGTGGTTTTCAAGCATCCAGGAGGTCCATGCAGAAGAATTCCACACATAGGAGATATCCCCAGCCTCAAAAATGTGACAGAATGTTTGATAGGCCACTCGATAGCTTGTTGGAGCTTTTTTTGCCCATGGATAAGGAATCCTTACAAATCCCACGAGACTTTAAATGCAAAATAAGAAGTCTAGGATACAAACCTTTAAATCGTTTAATCCCCCAATATCTTCCCAAGTTACCTTTGGGATTTCCACAGTAACACCTCTTGTTATGCTAGGCCCAACTATGGATTGTGCATGTTTCCAATCTCCCATTGTTAAGCTAAGCACACTAACACTTCCATTTGCATCAGAAGACCTTCTAACTGCAAACATGGTAGCCTCACAACATAAAGCTTCTATAGCAGCTCCAACATAGCCATTGCAAAATGCAGCTATGGCCCGTAAATCAACACTGGGATCCAAAGGAACCTTCTTTGTGTAGAGCTAGAGTATTTAACACAAATAATGTTACAGCCTTGAGCTGATAATAGTGTACTTACCTATCATACATTCTATTAGACTAGTCAAAAATAAAGGCAAAATAAATTTTCATCCTTTCAAGTCCATATTTGCCATCAATTTGGTTTGTGCAATGGCAATCCAACAGTTCTTATTTCTTTCACAAGGGACAATCTTTAATTCTTTCTTTTGTTTGAAGCAGAAATTCGTCTTTATTTCTCCCCAAGAATATATAGGATGAGGAAGAGGTAAGTTTAACTAAATTTTCTAAAGTAATCAAGTCAAGTGCATAATTTTTTAGCACAATACTACAATTAGTGGGATGGCACCAAAAACTGCCTCTTATGACGAGAATTTCCTAAATTATGTCAAGAAATACAGGCTTAGACCTTATTTTTTGGACCATTACCCTTCTTTTTATCGTATGTTTATTAACTTGAATTTGTTGTAAAGCATGTGAAAAGCTTCCAAAAAGAGAGACCCCATAAGTATGCCCACCTACAAGTCTTTGTTTTAGGCTCTTATCCCAACTAGTCTTCATTTGATAATGTCATATCTTGAGTAAATGGGCATCAAGTGGGATGCAGTCCCACTCTTAACTTGATCATCTCTAGCCTGTCACCAAACACAATTTGCCATAACATGATATAAAGGAGTACTGCCAAAATCTTCCATTCTTTTCAGAAGTTCAAATCCATCCATTTCATGACCAGTACCCTATAATATGTATGATTAAAATACAATATGGTACTCTTTGGCTCACAAAACACATGCAAAAACTGTCTATATAGATGGGAAGATGCCAAAATATAACCAAATGTATTACAACTACACAAGGGGAACAATGCCATATGAATGCACATGGTTAAGACAGATTGAGGTACCCTGACCAGACATGCAATGCAATAGGCATGATGCTGTTTACAATCTGCCCCCCACAATCTGCAAGATATCTCCACCACCGAGGCTCTGCTACACAAGTATTCCAAGACTTGCTTTATTGACATTTGCGCTATCTCTACCAGTATTTTGTGCAGGGATTGAGGCCTAGCCAAAACACCTGCTCTGGGGGATTTTTTTTTTTTTTTTATCATGTTCTCTTGTAGAGAAATTGAGAATGCACTGTCTTCTTGAGTAACTAAGTAAAATCTCCTAACAAAGCCATAACTCTAATCAGAAAGCACGAGCTTTTTCATTACTGGTGGAAAAGTGATTGGCCTCATTGAAAGTAATGCCAATTTGATATCCTAGACAAAGGAGAATAAAAGATTCATATCAGACCTGGTCTAAGAATGTTTAACTCCAGTCACAACAATATGTTGGACATACCTTTGTGAGACTTTGATTGAACAATAGGTCTCTCACCAATGTTTTGTCAAGATCAATTGTAGTTGGAGGCTGACCTTGCCATTATCATACAAAAACATCTAAGCCTGCCACACCAGATCATTTAAACCTGCCTGAAATATCATGCACAACCTGTTTAGTAAGACAATCTCATGCTAGTAAACAATTGTTGAGAAACTAGATTAAAGAGTTTCATACTAAATTTTAATGATTAATGATATTGACACAACTATTTTACAATCCATTTAACAACCAACCAATGTGACAGTGTCATTTCATAAAAGAAATATTGAAGTGTTTTTCAAATTTTGAATTTCCCATCTGATTTGAATTTTAAAATTTGCATAACCGCTTTCCATTATACGCAGAGTTAAAAAATGAGTTTTATTTGTATCATTACTCAGTTTTAATTACAGATACATGCAGCCTATTTCAAATGAATATAGAGTGGACTGAAACTACTGCAATTGTAATTAACAATAAATTGGAGAGTGTAACATTAAATGAGCAATGCACTTCTTTTATTTGGACTGCTGGTATTTAAGTATAGTGAACTAAGAATTAAGGAATGAAGAAGGAAGCATATGTTGTAAACTATCTAGAAAACAAGAAAGCTTTGGAGTCACCCCGAGAAATTAGAGCAAAGTTTTCCCTTAATTATATGGGTGGCATTATTCTCTATTTTGTTTCTACCCTTTCTCTAAGCCCAATAATTATGGAGTGGAGCCTGTTGGGATAACATATCAAGGGTACTTTGCCCACTAGTCAACATTGCTACAACTATAAAAATTGCTTTCGGGATCTTAGATGGAAACAACTCCATTACATATGAAATACAGGCACTGCCAAAATCTTGCCCCACCAACATCACCTGCATTTAGAATAAAGATTTTAGTTCTAGTACATCTGAATGAAACATTACCAGAGGTACTACCACATGTTTACTATGATCAATGCTAGTTACTCTCAATTACTCGCAGGAAAGTGGAAAGCTAGCTACAAAGTTCGCTAATTTTATATAGGCATATGAACTTTCAATGAATATCTTGTCCAACTGTATTGCATAACATTTGTTTGGAATTAAAACGTTAGTCTGAGAGATGGGAATCTTATAAGCGTGAATAGAAGAGAGTAATATGATAAGGAATCTATACACAAATGAAGAATAGAATAGAAAATTAAGAATAATAAAGTAAGGATAAGCTTGAATAGTCCCTTCCAAGACTCATCTCCATATGAGATACAAACAATCTGAAAGGGTTATCCTTATTGCAATTGAGAGTTAAAAACCAAGACAAGAACACCAAAGATCTCGGACATACACAACTTTTTACCCTATAAGCATATATGAATGCAGACAAAAATAAACAGTATGATTATTTATCTAACACACAGACACATAGAGAGAGAGAGAGAGAGAGACAGACAGAGACAGAGAGAGAGAGAGCTTTTTCCCATCTCCTAGTTTCTCTAGGATATCTGTGAGTGGCTTTACATACTGTGCAAGACTGGTGATGTTATTTGTGTCATATGAATGAACTTCAGCTCCAGTTAAGTCAACTGCATCAACTTTGTATCCCCTTCTTCCAAAAGTGTCATAATTTTATACCAACACCAAGCACCAAAGCCACCTCCATGAACAAGGACAATATGATTGGTTTCCAAACCATCAGCCTTTACATCCTAAGGGATTAAAACTAGAAAATAAGATGATGAATGATATATAAGAGGAAGAATTTACTTTCCTGGATGACACAATCATCATTTTTTCCACCTCCTATTGAATAAGCAGAGTAAAAGTACAAAATCAAAATGACCAAGTACAAGTATTTGAGCAGCATTAGAGTCCAAACATCATGGAGATGTTACTGCATGTCCATACATAATGATGGGAAATAGATAAGGTCAATTTTTCACAAACTTGATCAAATGCTTCCTGATCACTAGCTAACTTTATCCATTACTACTTATTCAATCCATCATGCATCAAAACAACCGTCAATTATATGCATACTTTCTAAGCACTCTCATTAAATTGAGACTCTTGGAGCCAATAGAGAGTTCTCTATTCTATTTGTTTTCCCTTTCTTTTGTTATATTAGACAGTCGAATTGGGAAGGATCCTACTTGCTTGAACACCTGAACTTTGAAGAACTGTATATTAATTAATTCATCAAGGTTTATGGGTGGATCTCTCACCCATAAGGAAAAGCGGTGGCATTGTTTTGTGGGTAAACTTGTCTCTTTTGACAAGTCGGAAGGAAGCTGCTTTATCCAAGCCCAATCATGTTGTAAACTTCAAGTAACTTTTTGGCAAAAGCATAGTGATCAAAGGGTAATGGACTTCACATCAACCTTTTTGATGTCTTTGAATCATCAGCTTTGGCAACTCTTCGACAGCAGAAAGGAGTCTGTATTCATGGAATCCATGCATCTTTTCAGCCATAGTATATGACATCTCCAACCAAAGTTTGAATTTCACCAAACCCGTCCAATTTTAGATGTTGAAAAATGCCCGACCAAACAAGCCATGTAAACAGACGAGAACTTGTGGCATAATTAAACACTAAAGAAATATGGTGGAATGTGATTATATGGCATATTTTAATCATATATATGAAATAGGATATTATAATTTATTATGAAAACATAATCATCCTATATAGAACTAATTAATGGCCAGCAGGCTGCACTTTGAACTGGTCTTTCCATCTTACTGATTTGACCAACTCGGTCAAACAACACTATTCCTAAGGATGCAAGCAATGAAATGAAGATTAACCAAAACTCTAATTCCTGTTCTTTGACATGAGCTTTAGATCAAAAGACTCACAAACAAGATATAGTTCCCAAAACAAGAAATTGAGTAATAATATAGTTAGAATGGAAGATCAATTTTCACAAGGCCAAGGGAAGAAATCATTTTGATGAAAAAAAGAAGCACAAAACTATGATCAAGTGTGGGAAATAATCTGACTCATAGAACATCCAAAAACCATAGGAAAAAAAAACCAATTTTAGGGAAAATTAATCAAACCTTATTGTTAACAAGTTGATGAGGCTGAATGAGCAAATCAGAGTGTGAACGCTACCTAGAACTCGAACTCTTGGGAAGCTTTTTAAGAACACTAGGAGATGGATTATGATAGACGACATAAGTGGAGTAGTTAAGGGGCACAGAAAGGTTATGCTGATGTTGGCAAAAGAGAAGAGAGGCGGTAACGGCTTGCTGTCGAAGCTGAGCATCTTCATTGTAAGAAAAGGAATCAGAGAGCTTTGCACAACAAAAAATGATCAAAATAGAGCACAATGAAACAAGAAAGAAAAGAGGCAGAGTCGATGGTGAAGAAGGAGAAATTTCCTCTACTTTGAATGAATCCAATACAGTGACCTGGTGCGATTATATACACTAAAAATATTCTAACTGACTAACAAACCAAACTAATAATATAATGACATCTGTACACTTGAAAATAAAATAGAAAAGAAAAATATAAAAGGAAAAGGAAAACTACAGCTTTATATATTACAATTGAAATTAAACGACCTGTAGCTTATTTTGCCCTGTATCGTCTAACACCCCACCGCAAGATGGAGAATCGTAATTTACTATTCCCATCTTGGAGAGATGTGAGTGGAGAAGATAAGAGGGCAAGGCTTTAGTGAAGATGTCAGCCAATTGGTTGTTGGAGGAGACATGTGCAGTAGTAATCTGTTCAGCTTGAATTTGATCTCTAATCAAGTGGCAGTCTAGATCAATATGCTTCGTCCTCTCGTGAAAAACTGGGTTTGCAACAATATGAAGTGCTGCTTGATTATCACAGAAGAGAAAAGCAGCTTGTCTATGGGAAATGCCAAGATCTTGAAGAAGATAACGAAGCCAAGTTAATTCCGTGCATGTGGCAGCCATACTTCTATATTCATCTTCAGTGGAGGAGCGAGAAACAACTGTTTGTTTCTTGGATTTCCAAGATACCAAGGAATTACCAAGAAATATAGAATATCCTACAGTTGAGCGACGAGAATTCGGACAAGTGGCCCAATCTGAATCACAATAGGCTTTGAGTTGAAAGGTAGATAAAGAAGGGAGGAGAATTCCTTGACCTGGAGCTACTTTGATATACCTTAGAATTCTGTATGTGGCTGCCAGGTGAGAAGAAGATGGACTAGCCATGAACTGACTTAGTAATTGTACAGGAAAGCAGAGATCTAGCCGATAGAAAGTAAGGTACAAGAGCCTCCCAATAAGTCTTCTATAAATTCTGGGATCAGAAAGAGGAGACCATTCATCCTTGCTAATTTTAAAATTCTGATGAAGAGGGAGTTTGAGGGGTTTACAACCCATCATGCCAGCATCAGCCAATATATCCAAGGCATATTTCCTTTGGGAAATATGAATTCCCTTAGATGATCTAGCAATTTCTAAGCCTAAAAAATAGTGGAGGCAGCCAAGGTCCTTAATTTTGAATTTTGAATGAAGAGTGGACCGAATGGAATCAACTAAGGCTTGAGAATTGCTAGCCACAAGGATATCATCATCATAGATTAATAAAACAAGAAATGAGTGTCCATCATGCTTAGTAAATAAGCTATAGTCAGATTTGGACTGAATACACCCAAACTCTAGCAAGGATGAAGTAAGTTTGAAATTCCACTGTCTTGAGGCTTGTTTAAGAGCATAAATACTCTTGAGCAGCTTGCAAACTTGGTGGGGCTGACCTTTAGTGTAACCAGGGGGTTTTCTCATATAAATTTCCTCATGCAAATCACCATTTAAGAAGGCATTATTTACATCAAAATGATGTAAAAGCCAGCCTTTAGTGGCAGCAACAACAATGAGGCATCTGACAGTAACAAGTTTAGCAACAGGGGAAAAAGTCTCATGAAAATCTATGCCTTCTTGCTGTGTGTAGCCCTTGGCTACTAGTCTAGCTTTAAGTCTCTCTACAGTTCCATTAAGTCTCTCTACAGTTCCATCAGACTTAAATTTAGTTTTGTAAACATACTTTCAAGCAATAGCTTCTTTTCCTTGAGGTAAGTCTGTGAGTGTCCAGGTTTGATTGTGTTCCAAGGCCTCAAGCTCAGCCTCCATAGCTTGACACCAACCAAGATCCTTCAAGGCCTATTTGTAAGATGTAGGCTCGATGTGGAGAGAAATGGAGGAAGTGAAGGCTTGAAAAGAGGGATTAAATTTTCTATAAGATAAATAATGACTTAGAGGAAAACCTTACTATTTAAAATAGGTGCATCCTTGGAAGCCGATTGTTCAAGGGGAGACAGCAGAGCATGGTGACAATGAAAATCTTTGAGGTAGTCTGGAGCTTTCCTGAGTCTAGTGGACCTTCTAAGGGGTTGATGGGGAGTGATAAGAGGCGGAGGAGATGGTGAAAAAAATGTGGGCAGTGAAGGAGAAGAGGTGCTGCCAGTGTTCTACTCAGGATTGGAATTATGTGGTTGTGTGGAATCAATTGAAGGAAATGATTCAAAGCTGGAAATAGGAGTGGATGAAAAAACTGGTAGTGGAGATTCTGTGGAGGGAGGTAGAGAATATGTGGATTGGTGGAAAGGAAAAATGAACTCATGAAAAATAACATCCCGATAAATAAAAATGGTATTAGTGGTGAGATCTAAAAGTTTGTAGCCTTTAGTCCCAAAGGGATATCCAAGAAACACACATCTTCGACCCTTAGGATCAAATTTTTGTCTAGGATCAAAGTTTTTGGCTCTCAAAACATAGAGAGCCAAAAACTCTCATATGGGCATAAGAAGGTGGTATTTTAAAAAGAATTTCATAGAGGGTTTTATTTTGTAAAAGAGGGGTGGGCAGCCTGTTTATTATGTAAGTGGCTGTGAGTACACAGTCACTCCAATATGTCAAAGGTAAATTGGATTGGAATCGAAAGGCTCGAGCTATATTAAGTATATGTTGATGCTTCCTCTCAACAATGCCATTTTTTTTGAAGCGTTTACACACAACTTCTATGGTGGATGCCCTTATTATTGAAAAATTCAGTCATGGAAAATTCAGCACCATTATCACTTCTTAGGATTTTTATCTTGAGTCCAAATTGAGTTTCCACCAAATTATGAAATGATTCAATGCAGGTTCTAGTTTCAGACTTATGGGCCAACAAATAGATCCAGGTTGATCAAGAAAAATCATCCACTATGGTCAAGAAATATCTTGACCCATCATGTGCAATGGTAGGGCTAGGACCCCATAAGTCACAGTGAATGAGTTCAAAGATTCTTGAGGAAAGATGAGTGCTGTCATTAAAAGGTAATCTATGGAATTTGGCTAATGGACAAACACTGCAAGGATTTTCATTAATGGAATATATTTGTTTGCTTACAATGGGATCTGCAATCATTCTAAGCCTAGGAATAGATAAGTGACCTAGGCGATAGTGCCATAGGTCATGCTGAGTAACTGTGCTAACAACAGGAGAAAAAGTATTTGAAATTTTGTAAGTATGAGATGTATGGTCTGATAGAGACTGTGCAAGGGCTGATGGTGAAATTTCTGAGCAAACCAAGTGGTATAAGCCATGCTTGAGCTCACTCTTCCCAATCGTCTTCCAAGAAAGCAGGTCCTGAATGAAACAGTAATGGAAAAAAAATAAAATGCAGCAAGTTAGAGAATGGGTCAACTTAGCTGCCAAAATTAAGTTGAAACAAAATGATGGGACAAAAAGAACATCCCATAAGATGAGTGTATTAGTTAGTTGAATGTCACCAATGTGAGTAATAGGAGCAGAATGCCCATTAGGAAGTTTAACAGAGTAAGCAACAGTGGATTTAATTGAGTTAAAAAATGAGGGATTACAAACCATATGGTCTATAGCCCCTGTGTCAAGTATCCAACTAGAAGAAAGATGATGTGAGGTGCTCTATGTGTGTGTAGAGAAACAAGTGTATATACCAGAACTTTTTGAGGTATGAATGGAAGAAGAAGAGGTTTGAGGAGAAACTGCCGAGTGGTTGATAACAGCTGCAGTTGAAGGATCCTGTGGCTGAATCAAGGACAGTAGCTGCTGATATTGAAGCTTGGTCAAACCAATCCTGTCATCACTAACATCTTGAGAAGCAGGAGTCAGTGAATAAGAAGCCATGTGTGCACTCATTCCAGAAGGGGGTTGCTGTTTGGAATGAAATTTGTGACCAGGGGGATATCCAACCAACTTGTAACACTTATCCATTGAATGACCAGTTAAATGACAATGTGAACAAGAAGGGGCAATGGCATTGCCAAGTTTGAAACAGTTTTCCAAGGAATGACCAAAGATCTTGCAGTGGCTGCAATATGGGAGGTCCTTCTTGGAGGATTGGTTTAATTTGGTGGTCTGTTTGGGAGGGAAATAAGGTTTCTTAATAGCCAATGCCATTGTGTGAGAGGAGGGCACATTAGATAGCATCTGATGATGCATTTCTTGTTGCTGAATTAGTGAAAAAACTTTGGTAACAGATGAGATAGGGTCCATTAACATAATCTGGTCACGAATGGGGGAATATAAGTCATGGAGTCCCATTAAAAATTGTAGAACATAATCCCTCTAATATTGGTATGAAAGGATTTTCATATTTCCACAAGTACAGGCAAGTAAGGGATCATAAAGAGAAAGCTCATCCCAAAGTGTCTTAAGTTTGCCATAGTAGGTACTTACAGAATCGTGCTCTTGAAGGAGACTAGAGAGTGACTTCTTAAGCTAAAAAATGCGTGGTACGTTCTAATGTGAGAAGCACTCCTCCAGATCCTTCCAGATGGCTTGAGCATCATTGACAAACACCACACTGGTCTTAATGGATGGACTGATGGAGTTTTGAATCCATGAGACCACCATATCATTACACCTCTCCCATAGATCTAGTAAGGGGTCCAAGGGATTGGTAGGTTGCTGCAAAAAACCAGTGATGAAACCAAGCTTATTCTTGGCACGGAGAGCACGATGCATGGCACGAGACCATGTGGCGTAATTTTCAGAAGTGAGAAGCTCGAGAACAAGAGTAATGGCTGGGCTGTCTCCATGGTCTAAACGAAAAGTGTTGGAGGGATCAGAAAGGTTGAGGTAGCGAGACAGGAGCAGAGCATCATTGTGGATGGATTTAGGTGAATTTGGTGGTGGGTTATGGCTAGGCGAATTGGGTGGAGTCTGAAGGTTGGGGTTGATTTCTGCCATCGAAATTACCTCTTCCTTGCTCGTGATACCATGTAAGAAAAGGAATCAAAGAGCTTTGCACTGCAACAAATGATCAAAACAGAGCACAATGAAACAAGAAAGAAAAGAGGCAGAGTCAATGGTGAAGAAGGAGAAAATTTCCTCTATTTTGAATGAATCCAATACAGTGACCTGGTGCGATTATATACACTAAAAATATTCTAACTGACTAACAAACCAAGCTAATAATATAATGACATCTGTACACTTGAAAATAAAACAAAAAAGAAAAGTATAAAAGGAAAAGGAAAACTACAGCTTTATATATTACAATTGAAATTAAATGACCTGTAGCTTATTTTGCTCTGTATCGTCTAACATTTATCATCGAGCTTATTCCGCTGCTTGTTCCTGATAGGGGAAGTAGAAGAAGAAGAACCGGTTCTAATTTTGCGTAAAAAGTTGGGTATGCATTTGGAGGGTTCTCTAGTGAATCTGAATCTGACCTCCTTGGGAGCGAAACATGTCCACGAGTTTCCCATGATTGAAATAATTAACGATACTATGAACACACACGTTGTTGAAGCATCCACCTTGGCATCCACACGGCAAGATACCTCCAAGTTAGCAGCACCACTAGAACCTTCTAGAATAGGTTGTGGCTTGATTCTTGTAAATGATTGTAACGGATCGATTTGGCACAGAGTACTGTAACAAACTCTGCCAAACCAAGCACTACCTCTATGCACGCCACCTGCCTGTAGGATGGTGCAGGACTGCAGCTTGTAGGCTAGCATAGGACAGCAACTGCTTTTTCTGTGTATATATACTACACTGCAACATCGTTTTATTGGCGAAGAATTCTTACACAAGCAACTCTGTTTTGCAACTCTTACACATGTTAATACAACCTCAAATCACACAAACCAAACCTTTTATGGATCCTATGTTTATATTCCTAATCAGACTCTACATGCAAGTGATCAGAATTCGAGTATGTGTATATCAGAGACAGAGAGAGAGAGAGATATATATATATATATATATATATACATATATGAAGATTTAATTGTTGTTCATGATTGCTCCTTAATGTTCTTAAAAGGCAAAGTTGAGGAGGAGCACAGACATGTAGTAACAAGCAACAGAGAGGTACGTGTCCTTCCTCGAACTTCAGACAGTCGGCAAATAACGGGACTTTGTCTTGTAATAGTTACAGAACTGTATTTTCAATTCCACTCGCAAAGTGCAAAGTGCAAAGTGCAAACTACTCGTTAGGTCCGACTGAATGCTAAGTAAACACTATGGGTTTCTTTCTTTTTCTTTCTTTCTTTTAGTCAAAGTTGGCCACCTCGAATTAAATTTTATTTATTTGTTTCGAATTTATTATTTTAAAATTACTTAAATATTTTGTATCAATTGAATAGAAAAATTATATGCAATTATTTTTATATTTTTTTATGCACTCAACTAATTTAATTAGCTGCGTCATTTTTTTAATATAAAATAACTATTTTGACAAATCACATCAGTGCAATGCTTAAGAAATATATAAAAGTGACTATATATAACAGAACTCTTGAATATAATATATTGATGAATAAAAATCGTCATTTTTTTTATCATAATTTGGAATTATTTTATATATTTAATATATTATAAATGTTTTAACCACAAAAAAGAACATTGATATTTCGTATGCATTTATCGCACTATTCCAAAGGTGTCGTCTGTTGTTGACAAAGGTTTGGTGCGCAAAACATCGACGACTATTTGCAAAAAGGGAATGAAAAACTGTCTATTTGTCATGATGAAACTCTTGCTTCAATGTTAAACTCTTTTTCTAACACCTTGCACCACCTGCAGGCTTCTATGGATTACATTTAGTACAAGATGCAATGTTTGGTTGTCAACTTCATTTCCATTTATCTCAAACAAACTATTAATAGAACTTACTAATTTTTTAACTTTTAATAAAAAATTAAACATGTCTCAACTTATTTTATACATTCAAATACATATCAATAGGATCCATAAAATATTATTACTCACAAATCATCTGAAATAATTTGAGATCATCTTAACACTCAAAAGCACCTCGTAACCTTGTCCACGTGATAGTCATGTAACTAACCAACTAAGGGCATTTTAAGTGATTTATATATATATATTATACAAAAATAAAATATATATATATATATTATATAGAGATGCGTCCCGAATGTGTGTCTCAATTCTTTTTTTTTTTTACTTAATGATTAAAGAAGTATTTTTTAATGATGTTGTGAATTTTTTTAAAATATTTTATGATGATAACAAAAATGATTGAAAAAAAGTATAAAAAAATACAATAGATGAAATAAACTACTTGGGACCCAAATTCAGTAGGCATAGAAGGACTCATATTATATATGTGTGTGTATATATATATATATATATATATATATATATATATGGACATTAGAGGAAGGGAGGAAGAAATTACAAATTGAAAAATACTTGATCCACAAAGAGATCTTACGAAAAGATCTTCAAAAATTAATGTAATTTGATAGAATAAGTTAAATTATAAAGTTTTTTTTTTTAATTATAAACTAAATCTAACGCATCGGATTGAGATGAGATTAGAATTTTATGGATAGTAATAAGATAGTTTGTAAATAATAGTACGATAGTTTGAATTAAATATTTTTTAGATTTTGAAAAATAAGAGAGGAAAAGTTAAATAAAAAATATTATAAATTTAAAATATTGTTATAATATAATTTTATAATATATTTTTATTTATAGATTTAAAAAAGTTAAATTGTTATTTATTTTTTATTTGAAAGTTTGGAAAATTTATAATGATTAGTTTGAATAAATTGTAATGATTAGTTTAAAAATTTTGTATTTAAATTATGTTTGTAAAATAAATGAGATAGTTATAAAGAAAATTTTGAAATGAGATCTATTTCCAAGCAGGTCCTAAATCATGTGTCTTTGTAAATCTAGCACTCTCACTACAACAAATGAGATCTATTTTGAAATGAAAAACATTTATTACCGCAGTTGCATTTCGTGGTGAAAGATAACTTTTCTCATGAAACAAAATCTGCTAGGTAAACTATTATTCGTCATGAATTATATGTTACCAACGAGCCATCACAGAAATTGGTGAAAAAAGTTTTTTTTCCACTTAACCTGTACTCGTTTCCACCACTCACCCTTGTGAAAAAAACTAAGAATTGTTGCAGTGGATCTCTTACAAATAAGTTGGGTTTCAACCAATTAATGCTCAAATAATATATGTAGAGGCACAAGATACATCACACCCCTCAGAGAACAATTTCCCTATTCCTTTAAATCAGAATTATGAAGTAATAAATATCAAAGTCTCTTGCAATTTGTGACTGGAGACTATGGTTACTCATCAATGCTCAAGGTTGTGCCACAACCTCATCAAGATCAATAATTTTTGTAATGAACTGTAGTATCTGAGATGCCTTAAAGCAACAGCCCTCCTGGTCTTTATATATTATGATACGGAAGGCAGGAGTGAAAAATTGCCTTCAGTCAACAAGTTGATGGAAATTTCCGTAGATATACTGGGAGCCACCTTCGAAAGAAACTCCTCAATGTAAATAGACCTAGGAAATATGCACCAGAACCGCCCAGACAAGCTGAAAGCCAGTGCCTAAAAAATGGGCCAGAAGCCATCAAATTCCTACTTCCAGGGAGAATTTCCAACAAAAAAATAGCCAGCTTTTTTTAAAAGAAAAATAAATATCTGCTACAAAATTCCAATTCTCCATTCTCCTTTCTCACGTTGCAGCAGAGGAACCAAAACATCAAACTGCAGCATCCAGCATGATTTAGAAGACAACGGTTGGCATCAAGAATTGTTTTCTGAAAGAGTGTTTTAAGCAAGGTAGCTCAAAGAATAATTCCAAAACTTTAAGGTGCTGCATCTAAATTAACTTTCTTTTTTTCCCAAAAAGGTAATGACTTGATTGGTGCAATAAATGTGTTGAACCAAGTTTGTCTTATGATATTGAAAGCCAATATGGTAGGCAATATCCCATGTAACACCCAGGTCCAGCAATCAACCACCTTCTCAAGTTTTCGAGTTTATATGGGTGAAAAACCTACTTGAGAATAACAAGTATCTTTCGAATGGACTACAAGCCCAATATTTTGTTTGGTAGATACCGACTTTATTTATTTTATTGGGCTTGCTAAGTAGGATAAAATCTTTAAATATTTTTGGTTTGAGTGAAATACTTTTTTATGGGTCGAGGAAATTAGCTGGAAATTTGGATTATTTTTAGAGGTTATATTGAAATCCAAAACTCAAGGAAAAAGAGTCGAAACCTTCTATGTTTAATACCCAAGCTCGTGAGATCTTGTTTAATACTCCATGTTCTTCTTGATGCTCGTCTGTTTGTCATGCATGCACGCTTCCAATGCGTCCGTTTTACACGGCTTGCCGTTGCTCGTCTCTCTTTTCCCTCCCTCTCTAGGGTTTTATTAGTTTTCCATATATATATATATATATATATATATATATATATTCACATTACTGGGTCTCTTGCTTATTATTATTTTTTTTTTTATCATCGTCAACCTAAAAACCTAGGGCACCGCTCCAAGTTTTCCTCCTTCTCTTGGTTTCCCTCTGCCGCTGCACCACCTCGAGGTAGACATAGCCCAGCGATGCCGGACAGTTCCTTCCCATCTCCGCCCATCAACGTCGTAAATTCCTCTTAGTTCCTCTCACTCTATCTGTTTCTATTTGCACCCAACCTTCTTAGATCTCTCTTCACTACCAACTAGCCCCCCCCCCCCCCCCCCCCTTTTTTTTCCAGAAACCATAGCAGATCAGTTTTCTTTTATGCTTGCTGCCCATTCAATGCAACCTAGCGGTCTCAGCCTTGCCGCCGTGTAGCACATCACATTTGTTAGATGCTACCTAGCCACCGTGTGACCCAACTGAACCACCCAACTGAGGCCGCGTGTCCCCTATTTTTCCATACCCGAAATAGAGCATCCACCTCTCCTTTTGCCAGCCACTGCAACCACCACATAGAGAGCCCCACCACGTCGTGACCTAATAGAAACCACCATCTGGAACTTTTCGGCCCCCAAGTTCGTTGCATCTCACAGTGAGCTTCATCTCTATCCCTCGCATCTCTCTCTCTCTCTCTCTCTCTCTCTCTCTCTCTCTCTCTCTCTCTCTCTCATCTATCTCTTCCTCGTGTTTAACCACCCAAATCGGTGGCGTCTTTGCTACACCATTGCCTCAACCCAACAACTGTCACACCCTCCCTCGATGTCATTGTCTCTTTGTCCTTTCTTGGGTATGTGCTGTTGCTGCTCAACTCTTTAGTTTTTAAGAGTTGTGTTTTACATTGAGCTGCTTTTAGTTTTAAGTTGCATGCTAGTTTTTTTTTTTTTTTTTTTAATTTTTCCCTCAATTTTATAACTTTGTGTTTTAAGGTTTTATTCTTGTTTTTCTACTGGGTTTCTTTTATTTTTAAGTTATTTTGAAATAAAATGTTTTTCGAGTTGAATTCGGGTTCTAAAACTATTTTGGGTCGGGTAATATTTTATTTTATTTATTTATTTATTTATTTTTATTTCAAAGACTTAGATTGTTAAACAGGTTGGGTTTTGATTTCTTAAATAGACTGATGTTTGAGTTGGAATTAGGTTAAGTATATTAAGTGTATAATTCATGGTTTTGGCAAAGGATGGTATTTTAGGAATTATGAGGATTTTAGGTTTTGAGAATTTAAAATAGGTTAATTTAGCATTTCCAGTTGAAATATCGAAATATATGTATGATCAGAAATTTATGAGAATTACATGATTATTTTATAGGTGACAAGTAATTTTTGTTCAGGCATTATTGAAGAAAAATTTCTAAAAAGCTAAGAAGTCCAAGTAAGCGATATTCCTATGCTAGATTTTGCATAAAAGGAAAAGGAAATGAGATTGACTTTTAAAATATGCATATTTTGGTTTTTGAAAAGAAATATGAAAAACAACCCCAATTGTTTGTTTCAGCATTATTCATGAACTTTGATGAAAAAGAAAGCATTTTTTTGTCATGATTGGAATAAACATGAGCTTATTTTCTAGCATTTTGTTTCTAAACTACGAAAAGAAAGCGAATATGAAAATTTGTGCATAAATTATTTTTTTATGATTTGATTCTATTCTGTTTAGAACTCCGATAAGTTATGATGTGATTTCTAAAAACTTTTGGCATGACATTCTGAATCAGGATGTGGTTTGTGAATGGTGATTGGTTTGACCTACTACGGGTGCTAATAGTGGTTTCTGTTTGGGTTGGTACCAACTGTTCTATTTCTGCTACACCCAATTTGGAAACAAAGTAGTTTTCTGGTGGTCTTTTTGTGTGCACATTCGGGAGTCTGAGAATAATAAGAGGAAGATTCACATTTTATTTCTGCTCGGCTAGCTACTGAGGTTTACACAACATTACCACGAGGTTTAAACATGGCCTCTAATGTGGTATGATGTTCTGGTATGATGGTGGTCAGTAATAATGCTATACCAAAAATGATTTTGATTAGGTATATTTTTGAAATTTCACTCGAACGTTTTATAGTAACATGTTCTAACTCTGAATTCTGAAAATAAAAAGTGTTTTCATTCTGCATTCTGAACTGTGTAAATGGTCATGTTTGCACACTAGTATATGCTCTTTGCTTATTGAGTTGTTAATAACTCACCACTTATCTCCAAATATTTTTCAGATAATTTTGATAGTTCAGCTGGAGAACAAGAGTAGGGAGTTTTAGTAAGGTATGATGATCATAGTGGACTAAGTACCTAAGGGTACAAGTGCTTACTTGAGAGTCGTAGTTAGTAAATTGATTTATTTTTGAATATTTTGATTTGATGAGTTAAGGATATTTTCAAGTCTTTAGTGAGTTTTTATTTTATATTATTGAGAATTTCTTTGTTGTCCCTATGAAGGAACATGGATATTTGGGTTAAGTCAATAAATTAATATTTTCTGAATTTTTTGAATTTTATAATTGTGATATTGAAGTTGATAGTAAGTAATAAGAATTAACTCTCCGGACCTCCGGGAACAGGGTGCTACATCCCAGGTCAACAAGTGTTTGTAAAAATACCTTTGAGTTTTGCTTCAACCTCATTCATTCATGCCAGGACCAAAGCAGATAGAACATGGTGAGAAGTTTGTGGATTATATTCATGATAAATTAAGCATTCCAATGGGTGAGATATAAAATAATAGACCCAAAAAGATTGTACAGAAATGATCAAATGGACGGAGAGAATTTGAGATCTTACCAGCTAATATCAAAACCAAAATTTAATTTTGTGAGCAATAATATTGAGGAGCCAGTTCAGATAGCCACAAGTAATCGATTCTACTAATGCTACAGATGTACTTATGATTAGTTTGGACTAGTTCGTTGAAAACTATACACTCTAGTTTTGCCTGGAATAACACAGAAGAAGGGTGGATCTGCACCACCTGACCACTAGCTAAAGCCCTGTCATTATATTAGAAGTGTTAATATTCCAATTAACAATGGAGCATCATAAATTAACCAAAATAACCTTTTTGAAAGGTACAAAAACTAGTGGATCCCTTAAGATCTACCAGATGAATTCCATAATGGTTCACCTTGTTAAAAGGTATAACGGCAAGCGGAACATTTGAGATCTACCAGAGGAATTTCAAATACGATTCATTTAAATGTTACATTCAATACCTATATGTTCCCTCTGGCTGCCTCAAACCTGCATTGAGGAAGAATGAAGTAGCAAGACATTTGCGGAACTGAAGCATGTCATCTCCACAAGAAGCAACACGAAGACCCATTTGTTCAACATGACCTCAAATTTGACTGCAATAAGCACCTAATAAATTAGGGGTGGAGATCTGGTGGAAACTTCAATGAATCAACTATTAACAATCTTTTATGGAAAATGAGGCCTAAAAGATGCACACATAAAAAAGCCAACAAGGATGATAGAAACCAACCTATGAATGTCACGAGCATGTCTCAAGTAACGACTATTGATGAAATTTTCCTTGCACCACTTGCTCAGAATTTTGTCCTTTTTCTCTTTGCTAAGCCCCACCATTCTCTTATCCAAGAACTCATCAGAAGCATCGTACACATTAACCAAAGTGAGGTGGTCTCCCTCTGGACTTGAAAAGCATCTCATTGCAGTTCTTACCTGGCCACATGGGGGATAAACATGATAGAATAATTATGAGTCCAAATGCATAACAATTTTTCTACAATAGTCCTCTCTGTATTGAGATAACATAAACAAAAATGGGCGATAGCAGAACAAGATAAAAAATTCCACAACTTATTTACTCTGCAAACTATTTCAGTTCACAATTATTGCACATATTGCTCTTCCATTACTCATTGAAGTATTAAACTCCCACACAATAGATCTAAACGATGTTTTTTTTTTAAATTTTTTTTTTATAAGTAAACGATTATATTCATATTAATACGAATAGGCATTGCCCAAGTACACAAGGGGGTATACAAGACATAGCACCTATTTAGGAAGAAGAAATAGAAACAAGAAAATCATGAAAATCGAGGCCATTGAAATCTACAGCTTTGGCCCCAAAAAAACAAAGTTCTAGCAAACAGATCTCCACGAAGTTACCGCCTTTAAACACCCTTTTGCTAATACTTAGCATATTTAATGCCTAACCAAACTAAACCATTTAAATATGGATTAAATTCCTGCTCACTAGCACTTGCTTACAAAACTTATCATCTGACTAAAGCAGATAATATCGAAGTATCATTCAGTCACGTTCATATCATTGCCTAGCAACAAAACCTATACAAAAATTGCCACAAATACATTAGAAGCTACAATTCATATGCACTTACCTCTTCTAACTTCTTGCGGGGGGCATAAAAAATAGATTCCACTGTATCACGAAATATAAAGCAAAGAAATCAAGAACAAGCAAGGAGGACATGAGGACACTAAACATCAAGGCTGCAACTCACAAAGCAATACATGCAGCAGCCAAAGCAGACCTGCAACAACCTGCAACACTCAATGAAAGCATGTAGCTGAAAAAGTAAATAAAGTATCTTGCAAAACACCAAAAGTAAATAAAGTATGCTGCAAAATACCAAAAGAAAAAAGCAGCATAAATGAGAAAGTGTTGGCACAGAAACACAAAACATCAGTTGAAGGAATACATGATTGCACAAAAAAAGAAGTTAGGGTCTCAATGCACAAAGCACTGCATACACCATGCTGTCCAAAAAGCTGAGATTTACAATCTGTAATTCGGTAGCAGAATAGAAAGATGTATTTTAGAAGTTTTCTTTTTGCCTTTCAGTTCTTGTAGTAGTGTATATATATGAGTTCTGTGATAACCCGTTTTTACATGTATTTTCATTGAAGGGTTGTTTTTAATTTAATTAATATATTGGTTTATTTATTTTAAATTAATGTATTTTAAATTGGTTTTAATTTATTTGATATCGTGTTTAATTTATTTTAGTTGTTTTACGGTTTTTAACATCGTTTTCGGCGGATTTGTTTTTGGTTTCTGGAGTGAGGATTGGACCTCATTTCTTTTCTTTTCTCTTTTTCTTTTTTCCTTTTCTTTTTCTTTTTTTCTTTCTTTTTCTTCTTCTTTCTTCCCCGTTTCCCCTCTCCCGCGCGCTGCCCCTTCTTTTTCCCCTTACCGTCGCTGCCACTTCGACCGCCCATAGCGCCGCCGTCCGGCGGCTGTGTTGTACACCACCCCAACCATTCTCTTCCCCTTCCACTAGAGATCATCTCCACCAATTTTCAGAGCCATCGGACCAGCCGTTAGCCGCCACGAGCCCCTGGAAGTCACTACACCTGCTCTGTTTTTCCCCCTGTCGCCGGTTGCTTTCGCAGCCCAGAACCGTCGCTCGCCGGCGGCGTGGCCTACACCACCCATCCAGTTTTCTTCCCCTCTCACCGGTGAACATCCCCACCAAGTTTCACCTCCATCCGAGCCACCGTTAGCCACCACGAGCTCCTCCAAGCCATACGGTTTTTCACCTATTCCGGCGCCGTCGCACTACCTCCGGCCACCATCTCTTCACAGATTCTTCCCCTACCTCTTGCCGACCTAAACCATCCATTTCTGGCCTCGATCCGTTGCCAGAGTAGCTCCCACGAGCTCAACTCCGTTCAGCCCCTTTTTGGCCTTCGACCACCATTTCCACCACCACCCATGGCCAAAACTCGTTTCTTTTAACTTCATAAACATCCCTAGACTATTCCCTATCAATCCCAAGCCTTGGTTTGTCCCCGTTCAAAAATGGGTAATTTATTACCCACGGCCACAGTGTAAATTACACTGTTACGTTGCTTTTCTTCTGTCGTTTGCAACTCCGCGAGCTTTCAAAAAATACCATATAGCGCTGTAAGTATTTTCCAAACTCTACTTTTAGATTTAAATATATTTTTCTCATACAATAAATATTTGATGTTGGTTGGCTGATTCCGGACTGAGTCCGAGGAGTTCGGAGGTCGGATGGATTGAGGACGGAATTGTTTGATGTGTTGATTTGGATTGGTTGGCTGTTTTATGCCTTGAAGTTGCATTTATATTGCATTTATGCGCATTTGCTTTTAAGTGAGAAAATCATGTTTTATTGGCATAAATGGTTTTTGGGTGCGTGTGTCTCACGAGCCCAAGCCGGGATGGGTTATTATCTCGGTGGAGCTCCTCTGGTCACTCGGGAGTGGATAATACTGAGTGACATCCCCTGGGTTGTCGCGGGATAACGACCGGATCGCACGATATGGTAACGCTGTCGTGTCAACTTCGTGGTCCCTAGAGTGGTGGGGACTAGAGGATGGCCTGGCCAGGGACTCGCTAGGCGCGAGTCTGGGCACCGCTCGTTTAGGTGTCACACGTGTAGTCGTTACCTGCAATGTGACACAGAGCTAGGGTTTGCGGATGATCCCTAGGGGAGATCATGGTGCATGCATAATTGGATCATTTTTATGGTTTTCGGATGTGGGCCATTTTCTGGGAAAATGGCGAGATTTGGTTTCGAGGCTTTTGATCTATTTTCTGGGAAAATAGTGGTTTGGGCCATTATCTGGGATAATGGCGAGGATGTGTTGAGGCTTTTGATCCATTTTCTGGGAAAATGGTGGTAGCGGTTTTGGGCCATTATCTGGGATAATGACGAGGAATGGTTTTAATGGTTATGTTTTTGGGCCAAATGGGTTTTTAGCGTGCGTGGAAAAATTATGATTTTATGGGACATGTGCATTGCATTCTTTCATGCATATTATTGAGTTTAATATGTTTTTATCTAGTGGTATTTGGATTTTACTTACCTGCGACACCATTTTTGGTACCGTAGATTTTGATGCAGAGATCGAGAAGGAGGAGAAGGCTGAGCCCAAGGATGAGGCTCCGCCGAAGGTCTGAGTTGAAGTTAATATCTTGTTGTTGCTTTGAATTATATTTGGATCTTGTAATATTTTATTATGTATGTTTTTGAACAGTTTTGTATTAAACTAAGAAAGATTCTGGTACTTAGTTTATGACTTTACCTTTCACTGCGTGTTTCTTCATGCACATTTGTCTTGCACACACTTGGCACTCGACGATAGGGTGGTGACCCGTATTGTCACCATCCGGACGTCTCGATTTCTCCGTGTCCGTACGTGGGGATTTGGGGGCGTCACAAGTTCCATGTACCATAAATGATATATGAGAAAAGAGTTTCTCCACATCACTTGTTCATCTCCCATTTTCTGTTTTCTATTTTTTGTTTTAACATGGTATCAAAGAAGGACTTCAATCCTACTTTGTTTCCTTAAAGCTTGCAAACAGAACATTAACTCATGAGTCATGACATCCTCCTCTTCTTCTTCTCCTTCTTCCCTCGAGGACCCAAATAGTCCATTCTTCCTGCATCATAGTGGCAATGCCAATACTATCATTGTTTCACCACCATTAACTGGTTCAAACTATATTTCTTGGAGCATATCATTTATGCTCTCCACTTTCATCAAGAACAAACCAAGATTTTTGGATGGCTTCATTACTACTCCTGACTTGATAGTTTCTTTCTATGTTTCATGGCTAAGATGCAATAACATACTACTTACATGGATTCTGAATTCTATTTCAAAGGACATTGCATCTAATGTCTTTTTCATGACTTTAGCTAAGCAGGTTTGGGACAAGCTCAAGGAATGCTTTGCACAACCTGATGAAGCTTGGATCGATCACCTCCAACACAAACTCAGTGGCATTGTGCAAGGACACCTCTCTGTAAGTGATTATTTCACTCAGCTTAATGCCATTTGGAAAAAATTACATAGCTATAGGCCTCTTCCATGCTATTCTTGTGGTAAATGTACCTGTGATGCCTTGAAAAATGTTGGTAAAGTCCAAAAAGGAGACTGTGTTTAAATTTTTAATGGGATTAAATGAAAGCTATGATGTTGTAAGGGGACAAATCATTCTCCTAAGTCCCTTGCCTTCATTGGATAAAACTTTTTCACTCATTTTGCAAGAGGAAAGGCAAAGGCAAGCAAGAAACACAGCCTTGCCTACCTTAGAACCTTCTGCCTTACCTGCCTACCAAAACTTCCCAAAGAAAAAGCATAGGTCAGAACTGGTTTGTCACCACTGTGGTAAGGTTGGGCACACGAAAGATAAATGCTACAGATTGGTGGGATTTCCACCAAACTTCAAATTTACCAAAACGAAAGGAACCTCTGCTGCACCTTATTCTGCAAATCAAGTCACTACTCAGGCTGCTAGTTCACCTCATGAAGCATATACTCCAAGTGTTTCTCAATTGAGACTCTCTTAGGAATAGGGGTGTCAAATCATGTGAACGGGTCGTGTTCGTGTCGTGTTGAGGCATGCACATTACAGTTAATGAGTCAACACGAATACGACCCGTTAAGAATTTCGTGTCAAAATCTCTAACATGAACACGACCCGACCCGACCCATTAACAAAAATAAATTAAATAAACACGACATGACACGACACGACACGATCCGATCCATTTCAACCCGTTTACATTAATGGGTTTAACAAACCCATTAGTGATCTAATTGATAAACTAATAATAAGTCTAAAATTACAATCCAAATAATAAAAATACCAACATTAAAATCCTAATAATTATCCAATACCAATTACCAAATACGATACACAAATATGATCCACATTCCACACACATTGTAATAATATTAAAATTACATCCCAAATATAATAAACAAAACACACATTATAAACATATTAATGATACAATCTCAAATATGATGAAAACACGAGTCCAAAAAAATCAACAATTTGAAGAATGAAGTGGAGCATCCTCTTTGCCCTTGTTGATCTCCAACTCCATTACATCTTCAGTTAACTCGTCCAATTTGACTTCTTGTGATTCTATTAAGAAAAGGCATCAGTAAAGTTTTATATCAATTAATATTATTATATTGAAAAATTACAATCATTTATTCAATAAAATAAAAATAATATTGCCTTGCTCATCAACATATAACCAATCTCTTGTGCAGACTAATGCTTCAACAATATTTGCTTTTAGTTCACTCTTATACTGATCAATGATATGTCCACCAACACTAAAAGTAGATTCAAAAGCAACTGTAGAAACTGGAACACTCAAAATGTCCCGAGCCATACAAGCAAGATCAAGATAACGAAATTCATTTCCTTTCCAAAATGAAAGAATCTCAATCTTTGCATTTCTATCTGCCATAGGTTCATCCAAGTAAAGATCCAATTGACTTTTGTGCAAATGGGCACTAAGATCATCATGTCTAAATGAATCAAATTCATGTGCACAAAAAATAAATAAAAATGTTTCTTAATGATATGTGATATAAAACAACAATATAATGTAAATTATTAAACAAAAAATATTATTTGATATTACCTGAAATACTTGTTTATTAACTAAAGACTCACTTTCCACTCCACTAACATTACTTTCAGAAGTCATGGTAGAACATGTGGGAACACTAGAAGAACTATATTCCATGAAAAGAGATGCCATTTTGGTCCGAACATTCATAAACTCAATAGAACAATCTCCATAAAGCTTTGTATAAGAAAAATCAACAAAATGAAACTTGTATCGAGGATCCAATATAACTGCTATAGCCAACAACACATTGAACTCAAACCAATATTTCTCAAACTTAGTAAGCATTTGGCAAGACATTCTCTTCATATAGTCAAATAATTGGAACATCTAGACGCAAATATTGTAATAAAGATCTCACCCCCGAATATTCAACAAATCAAAAAGCCAGTTCATGCTTCACAATAGCGGCTACCAACAATTCTCTACATTCATTAGTATCAAATTTAAGATTACCTACTAAAACCGGATCCACTATTTTTTGATAACAAATACTGACCAATATCTTGTGAACTTCTTCTAGGGCATGTGTCAATGTGACGCTTCATATTTCCGGTTCCATATTTTCTCGCAGCCATGTAAGTGACTCCACACAATTTGCACCTAGCTCATGGCTTGCCATCCTTTTTCTCAGAATCAGGAACCATTTCGAAAAAACTCCACACGTTTGACCGTCTCCTTCGTTTTGCTTTAGCCTCCTCTTTTTGAAAACTTTCTGAGTCCAATGGGTCTAAATCAACAAAATCTTCATTTTGTTCTTCTACCTCACTCATCTGACAACAACAAACAACAAGCCTAATTATTGTAGTTAGTATTTATTACTTACTCAGAACTTAAAGGAAAAAAAAAACCACCAAAAAAGGGTCACTTGCACATATGTACTAAATAAAAATTAAGTCCAACTTTTCATTGAAGCAAGAAAATGCACTTATGTATTAAATATAGAAAATTAAAAAAACAAATATAAGATTTAGCTAATTTGCTCAATATAATTCAAGAAAATACCAAATTAAGAATAGAGATGCTCACAAATAAAGCCCAAACTCATCAGACAAACTCTCTCAAAGATGGCATAAATTAAGATCCTATTTTACTAAACTTGCATAGGTATTTTACACAAAGATGACATATTGCAGCATTTTGTTCCCTCAGTCAATGAATTTTTCTATTTCCAATAACTCCACCAAATGCATTCATCCATTTATCATTAATTTGTTAACGTGGGTATGGAATTGGAGCCTGAATGCACCATGCTAATTTTTTAGCTAATTATAGACAAGCAAGCAACTCCAGCTCGTAATTATTGGACACCATGAATATTGTTGTGAAATCTGTAAGTTGGACGTGATCTTCATCCATTTATCAAATAATCAATAGATATATAACAGGTAACAATAATCCACAAATTTCACTCACGGATCATCTAACAACATTCATTCACAAATTTCACTCACAAATCTAACAACTATCATTCACAAATTTCACACAATAATTCCAGAAAACTATCAGAGATTCAGAGTATAACACCAAAAGATTAACAAACAAACTTAACAAATTACGGCTAAAATAAATTTACAGATTTCACACCTAGAAAACTAGAACCAAGAAATGCCGAGAGGGTGCTTACCTTGTTCCGTTCAGCAACCCGCACAAGAGGTCTCAGGAATTTCAACACTAATTCACCAAAAAACATAGAAGACGAGAGAATGAGATCCTCAGCTGAGAGAGAAATCGAAAATAATTAGACTGAGAAGAGGGGCTGATCTGATTTCGTGATGGCGTGATTCACAGTCATTGATTCGGCTAAAATGAGAAAAATTAAATATAAGTGCAGGGAACTGTGAATTGGTTCCAGAAAATGAGAAGCCGAAAATAACCATGTGTGAACTATGAAGTTGTGAACTGGTTCCAAAAAATGAGAAGATGAAAATGATAAAAATGGGGGAAGTTGAAGAACAGGAACCGAAGAGGGAAAACCAAAAAATGAAAAGGGCATGAAGAATTGAAGATACCTGGACTCCAGATGGGATGACCGACTCCGAGTGAGGCACTGAGCTGCGCACCAGCCAATCCGCACAACACAAACACCACCGAAGCCCAAAGATGTCGCTATCCAGGTTTGCTTCTGCAACAATTGCTTCTCTCCCAGAATTTTTTTCCCTCAGAAACCCTAAGATCCCCTTTTTAAATTTCTAGGGGACTCTGATTCTCTGGAATCTTGTAGCCGAAGCGACAGCTGGAATTATGCTTCCATTTTCTAAGTCTGAGGTCTGTGTAGACTGTGCGGCGTTGAATTGAAATTTGAGACTCGACTGAAGTGCCTCTGAGGTACTGTATTAGTGTATTACTCTTTTTTTTTTCTTCTATTTTTAGATAGAAGGGACCTAAGGGTAGAAGTGTAAATTTATTTTTTTAACGGGTCAAAACGGGTTGACTTGTTAGTGACCCGCTAAGCAATCGTGTCTTAACGGGTCAACCCTTTTTGACCCAAACCCGATAAGACTAAATCCAAATCCGCTTTTATCGTGTCGTGTTCATGTTGGGTTAACGGGTCGTGTCACAAATTGCCACCCCTACTCAGGAATAGGCATAATATCTCATGCATTTTGCCAATACTCAATTTCCATAACTAAACTTGAGACAAGACAAACTTGTACTGCCTACTCCTGCTGCAACCTCTGAACCAAGCTCATCGACCATTTCCTTTTCAAACCTTGCAGGTAACCACCACTGATCACATGGTGTGCTCTACTTCATACCTTGATGAACTTTCCCCTTGCACACAAACCTTTGTCCAACTTCCAAATGGCACAAAGGCTCAAGTCACACACATTGGGACTGTCAAGCTATCAGACTTCTTGATACTAACTAGTGTCCTCTGTGTGCCCTCATTCACATTCAATCTCATCTCAATTAGCAAACTCACTCAAAAACCAGATACTTGTATGTTCTTCTCAAATAATCTTTGCTTCATTCAGGTCCTCTCTACATGGATGATGATTGGACTTGCCAAGGTCCATAATGGCCTCTATCATCTGCTGCCTCCTTCCCGTGACAGCAAAAGCAATCCTTCTTTAACTTTTCCTAATCAAGCTTGAGTCAACCAAGCAGCTGTGCAACATGATTTTGATCTATGGCATTTTAGATTAGGACACTTGTCCTCACAAAGAATGAATTTAATTCATTCTCTTGTTCCTAATGTAAAATCCAAAGACTTGCCTTGTTGTAAGATTTGCCCTTTGGCTAAGCATAAACACCTTCCTTTTTCCTTCAACTGTATCCACTAGTTCTTTCCCTTTTGACTTAATCCATTGTGATATATGGGGCCCATATTCCCAAGCATCAATTTAGGGTTTTCATTACTTTTTAACTTTTGTGGATGATTATTCAAGAATCACATGGGTTTTCTTAATGAAACTAAGTCAGACACAAGGTCTATTCTACAATCATTCATCCACTTAATTCAAACTCAGTTCAATAGCAAGGTCAAGAAAATCAGAACTGATAATGGCCTTGAATTCGACATGAGGGATTTTTATAAAGAAAATGGCATCATTCACCAAAAATCATACGTGTATACCCATCAACAGAATGGTGTAGTTGAGAGGAAACACCAACACCTCTTGAAATGTTGCCAGGTCACTCCTTTTTCAAGCTGGACTTCTTACTTCTTTTTGGGGAGATGCCATCTTGACTGCAACCTATATCATCAACAGGCTCCCCACTCCTTTACTTTCAAATAAAACTCCCTATGAGAAGCTCTTTGGATCACCTCCTTCCTATGATCACCTTCGCGTCTTTAGCTGCCTGAGCTATGCTAGCACTTCTAAACACCAAAGAACCAAGTTTGAACCTCGAGCTAAGCCATGCATTTTTTTAGGATACCCTACAAACATCAAAGGCTAATAGCTCTATGATATGGAAAATCACACCACTTTCATTTCTAGAAATGTAGTGTTCCATGAATCCATCTTTCCTTTCCATTCCTCCACTTCCACTCCCTCTTCTCAAACTTCATCAGACCTTCATGCTTCTTTCCCTCAAAATTTGGTTTTACCTCCACCACCAGTAGATGATTCTTTTTCACATTCTCTTATTCTGTAGTCTAACATATCCCTTCCACCTGAGCTACCATATGAGCCACCTAATCTTGAATCACCCTTAGTTGCCACACCCTCTGATACACCTCCTGCTTCACCTCATCCTAGTGAAATGCATACCACCTTGCCTCTTCGAAAATCCACCAGAGATAGGCACCAACCTGCCTATATCCATCAATACCACTGTCAGGTAGCAGAAGCTATGCCTCTGGAAGCAGCCTACCCATCTTCCACATTTCAACCACTTAGTCATCATCTCACCTACAAAAATCTCTCCCCATCTCATCAATCCTTTTCAGTTTCCCTCTCACTCTCTTCTGAGCCTAATTCCTATAGTGAAGCTGTGAAATTCAAACATTGGCAAGATGCCATGCATGATGAACTTAGTGCCTTAGAGGAAAATAACACTTGGACTGTTACTTCACTTCCTCCCAATAAAACAACCATTGGTTGTAAGAATGTTTATAAAGTCAAGCTTAAATCAGATGGCTCTCAGGAGAGACACAAAGCCAGGCTTGTTGCTAAGGGATAAACTCGAAGAGAAGGGTTTCACTTCCAAGAAACATTCAGCCCAATGGCTAAACTCACTACAGTCCGTGTCTTCCTTGCATTGGCATCTATTCATAATCAGTCCTTATCTCAAATGGATGTCCATAATGCCTTTTTACATGGGGATCTTGATGAGGAGATTTATATGGAAATGCCACCAGGTTATCACACTCCAAGAGAGTAGATTGAGGGGGAGAAACTCGTATGCAAACTGAACATATTTCCTTATGGACTTAAACAAGCTTCAAAGCAATGGTTTTCCAAATTTTCTAACTCCCTCACCTCTATTGGTTTTCGTCAATCCAAGTCTGACTATTCTTTGTTTACTAAGGTTAGTCAAAAAGGATTTATTGCTCTCTTAGTATATGTTGATGACATCATAGTTGGAAGCAACTCTCAAGATGAAATTGGCTCAATCATAGCTCACCTTCAAAGCAAATTCAAAATCAAAGACCTTGGACCTCTTAAATATTTTCTAGGCCTAGAAGTTGCTAGATCATCCTCTGGAATCAACATATGCCAAAGGAAATATACTCTTGAAGTCTTGGAAGATGCAGGGTTACTTGGCACTAAATCAGTCTCTACACCCATTGAATTGAATCACAAGCTAAGTCACAACTCGAGTGAGACTCTACAAGACCCTACAGCCTATAGAAGGCTTATTGGAAGGCTCATTTATTTGACAATCACAAGGCCAAACATCACTTATGTAGTGAATGTTTTGAGCCAATTCATGGATAAGCCCTCACAGACTCACATGCACTCAGCCTATAGGGTTCTCAGATATCTTAAAAGCTCCATTGGCCAGGGAATTTTCTTGTCATCAAAATCATCCTTGCACTTAAAAGCATATAATGACTCTGATTGGGCTGCTTGTCCCGAAACTAGGAGATATGTCATAGGCTTTTGTGTGTTCATTGGAGACTCATTGATAAGCTAGAAATCAAAGAAACAAGCAACTATTTCTAGGTCCTTTGCTGAGGCAGAATATAGGGCTTTAGCCTCCACAAGTTGTGAAATCATATGGCTCATTGGTTTGCTAAGAGATTTCAACATCAAACATGAGCAATCTGGCATCTTGTTCTGTGACAATCAATCAGCCATTCACATTACAAGGAATCCTATTTTCCATAAAAGAACTAAGCACATAGAGCTAGATTGTCACTTTGTTTGAGAGAAGGTCCTAGCTGGAATCATCACTCCAGTCCACATAGCCTCAAAGTTCCAATTAGCTGACATTTTCACTAAGGCTCTCACATCTTCTACTCTTCAATTCCTATTGTACAATATGGGAATCCTAAATATCTATGCCCATCTTGAGGGGGAGTATCACGAAATAAAAAGCAAAGAAATCAAGAACAAGCAAGGAGGACATGAGGATACTAAATATCAAGGCTACAACTCACAAAGCAGTACATACACTAGCCAAAGCAGACTTGCAACAACTTGCAACACTCAAGGAAAGCATGTAGCTGAAAAAGTAAATAAAGTATGTTGCAAAACACAAAAAAAAAAAAAAAAAAAAGCAGCAGAAAGGAGAAAGTGTTGGCACAAAAACACAAAACATCAATTGAGGAATACATGACTGCACAGAAAAAGAAGTCAGGGTCTCGATGCACAAAGCACTGCATACACCACGCTGTCCAAAAAGTTGAGATTTACAATTTGTAATTCAATAGCTGAATAGAAAGATGTATTTTAGAAGTTTTCTATTTGTCTTTCAGTTCTTGTAGTAGTGTATATATATGAGTTCCATGTACCATAAATGATATATGAGAAAAGAGTTTCTCCACGTCACATGTTCATCTCACATTTTCTGCTTTCTATTTTCTATTTTAACACACTGAGAGCATTGCAATAGTTATCAACATAGACTAGCCAAAATAAGAGCTCTTGAATAAACAGGGTCTAAGGGGAGCTGAGACATTTGACGACCTACTGGATCTGACAGTTTACATTCATCTGTTAAAGCACCTAGCAAGAACAATTGCTCCAATGACTTGACAATAGATTCCCTATTTGAAAGTTCAAAAATGTTAATGTACCAAGGGACATAATTGAAAGATAACAAGCCTTTGTTTATCGGTATAAAGTAAAGAGAACAGGATATCAAGTGATATCATTAAAACAGCTACAAGCCTTGCAGAAAACAATGCAGGTTCTGCAAGAGAGGGTATTAAGAGACAGAAGACTACCCATAGCATTTCTCTGAATCTACAACCCTGCTTTTCAGACAATATGAAGCCAACTATCAAAGACAATCACTTAATGATTAATGATGATGATGACGCTCATAATCACAAGCTACAGTTAATCCACTCCTGTAGGACTTGAACTATTTTTTTTTATATATAAGTAAACGATTGTATTAATATGAATAGGCACAGCCCAAGTACACGCGGGGTATACAAGAGGTAACACATATTTAGGTAACACCAATTATAATACATAACGGTTGAAGTCGCTCTTTTACAAGTCGTTCAACTGACTCAATCTCTTCTTGCCCAATTAAAAATACAAGTGTATCACTAGGGCCTTCCTCCAGATGAATCTAATAAGATGAAAATACAAATATAAGAAACCATAGATGAACTCTTAAATTATCTTAGAAGGTCGAAGAACAATCTGAAGTACTTCAATAATTTTAGAATTGAACTTCATGAAAAAATAGGAAAAATATAAGTTTCCAACGATCCTATTAACCCCAATCTTGTAGGTTGAACTTAACTCTACATGATACTTTCACATCAAAGTACAAGCATAGAAAGTAAAACCATACAATTTGTAAGCATACTTAGAACTGAACTCTGATACATTGACGTTGCAAAAACACTCATCGTCAAGATCTACTATAATTGAAATTGCCAAAGAATCTCATCGAAAACATTAGAGCAACTTGCATGTAGAAGCTGGGCTATTGGAACACAAAAGAAGATAGCTATATAACAACCTGGAATCTGGCAATTAAGGTTGCGTCTAAATAATCCAGCTTAACATGATGAGTGTAAAATGTATCCATGGGAAATTGTCGCCCTTGGACATGAACGGCTCTTGCACCGCCGAAGTACTCGGAGAAACCATGTGCATCTAAACTTGCAGACATGATAATTAACTTCAATGGAGGAAATTTTCTGCTTTGACATTGCTTGAGAAAAACACCATTGTCCTTATCCGATAGAGTGCCATTTTTTTCCTTATTTTTTTCAATATTAACATAGTCATTGAAAGATTTTGACCTTGCTCGTTGTATATTTTTAAGCAATCCCAACAAAACATCAGTGTGGACAGTCCTCTCGTGGGCTTCATCAACAATAATGACCGAATATCTATAGAGATATGGATCTAACAATGCTTCCCTGTAAAAGAATAAAAACTCAAATCCATTCACACATGAGAAAAGCTCATCAAAGGTCTTGTAGATAAAACCCTATTACAAGTACTAGATGCATTAAACTAATAATGCTCGATTGAATACCCTTAGGTTTCTAACCCCCAGACCTCCCCCGAAGATAGTACGACAAACTTGCTCCCACTTAACCAGGTAAAATTTGAACTCATCCCCCAAACCCCCTCACAAAAAGTCATGCTAGAGCTTCTCAATACGGGCGGCCACACTTTTTGCTATTGGGAATAGAGATAGAAAATAAGTAGGTAGGTTAGAAAGCGTACTCTTTATCAAAGTAAGCCTTCAACCTTTTGACAAATACATTTTCTTCCACCCCGCCAATCGCTAGTCTATTTTTTCAATCATTATATCCCATACCGAAGGAGCCCTTAAGATACTCCCCAATGGAAGTTCCAAGTAAGCTATTGGAAAGGAGGTTATCTTGCACCCCAATGTACTCGCCAACTGTCGAGTGTTGGGAACTACCCCAATGGGCACCAATTCTGATTTCTCCAAATTTACCTTCAAACCAAAAACTACCTTGAAGCAAAAAAGTAAGGCCTTCAAAACTTGCATCTGATTTTGCTCGACTTCACACATAATTAGTGTATCATCTGCAAATAGTAAATGGGAACTATTAATAATACCCCTATCCAGGGTTTCGATCAGGAAACCGTTTATAAATCCATTTTCAACCATTGCCGAAAGCATCCAGCTTAGAGCCTCCATAACTATAACAAACAACAAGCGTGGCAATGGGTCTCCTTGTCTCAATCCACATGAACTTTGAAAAAAAATAAACCGCTGAGACCCAATTTACCAACACAGAGAACTTTCTTGGAGATATGCACCAATGGATCCACACCCTCCATCACTCCCCAAAACCATACCTCCTGAGCAAATGAAGTAGGAAGTCCTAATTAACATGGTCATATGCCTTTTCCATGTTGAGTTTGCACAAGATCCCTGTTTTCCCAACTTTCAATCTACTATCGAGGCATTCGTTGGCAATTAGCACCGCATCCTAAATTTGTCTTCCTTTTACAAAGGAATTTTGAGGTTGAGTAACAATCTTCCCCATCATCTCACTCAATTTGTTCGCAAGAACATTGGAGATTATCTTATACACCCCATTTACCAAACTAATAGGCCAAAACTCCTTAATCTCTGTAGCCCCCCCTCCCCCCCCCCCCCCCAAACGGGCTTCTTAGGTATCAATGTTAGGAAAGAGGTGTTAAGACTTTTTTCAAATTTTCCAACCCAAAAAAACTCCTAAAAAACCTTCATAAGGTCCTCTTTTATCACTTCCCAATAGTCTTGAAAAAAACACATAAAGAATCCATCCGGTTCTGGAGCCTTTTCTCTAGCCATTTTCCTCGCTACTTCATATACCTCTAACTCTTCAAAATCCCTTTCCAAGCATGACACATCGCTTGACCTAATGGTATCAAAGTCCTTCCCATTCAGTGGGGGCCACCATCCCACCTACTCTTCTAGTAAGTTATCATGAAAGTCAACAACATGATTGTGGATTACCTACTCGTCTTGCATTCCACACCATCAACTTTCAGCATGTCAATGTTGTTATTTCTCCTATGCGAATTTGCAATTCTGTGGAAGAAACTCGTGCTTCGATCTCCTTCCCGCAACCATAGTGCCCTGGACTTTTGACGCCAAGACATCTCTTCTATTATTATCAATCTGTCAACATCTACAACTAGCTCAGACTTCCAATCTTGTTCTTCCTAAGTAAGAGGTTGTAACTCTTCAAGCCTTTCAATCTCTTGCAGCTCCAACAACTTTGGTTTTTTGTTTTCCCCAACATTTTCGAAGACTCCAAGTTTCACACTTTTAAATCTCTTTTAAGAGCTTTCAATTTACCCACAAAAATGAAACTAGGAGTATCTTGGAATTGATAGGAAGACCACCACTATTTGGCCCTATCCACAAACCCTTCCTATTTCAACCACATATTCTCAAATTTAAAAGGCAGACGCCCTTATGAACTCCTTCACAATTCGGGGCATACGCTTTTGCCATGCATCCGAAAAATGGCTTTCCCACTCTGGTGAAAGTAAGAATCGATCCAGTCAAGACCATGATTGATTATTACACCAAGTCGCAGTACCCCCAGCTAATGGCAAATCCACCAAGTTCAGGTCAAAGATACACTCCAAGAACTCCTCCATAGCTGGCCGCAATCTTCTACTACCAGAAACTTCACTTGGGAATCTTTCGGAAACTCCGAGAACTCTTCCAGAAACTTTACTTGGGAATCTTACGACATTAAAATCTCCCCCTATACACCAAGGGAGTTCCCACCAGTTATGAACCACAACAAGTTCCTCCCACAACAATCTTCTATTTGTGTCTAAATTAGGACCATAAACACATGCAAAAGCCCACAGAAAGTTATCGGAAACACACTTAAACAGGCATGCTACCATGTAATGCCCAATAAAATCCTCCACCCTCTCCATCACCCGCCTATCCCACATCACTAATACCCTTCCCAAAGCCCCATTTGAGGCCAAGAAAGGCCAATCGACATAAACTCCACTCCATAAACTTCACACAATTCTCCTATCAATCATTTTCTATTTTGTCTCTTGCAAACATATAATATCCACCTTCCACTCCTGTAGCAAGTTTCTAATCTGTAGACACTTATTAATCTCGTTTAGCCCACGAAGATTCCACGATACAATCTTTGGCTTCATTGAGGAAAGGCCAACCCATTCCCTTTCACCCTACCCCTATTGGCACTGCCCTTCATATTCATCGACCAAGTCAATCTTTTGAATTCCCAATGCTTCTTCAATTCTCCTTTATTTTTTTTTTTATGTTTGGCTTCAATTGTTGTGTAAAACCCAAGTAGTTTGATTGTTACCACGGTATTTCTCTGCCAAAAGTGAGTGTTTTTTAATAAATTTGGGCTGGGTTCACTATTGGACAGGTGACTACCCTCTATTCTAAAATATATATATATATATATATCTTATTATTCAATTTGTTCCATGCACAAACTATTTGAACATATTATACTCTTGTTCAAACTAGAATTTTTTGCTCAAACCTTCAGAATGGGTCATTAAATCTGAAATTCCCCAAGTACCTCAGTAAAACCATGAAATTGTCTACCAATTTCCTTGAAAAAATTGGTTAGATCTCAATTATCAAGATTATATAACAAATCAAATACTTAAAATAAATAATAAGACTTGTAAGACACAATGATTGATTACGAAGGAAAACCCTTTAAAGAATTCTTTAAAGGTAAAACCTTACGAAGCAACCAAACCCAAGAAAGTCAATCTTATTGTTTAAAAATCAATTACAAGTAATTTTCAATTATAAAACCTTTGTAACTTAACTCTCTTACTTGTCCAGAAAAATGACCCATTTGTCTTCTATCGCAGTAGCAGTTAGAACCTTTGGTGATCTTTAAACTATTGACTTTCCTCCTAGAACTCCAATGGCTGAAATCCAATCAATGATCATTCACACTTATAGCACAGTCACACACAGAGAGAGATCACAAATATGAAAATTCACTAAGAAATTTTCTCACCAAACTATGCACTTGAAAGTGCTCTAGAAAATATGTAGATCTGTATCTCTACAGATCCTAACCAATAGGACCTCTTAAATAAATAATATGGAAAGAGTTCCAGTTGAAGTATGATTCTGCTGAAGGATATAACCTATCGCGAGGACGTCTCATGACAAATTGCTGACATTTCGCAATAATTCTTTTCTATAGTGACTGATTTCTGTTCAACTTTTGTTTTGGATAAATGCAAATCCTCATGGACTCGATTTTTACCTCAATGACTTATCTAAACAACCTCTAAGACTTCTAGATAGACTCAATATTGTTTAAAGATAAATCAATAATTACTTTATATTCATCCAACAATTTTAAATATAATGATAAGATAAGCCTTATCATATAGTCTCTAACCTTAGCCAATTTGTGCCTTTACAATCTTCCCCTTTGGCAGATTGGTGACAAAACCAAATGATGAATGTCTTGCATCTACAATCTTCGCCTTTGGTGGATTGGTGACAAAAACAACCAGCAGACCAAGAACTCGTGAAGAAAATCTTAATACAGTAATGAGAAGAAATGACATAGAACACTATTTGAAATTAGTCTCAATAATAATCAAAGGTTAGATGTAATCTAAACCTACAAAAATAGTATTCTAGTCATCATCAATAAACATGTTCAGTACTTAGTTCTCCCCCTCCATATTACGCTGCTCTCCCTAAAGTATATAGTTCTCCCCCTCAATATTTCGCTGCTCCCCCTTTTTATTTTTAGCAAATCCATTAAACTCTCACTTACTTGAACTCCCCCTAAATTTCACAATATCAAAATATTTCAACATATTTCAATTTGCTCTTTCAATACTCTCCATTTTTGTCACTAATCTAACAGTAATCATAAGATAATAAATACCATTTATGTGTGCCGAGATGAAAACACTAAAAAAAATATGAAAAAAACTCTCATGTGTCTCAACTTTTCATGGATTAAATGCGCATAATGTATGAGCATGAATGTATGTCAAACAATGAGCAAATGATTGAAACAACTTGGTTGAGACAAAAAAATCAAACACTTGGTGGGCATACCATAAAACCGAATGACAAAGGCCAAGAACCCACTCAAAAATCGTCCTCAATACATGCAACAACATTCGGAAAGAACAATTCAGTCACTATGTAGGCAGCCCAAATGCAAATCCAAGCCAACACTTCACATAATCAAACTTTCCATAGAATATTTCAAAAAAAAAAAACAATCCGGGCCCTAGAGAATGAAAATTTCAAACACCATAAAAGACTTACCTTGATTAGGAAGTGTAAAATAAAGAGAGGATGTATGTAATCCTGAGTGAAGATAGACGAAAGAGAGTGAAAGGGGCACCGTGAAATGGGTCTTGCGTGATAGAACCAAGGAACCGTGAAATGGGTCTTGATAAGGGCTTATGTTTTGGGAGCTGGGAGTAAATGAGAAAGACAGCAGAGGTTTTAAGTCTTTAAGTCTTTAAGGCTTTTAAGTCCCGTGCATGTGCTAAGCCATAAAGTCCCACTGGGACTTATGCTATTGTTTCAGAATAATATCCCAATACCCCATACTGACTCCAAATAGAAACTTTATATTTTTATTTTTGGATTTATTTTATAAATTAAAATAAAAATACAATAAAATATCACATCGATCCGGGAAGAAAGAAAAAAAATTAAATTAATTTTTTTTTTTTGTTATTTTTATAAACATGAATGTGAAAAAAAAAACATACAAGTAACATGCTTATAATCATCTCAGTTCAACCATAGCAGAATTTACAAAACAAATACTAATCTTTAGCACACTCATGTTGCAACAGTTACTTTGGATGCTCACTCCTCATAAAATCATCAATATCAAAGTTCATGTGAGTGTGTGAGTATACTTATACCATAGCATTTTTATGATTTCACCTTAAAAGTCAAACTTTATGCTAGGGCCTAGATATATGAGCATCTCCTCCAAACACTAGTTTGTGCATCCCTTTTTTGTGTTCATGTTTGTTGCTCATCTTTTTCCATAATGATTAGAGCAACGATTTTTCTCGTAAGAACTTAAGGAGGTAGATCCGTATAGGGTGTTTGTCTTTTTCCGCAATGAATTAACACCGACTTTTGCTATATGGATCAACTCCTTGTGTTTGACAAGAGAAGAGCCCTTTATTGATATACTAGATTCAACTAGTATTAGTCAATTCAAGGCATGAACTCCCTCTTTTATGAGCATATTAAAAATCAATGTGAATTTTAATTATAATATGCTTACATATTGGTTCCTCATGGTACTTGTAAATGAATTTTACCAAAATGACCCATAGGGTTAGTATGCTTAAAGTGTACTGCAAAAAGAAGAGTAGTGCATAAGATAAAAAAAATTTAAAGTAATGCCACACATGCTCAAACTTTGATTTATCAAACATGTACTTTCCTTAAGGAAAAACTTTGAACCAAATCAGAAAAAAAATTTATATTATATTTTTCTTATTTAAAATTGAAAAACAGAAATATAATAGCAAAACAGAAAAATAAAATGCATGTCCTAGACTAATGATATGCAATGAATGCAAGAACATACAAAAAGTCCAATCAATTAATGTGCCATGGCATTTTCTTTTACCACCCACCTTACTTTAAATTTTGGTCTATTCTTTTCATCAACACCACTTTGTATAATCTTTTCTTTATTTTGAAAGTAAAAATCTACTAGTTCACCAAATTTGAAACTTAAAAAGTTGATTTGTTGACTCATATCACAAACTTGATTCTCTAGACTCTTTCTTCTCCTTTTTAGATTTCTTTCACCTCCATTTTTCTTCACTTTATTCAAGTTAAAGCAATTTGGCCTTATATGACCAACAACACCACAATAATGACAAGTAGGAGTAAACTTACCTTCGGACTTACCTTGGTTGGGCTTCTTTGTCATTGATCTATCATGTGAGACTCTTGGAACATGAGTTTTAGACACAGCCTTCTTTGGAGTTTCCTCATCTTGACTTCCTTTAACAAAAATAATATCTTTTGATGAAGTGACAACGGATGATGAGCTTTTAAGTTTCATACATTGGGAAGTCATATACCCCAAACTAGTACGATCACAACTAGATTTTTGAAAACTCAACATCTCTTCTAATTTCTGTGTTGAGGTTTTTTGCTTGCACTCATGAAACTTTTCCAATTCTTTTTCTAGTGCAGCCTTTTGATCTTTTAATATTGATACTTCAACACCAGAAATTTTTATGCCTCAGAAAGATTGTTTATCTCATTCTCCACAACAGTAAATCTATTGTACAGCTTCTTATTGAGTTCCTTTAATTTGATCACTTCTTTACACACATCATTGAATGCTTCCTGTAAACTTAATTCTCAGTCAACATCAACAAGTGATACATCTGAATCACTATAATCACAACCACTTTCAGATTTTGTTAGTGCAATATCAGGAAAAGATTTTTTATCATTAAATGATGAGTTTGAACTTTCAGAATCTGAACTGTTACTAAGTGTGACATTCAACATTTCCTTTATTTTTCTTAAAGTTTGGACATTCAACTCTTATGTGACCATATCCTAAGCATTCATGGCACTTAACTTTGTCATTTTTCTCAAATTTATCTTTATTCCAATTTTTAGACTCATTTATCTTTGCAAAATATTCCTTACCTCGCTTTTGTTTTCCATTAGTTTTCTTGTAAAACAAGACTTTTTTGAATTTTCTTACAGTGAGATCTATATCATCATCGAAGTGTGGCGGGACATACAATGACGTCGATGTGATCTATAAGGGCACGGATCACACTCGAATGGGTGAACCACGCTCTGATGCCAATTGAAATTCCCCAAGTACCTCTGTAAAACCACAATATTGTCTACCAATATCCATGAATAAATTGGTAAGATCTCAATTATTATGATTATATAACAAATCAAATACTTAAAATAAATAATCAGACTTGTAAGACACAACAATTGGTTACGAAGGAAAACCCTTTAAAGAACTCTTATTGTTTAAAAATCAATTACAAGTAATTTTCAATTACAAAACCTTTATAACTTAACTCTCTTACTTGTCTAGACAAATGACCCATTTGTCTTCTATTGTAGTAGCAACCAGAACCGTTGGCGATCTTCAAACTATTGACTTTCCTCCTGGAACTCCAATAGCTGAAATCTAATCAATGATCCTTCACACTTAAAGCATCATTACACACAAAGAGAGATAACAAATATGAAAATTTACTAAGCAGTTTTCTCACCAAAATATGATCTAGAAAATATGTAGATCTGAATCTGTACAGATCCTAACTAATAGGATCTCTTAAATAAACAATTTGGAAAGAGTTCCAGTTGAAGTAGGATTCTACTGACTGATAGAATCTGTCGCAAGGATGTCTCATGACGAATTGCTGACATTTTGCGATAACTCTTTTATGCAGTGACTAATTTCTGTTCAGCTTCTATTATGGATAAATGCAGATCCTCATGAACCCAATTTTACCTCAATGACTTATCTAAACAACCTCTAAGACTTCTAGATAGAGTCAATATTGTTTAAAGATAAATCAGTAATTATTTTACATTTATCCAACAATTTTAAATATAATGATAAGACAAGTCTTATTATATAATCATCTAATCCTAGCCAATTTTTGCCTTGACAAAATCTTTCGAACATACAAATAAATAAGTTCAAACGTATTATACGCTAGTTTGAACGTACCTAATTCCTCGACAGACTTCTATTATACATCGTGATTCTTTCTGGAAGCTTCATTCCATCGAAAATCCAAACGGACATTTTTTGTTCAAACATTTAAAACCCCACTTTAAACCGTCTGAGTGTACAAAAATCTAGTTCGAATAGAAAAAATTTGGGACACATATGTAACCCAAAAGCATTGAGCAGTTCACTCACCATTTGTCCCTATTCAAAACCACCAATCTGTTGTTCGCCACCACTCTCTGCTGCATATTGACATAAGGCTACCATTTAACATGTATCAATCCCCATACCATCACTCTACATAATAAATAGGCTTCAAAAATTTTGGTTGTGTTGAAAATCGAGGGTCGGGATTTTGAACAAGATATGAAGCATTTTTCATGCTTACCAGCAATCACACACGACGTTTGGCTATGGAAATGATGGAGTGAGGTGTGGGCTTCACTCTATTGAAGTTTTATGATCAAAACCAATGATTAATCACCAACGATTCTTGATAAATCGTTGGTTCTATTTTGTTCTAACTCGACTCAGCCATGGATGCTCATGGCTGAGGTTTGTTTAGTCAAACTGAAGTCAAGCTATTCGAATGGTTTTATCCAAATAGCAATGCTTGCAGTTCGAACGTGACAACACCTATTCAAACTATCTAAGGTTTGTTTGTTCAAATGGCTTCAAGCTATTAGAATGGTTTTTGTCAAACAACAATTCTTTCAGTTCGAATGTGATAAACCCCATTCGAATGAAAATAATTAACCAAATTCTAGATCAATATATGATTATGTTCGAATAGATAATGTAACAGCTTGCTATAAACTCAATTGTGAAATTTTTATAAGCTTTAGGAACCTTGTGTAAACCCCGTAAGTTTTCACAAATCGACTAATCACATAAGTTTTAATCTATCAGCATGGTCAATGTTATCACTCGCTATAGTGCCAAAAGTGTGATTTTATTTATTTGAAATAGTTAGAAGTGTCAGAATGCGATATGGTCTGCACCATTAGACTCAATTGATTATTTTAAATTTTATGACATAATAATCCCATTTTAAGATTTCAAAAGATATGCTTGTTTGAAATGTGTTTTTATTTCTTTGAGGCACTTCAGGCTTGAATTTTGATAAATGAACTGCACAGTACGTTTGTATGAATATTTATGATTTTTTAGTGAAAAGTTTATTTTTCACATTCCCAGAGTTAATAGTAACCTCAATAGTAGCACCTAGAACAGTGTTTTCAAAAGCACAGTGTGGAATGTCCAAATTAGGTTAGAGAAGTTTGATTTAGATACTTGGTAAGATCTTAGCTACACTTGGTGAATAGTATTAGACACTTGGCAACATAAGCATATATTAGATGGATTTGTGAAGGAAATCAATGAGTAAGATCATGCCACCTAAGCAAAATCCTATTCTTTCATCTTATCAACTAAATTGTACCAGACCAAAGAAGGTTTCAATCCTAATAAAATCCTAAATGGTTGGAATCCAATTGAAATCCCAAAAGTTTCGTTGAAACCGAAACCCTAAATGGTTTCCCCAAACCCTAAAGTTGGCCTCTTAACGCTTTTTGATCTGATTTCTAGCATTAATCACTTTCACATGCTATTAATTCATTAAATTATTGTTATGAAATCATTATCCAACTTTTTAAACCATGAAAATTTGATTGGGCGAAAATTAGATTTAGGCTTGATAGCATCCCAAACTCTAACCAAACCCCCTTTAAACCCCAAATTGAAACCTACTTGGTTAAGGCCCACGAATTTGGCCACATTTGCAAAGCTTCTTAAAGAAGTTTTCTCCCCCACATGAAACGCCATGCACTGCCCTTGGCTGCACCCAATAGTGCCTTGATGTGAAGGAGAAATCCACCTCATCACCCTCCATACCTCACAGCTGCAGTAGGCAGTCCATACCCCTCACTATTCTTCACTTCATGTGACTTAAGCACCTCTAATCCATTCAAGCCCATAACACCCCCTCTAGAGGTCTAAAGTCATGCAAGACACATTTCACTCCTTTTCATCACTTTCTCACCCCATTCTTATAGAGAAACCCAAAAGAGCTCTCTCAGACAGATTTTTAGATCTTTTTGCATAGAGATTTTCAACCCTTTGTAAGTATTTTCTCATGATGAATCCTTCATAAATGTTGTTCTTATTTGAGTTTAATTTCTGTGGATATCTTATTTTTCTCATTCCATAGTCATTGGTTGGTAAAAAGTATTTTTACACATGGAAAGATCATTCTGGGCATGAAATTAGAGAGTATGTTATGTTTTGGAGATTTTGACCAAGCTAATAGACATATCTTGGTCAGGAAATTTTATGAAGTGTTTTTAGCATATTTTTGTGAATTTTCACTGAGGTTTTATTGTATGAATAAAGTTTTTTATTATATATTTCCTTAGATCTACAAACTTGAAAACTGGAAGTGGAAAAACAGTTTTTGTTTTGAAAAAGTTTGAATATTTCATGGTTTAATCTTACTCCAAAGGCTTTAATGTTTTTATGTGATGATCCTAAGCCTCTTATATGCATGTTAGGATGTTATTTTGAAGATATTTAGTATTTGTTTCAAAGATATAATTTTTCTATGCAAGAGGATTTCGATTAGGCCTAAGTTTTGATGATTTTGGATTAGATCCAAGTTTTATTGATTTTTAGCATGATGATTTTAAGTTTCATGATTTTATCTTCCTTAGGATATATTTTTAAACCATGTGATGTTTTAGTTTGAAGATTGCATCTTTTTAAGCCATGGATAGTTGAGAAAAAAGTTTTTTTTTTTTTGGACTAAGTGTAAAACCAAAAACTTCAAGTGTTGTTTTGTGCTTTTTGGTGACTTTTATTTGATGATTTAAAGCATGGTTGATCTTAAGATGATGTTATGAATATGTTAGAAGATTTGATTGTTTTTTTTTTTTTGGAATATTTGGAGATGTTTTGATTAAGATCAAAACTTATGATTCAAGGGTTTGCTTTGTCGGTAAAAAGGTTAAGGTTCTTTACAAAAGGTTTGGTGTTGATGATTAGATTTTTCTTAATGGATGTTTTAAGTATAATTTTAAACTTAGGATAAGAAGATCTCTGTTGCAAAATTTTGGTTTAATCACGTTTTGAAGTTGAAATGAATTGCAACAAGAATCAAGAGAAATGGCCTATGAATGTTTCGAGTATAGTGAGTTATTCACAATTGTGGATTGTTTTAAATCTTTCTTAGTTGATATTTGAATTTAGGACAAAATTTACATGAGAAATGTAAATTTTGATAATTTTTGGAGTTAGGATGTGAAATTCTTAAGTTAGGGATAAAACGGTCATTTTTCACATGTAGAGTATAAAATAGTAATTTTACCTTAAATTGTCTCTTTTACAGGTTTCTAATTATTAGTACTTAAATTTCTAACTTTTAGAATACCCTCTTACAGTTTCTCGTGTTTCGCACTTTATTCTTGTAGAACGCGACAATCGAGATAAGTTAGTTTCTAACTTACTATCAGTTTACTATGTATATGTGATGGTAAAGGAACTACAGTTTATATTTGTATGTTCTGATATATGACATGTCATTTCATCACATGTTTATCTGTTACATGAATTATTCTGTCATGAAATACTTATCTGTTTCATAATATACTTTGCCACATGTTGCTATTTGTTGCAGGTATGTCACATTACGTATGCCATCTGTTATATATTTGTCATGTATTTTAATATTCACCGTCACATGTTATGCCATGCTATAAAATATTGTATGTCACATATTATGCCATTTACAAAATGTTATTTGTTACAGGTTATGCCATGTTATGAAATATTGTCTGTTAAATGTATACAATCTTATGAAATGTTATCTGTTACATGTATGTAATGTTATGAAATATTTTCTGTTACATGTATGCCATGTTATGAAATGTGTCATGTTATGAAATGTTGTCACATTACATGTTATGTCACGTTACAGTTTGGAACTTCTTTGATCACACTAGAGTGTCTAAATAGGTATAAAATTTCCTAAGTTGACAAAATACAATCAACAGGTTGTGAATGAGGCCTAACTAGCTAGTCACCAGAGCGCACCAGGCACTAACGTTGATAGTGTCATATTTTATTTTACATGTGTCCACAGCAATTGTGGCACAAAATATTCATGGGGCTACAACAACTATGGAACATACACTATGTGAGACAGAACAATTGTGACACATAGAATACATGGGGCCACAATAACTATGGAGTACTTATTAAAGCACTCACAACTGATGTAGATACTTGTGTTGTGATGTGGTAATCAGTAGAAACACATTGCTCTAGGGGATCTATGTAGCAACCGTAAGGTCACTTTATTAATTTAGTCTATTGAACAAAATTCTAAATTCATGTATTTCACGTTCAAGTTACGTTTCATATTATGTTATGTTCAAGTCCACGTTCATGTCAATGTTTAAGTTCACGTTCATGTTATGTTTCAAGTTCATGTCACATCAAGTCAAGTCTCAATTTCAAGTTCAATTTCAATTCAAGCTATGTCAGCTCATGCCATGTTATGTCAAGTCACGTTATGCTTATTATTTCATGCCATGTTATGTCAAGTTATGTTATGCTTACTATTAAATTTGATTGTGCATTTATATCTTTACTACCATGCATGCATCATTAACTTTTATGAGAGTTTTTTGTTAACTTGCTGAAATTTGTAATCAAATCTCACCATGGTAGTCCTAACTAGCACCCCCCCCGAATGGTAGACGATGTATCAGGATTAGAGTAGGGAGCGGACACTGACAGACTGGAGGAGGTTAACTAGACGTTGCAAATGCAACATGGAGCTTATAACTTCCATAATTGGGTTTTTGGACAGTATTCTGGCCTCGTTAGTCGAGTCACGCCAGTTACTCGATGAACTGGCTCAATAGTGTATTTTGGTAATGTAATTATAGAGCCTGATCTCCCATATTTTGAGATTACAATCTTCTAAGATCCGTATTGTAATCATAGATGTTTATTTTGCTAAGTATGCATGAATTATGTTTTAGTTGTTTGAGATATTATAAGCTTGGTGCATAGTATTACTAAAAAAAATTATCCGCTCCGAATATTGCATAATACTAGATGTATGTTAGGAATATCTCATCTTATATGTCAAGAACAAGGTAGGTAACCTTGTGTTGCATGTCCTGACGCTTCAGATGTCTGTCCGATCCCAAGCAGAATCTAGGGGTGTCACAAATAAAATAATAGTTTGAACAATTTCTCCTACCCATGGAATTTGCTGATGATGTTGTTCAAATGATATATGTATATGTTCAATTGGTCTAATACAGTTCGTGCGAAGCCTCTAACTTGTTCGAATGATATAATTATACATTCGATTTATGTTTGAACATTATGTATTTCTATTCCAACACAACTTAGTATAACATAATTACTTAGTTCTACAAAATTTATTTATAAGTGATTATTGCTTTTTTCTCAACAATAAATTCATGGCATGCATTGAAAGAAAGCATGGAAGGGATGGGCAACCTAGCAACAAGGCTAGTAATACGAGAATGCCCTTATTGGTCGAGCAAGAGATCATATTAGATGACTTTCCAAATTTTGTTTAGGAGGGAATGAGCCATTAGTCCATAATCCATGAAAAAGGATGAGGTCTGATTTATGAGCAGAAGGGGGTGGCCTATCCAAATATGGTCACTTACAGAAGACTCGCATTAATGTCAGAGTGATCCAGCTACTATGGATGTTGGAGCTGCTACAAAGGTTGTAGGGACTAGTACCAAGGAGATGCGACCTCTGTTGGATGAGCGTCGCACACTTGTGATCCAGGATATGGAGAGGATCACTTCACCCACATTAATCGACTAAAAGGACTTGAGGCATGCATGATTATTGTAATACTCAAACCTATTAGGAAAAATCCTATGTCAATAATTTATTTAAATGACATTCTTTCTCCATGAATTTTAATTTAAGAATCTTCATTTTTATGATTTTTAAAACCTGTTCTTTAATTTATAGAATGATTTTATGTCACTTTGAAAGTTATTTTAAAAACTCCAAATATAAATATAATTAAGAATATTTGGATCAACTCTGAGCTTCTAACTGTACAGCAACTTTCCACTTCAAAAATAAAATTGTTTGTCTAATTCTCTTCAAGTCAGGCTAGTTTTGGTACTAGAGTATTATGATAATACCCAACTACTATTAATTATTTTATCATTACTTTTTAATTTCTTTTTCACTACTATTTACAAAATATCTGATATCACCTCACTACCCAAATGCAACCGCATTACCTTCCTTTTTCTTCCCAGCCACAAAATCACATCTATATGTGTGTGTGTGTGTCTATGTGAAAGTACACTTAGGATAAGTTCAAACCACCAAACAAGACTGCAAGCCTTTGCTTTAGAAAAGAAAAACCCTTTCTTCTTCCTTCTCTTCAGCTCATCATTCAGCCTCCTGGAGTGGAACCCTAGCTTAGATCTCCTCAAGAAGAAGACTAAACTCATGTAAGTTCCTATTTTTTATTTATTTTCCCTATAGATTTTGTTCTACACAAAATAAATAGCAACCAAGAGTTTTATTATCTGAGATTTCTGCAAGTTCCAGCCAAGAACCTCCTTCCACCATTTCTTTTAGCTCACACCACTATCTTTTGCTTTGATGCTCTAGTTCACACCCTTGGGAAGAAGACTTAAGACAGGTAAAACTTTCGTTCTAAATCTTTTGTTTGTTAGGTCTATGCTTAGCACAAAACAGCAACGACACAAGTTGATTTCTAAAAATCCTGCTGCTGTCCAAATTTGTTTAGTGACTTCCAACTTAGAATTTTCTCACATATTGCTTCTAATACTTGTTTAGTTGGGTGTGTAACCAAGTGGAGGGAAGGTAGGAATAATCATAAACCGTGCAAACTACAGCTTGAAGAGGAGAGATGATGCCCTATTTTGTTCCAAGTTGTGTAGTTCTACAAAAATAAAAACTATTATAGCTTTAACAATGCTCCTTCTTGAGTTTGAATCACTTTTTAACTATGTTTAAGCCTTCATCTGTATATGTTAAACCAGTGGAGAGTAGTATGTTTTTTTAACATTTTTCTCAAGCAAATAGCCTAAGTAAACAACCAAAGACTTCATTCAAACTGGTAAGTTTTCTCTTAGAATTTTCTGGTTTATCAAGAAACTATCTTTGCTGTTTTATGCCATGTTTACACAAAAATCATGTTTCTTTTAAATATTTCTTCAACACTAGTATCATTTTTTTATCTAGTTGGGATTATGGTTAAATGAATGGAGTTTTAAAGCAAGAATACAACCATGTTGCTGGCTGTACAAGTTAGTGCAGAAATTTTCTGCTATGCATTCTGATTTGGTTCAAACCAGTCCATTTTCATCTCTATTTTTCCATTTCATCTTTTACTCAACTAAAGTGACTTATTTGTATGATAACTACTGAAAAACAAAAGCAAAACCAGCCATCAAGTAAGCCTTAGTTCTCCTCACATTTTAGTTTCAACAAGATTACCAAAAGCTATCAAATATCCATTTTTGGTGAAATTTCTAGATTTTTGATACTTTCTTGTTCCCTTCAATTCCAAGAAAATTCCTATCATCTATACATTCTTAACCCATGATTTTAATCTATATTTCATGTAGAAAACTGATTGGCCCCTTGTTGGACAGCAAGCATGTTCTTAAACATGTTTATGAGTTTCTTAAGATTGTTTGAAATGAGGAGTTTAAATGGCTTAACTTAGTGCTAAGTATGGAAGTATAACATGAAACTGTTATACCTTAAAGAAATGGATGGTGAGAAGGAGAGAATAAAGTTGGATTGACTTGGTTTCTTGTTGAGCTTGTTTGATATGGACGGAAGTTGAAAGGATAGAGATTGTGTCTTGTAGTTGACTTTCTCTAAGTGAAGAGGAAGTTAAGGAAAATGCTTTGCTTCCTTCATGGATTTAAAATAAACAACTAGCTAAGAGTATGGTTAGTAAAGCTTAGTATGAAGTGGGTATTGATATGTTCATTCCATTTCATTGAATAGGACTTATTGAAATGTAAAAGGAAACAAAGGTTGAGCTTGGAGGTAAGTAGCTATGACCATGCTTCTTATCCAATATTTTCTTCTACTAAATGCTCTCTTTTTCTTCAAATTATTCTTTATAATGAAAAAATAACTGTATATAATGTATAAGCCTTCTTGGTAGCCCATGTTAAGCATCCTATTAATTATAAATGTGTGTAAAGCCTTCATATTCAAGGTTGAGATCATGAGATTTATCATATAAATGTTTTCTTAAAAACTAGTGATTTTCTTAATATAAAGTTATAATATGAAATGCATTCTTTTATGAAAGAAAATGCATACTACATTGGACTAAGAAAGATAACAAAAATGTTATGAGAGGAAAAATGAAAGAAAAAGGAAATTAAGGTTTTATGTACAAAAATACGTAATGGCCAAAGGTGGAATGATGATGGTACCAAAGAGGGGCAGATTGCAATGACGGATCGGTTTCATTGGTAGTGCACCCAGTGGCACCATCTTGACTGGGGGATTCCCAAACCTTGGCCAAGGGTGGAATCGAGTTCAAAAAATTGCTAACCCTAGTACACAAGATGTAATAGTGTGTACCGACCAAGAAAAGTAAAACTTTATTCATAATGTTTAATTGATATGTTTTAAATTTGTATGGATTTTCAAAAGAAATGAATAATTAATGTATGATATTTAAACTAAATGGTGTACTGCTTACTGAGTATTAGATTCACTTTTGTATTTAATGTTTTAAACATCCGGGTAATGACGAAAATGAAGCTACGGAGCAAGACATTACTCAAGAAGGCAAGGAGTGACACTTGTCCAACATGCAGGAGGTTCTAGAAGATGTGAGTGGAGGATGATGTCACCAAATTAGGGCTTACACGCCCACATGCAAGGCCTAGTTTTGAAAATGACACTTCTCAAGCTTGAAGAATGACTTTTGGAATTCCAAGAAAACTCTTGCTTGGGAAAAGGGAAAGGCGTGTTCTAGAAGAAGCTTTTTGGAGGAGCAAGAGAGAGAGGGGGACAACGGCTAAGCATTGGGAAGGCCAAGGGATTACCTTGGGAAGGTCAAGGATCACCTAGGAAAGAGCTAAGGTTTTCGGCCATCACAAGGAACACATACTCACTTGCCACATGGCAACCATGCACACAAGTAGAGTTTCAAGAAAGATTAGTGTTTTTGTGTTTGTACCTTTGAGCCACCAGGTGCATTATATCTAGAAAAGTGGAGAAGGGAAAAATTGGAAGATGAGGCAAGAGAGGTTTCAGATTTTAAAGGCTACACACCACCCTCACACAAGGCAACTTTTGGATTTCCCATGCAATCCCATCAAGGGGGAAAGGAAAGTGTCTTTTTGCCATGTGGCATCCATGTAAAGGCTCTTGGATATTTCTAGAAGGAATGAAAGCTCTCTATAAAAGGGCATGGCCAAAAGTCATGGAGGCCCATTTTGCTCAAGTCTTCAACTTTCCTTCTAAGGGATTTTCGGCATTCACCATTTCTCTCCAAGTTCTTACACTTTCTCACCACTTTCTCACCAACAAACACCACTATTTCTCTCCACCATTTCGCGAATAACAGGATTTCTCATACACCTTTCAGCTAGAGGAAGAACGCGAGGAGGTAAGAACCATTTCACCATATCTTGCACATACACACATGGTCAAGAGGGAAGAAACACGCCAAATTTCAGATTTAGGGTTTTTTTCCCACATGTGCACACACTCTCACTTTAGAAACTAGGGTTTTCTTTCTTCAAGAAGAGGAAAGACCCAAAAATATCCTTTGTTTCAAGTTCTTGAACACAAAGTAGAAAGGGAATGGAGGTTATGAAGGTTAGGGTTTCTCAACCTCAAGAGTTTTAGACTCTAGGGTTTCTCATTGAAAAGTATGTTCGAAAATCCTAGATGCATACACATGGCCAATCCTAGATGCATACACATGGCCACTCTTATTTCAAGATTAGGGTTTCTCTAGTTGTTTTCTAATATGTCTTGCATGTATTTTTCAGATTTTGCTAGTTTACACTTGGTATTTTTATAAGTAAACTTCCAACTTACTTTGGATAGCACTTGTATATATTTTGTGAACTTTTGTTTGTCTTTCATTGGTTGAATCTTGTTATATTTGTGCTATGTATGTTCAGTTTTGATATGAAGATGAAATGCCATATCTTATGGCAAACATCACAAAACACTCAAAACAGCAATCTCACAGTTCACAACAAAGTTACAAAACAGCAAATGTCACATTCCACATTCCACATTATATTAATTTAGAAAATTCCATATTCCACAATATTAATAACTTAATTCACAACCATACCATTTGATTTTAATTTGACAGGAATACTCACAATGAATTCAGAGAAATAAGTCTCAGATTAGGCGTCACAGTGTAATAATTTGATTCAAAATTTTTCAATCCCTATCAAGTGTCCATACACAATACACAATTAATTATTTAGACAAAAAATATGTCAAATACTATGATGATAAATTAAAAACCCCAAAATTGAATACATTAAAAATTATAATACAAAATAATCTTGCTGTGAAAGGTTAGACATTATACTTCAACTACAAACTATAAAATAGAAAACTGAAATTAAACTTTAACAGAAAAATTAATCTTGGCGTGGGGGTGAGGTGTGGCGGTGCACTCCGGGAGCCGTGAGGGGATGAAATTTGAACGGAGATGTGCTAGATGTGGTGGCTGGAGAGGGGAGTTTGGACTCAGTGGAGGCACAAAGGAGGTGAGACCGTGAGGGAAGTTGGAACTGTGAAGGCTTGAATTGAAAGTCTGAAGCGGTTGAAACTGAAAGTGAAGAAGGGGAAGGGTAGCACGGGGTGTTTAACCCTAGAATGAAATGGTGCCGTTTCATTAAGTTTTGTTTTTAAAACACAGGGCTTAAACGGCGCCCTTTCACTTAAATGAGTGAAACGGCACCATTTTAGATAAGTATATTTAAAAAAATATATATAAAGATAAATAGTCGGCCGGTTCAGCAGCTTTTAGAAGGGTTGAGCAATCGCCGAACTGACCGACGTCAATTTTGTATAAATTATACCGCCGGCTGACCAATTCCATACCGATTTCGGCCAGTTCCATGCAGCAGTTGTCGAATGGAGTCGGTGGCGGTCGGTTTCTATATAGCCCTAGCTACCTGCACCCCCAAGACGTGGTTACCCACATCCTGTACCCAGCCCCCACATGGGCAGGTTTAGGGGTTTGGCCTTGGAATCTGACCCCGCATCCCATGGGCAGCGTGCCCTGTCTGCATGTTGGGGAGCGGATTGGCCCCTTGTCTATCTGTCCACTATCCACCCACAACAAAAAGCAACCAAAAAAATCCAAAACAATATCAAACTATAGATCCATCCCTAAAAGCCACAAATCTATCATCCAACAACAAATCCAACAAATTATAAAGTACATACAGTGACACATGGCAAAAAAAAAAAATCACCACCATAGCACATGGCAAGACCACCATCTAAGCAAACAAACCCACAGCCATTCATGGTCGTGGTTCCACTACCATGCTTCAAGAATGAGACGTTGAGAAAAAGAGTCAAAAACTGAAAATAGGAAAATGAGGAGAAGGAAAAGAAGAAGAAATCATAGAGGGAGAGAAACTAAGAAAGAAGAGAGGAGAGGAGAGGAAAGAAGAAGCGGTAGAGAGAGAGAGAGAGAGAGAGAGAGAGTAGAATGATTTTAAGGTTAAGTGGGGAGGCCTAGGTCAAGCCTGCCCCAACTGCTTCAAAACTTGTGGGCAGGGCACTTCGCCCCTGCATGGCATGGGCAGGGTTGTTTGCACCACCCAGACCAGACGGGGCAGTAGATGGTGGGGTGGCATAGGGTTCACCCAACCCTACTGGGCCTTACTAAAACTTTTCGAAAGTCTTGAGCTTATAATGCAATGATAAAAATTTAAAAAAAATTAAAAAATGTAAATTGAGAACTTCCATAAATAACTAATGTAGTTTGAGACTCTTAGACCTCGTTTACATATTGAAATGAAATGAGATGAGAAATTTAGGAATATTAGTGAAATAGTTTGTGAATAGTAATAAAATAATTTGAGTTAATTTGTTTTATGGGATTTTGGAAAATGAGAGAAAACAAAAATTGAATAAAATTATTATAAGTTGAAATATTTACCAAATATTATTTTTTAATATTATTTTTGTTTTGGATTTGCAAAACATGAATTTTTCTTTTTTGTGTTTTGTTTGGAAGTTTAGAAAAGTTATAATGATTAGGTAATGATTAGATCAAAAAATTAAAAATTTGAAATTGAAAATTGTTGTGTTGTGGTGTTTGGATGTTGAAATGAGATGAGACCATCTTGAAATCTAAACAAAGTTATGTTCTTTGTGTGCCATGTTCTATTCTACAACATCATCTTCACACTAATCATTATTTGGAATGGTCAAATATTTAAAACAAACAAATTGATTCGAATACTGTGTAAGAACACATCATACTGTAAACATAATAGAAGAATAGGTTTTCAATTGTAAAAGAGGAAATGCATTAATACATTCAATCATATTACACACATACATTTTTTCCTTTAATCGTCAATGGCCAATGGACACTATTAACCTCCATGTATTAGTGTTAGCTATCCTTATGATCATGGTTAATCCCAAGACTAGCAGGTAAGAACCAAACCCACTTTAGGAAGGTTATCACTAGGTGCACCATGAATGAGCCAATCTAGCGTTGCAATCTACCCATCAATCTCTGGCTCCACCTTCACAACTAGTAAGCCACCCTGATGTTTTTATCCACCCCTCAATCTCTGGAACCTTTTTTACTATCATGACCTTAAGTCATTTATAATATGTAGTCAATCATTCATTAATAATATTCATTCCCCTATTAAATTTTCACTCTTTTTCTCACCCTTAAACACCAAACTTAGGGAACACCTTTACTCAAAGCAGCTAATATTACATCCTCCATGACCACGAGCTAACACCTTCTAATTTTGTAGTTTTTAAAATTGGGCAATGGCTGACATCATTGACTGACATCCCAAAATTCTAGCAGAATAATCACAAGAGGCATGATCTTATGGTTAGGCTGTTAATACTATTGTAGAATGTAGAGCGTTACTTGATGGTCTTCGTTTATGCCGGAGGTTGAGATTGCGTGATGTTTTAGTAGAATTAGACTCAGCTTTTACTGTTGGTTGGTTAGCATCTAGAATTTGTAGATACTGGTTTCTATGGGATTATTGGGATGAAGTGAAAAGAGATTGCACAGGAGCTTAATGTTCATTTTTGTCACATTTTTCGTGAAGCAAACACGGTGGCAGATTTTTTGGCCAAAAATGGAACTCAAGGCATAAATTCATAATTTCATGGGTCCGATGAACCACAGGATCGTATACGAGGCCTAATTCATATGGACAGATTGGATATGCCTTATATTAGACAGCGATGAAGCTGCTTGTTGTTTAGCAGAGGTGTTTTTCGTGCTGATTTGTAGTGTTTTATTTGTTTTTAGATTTCTGAAATTTATTTTAGCACTTGGGCTTGGTATTTATTTATTTGATCTTGTAAACGTGCTTGAGTTTATTACCACGATTTTCCTCTGCAGGGCTTATCAATAAATTTGGGCGGAAGTCACTTTTGGACATGTGACTATCCTCTGTCTTTTAAACAAAATTAATAAATAGATGCTAATCATCATCTCACACCACACACTTTACATATTTTAAAATTATTTTTATTTTTATTGTTTTATTTTATTCTTGTTAAATTAATTGAGTTGTTCTACTTATCATCCATACACCACATACTTATTATAGGAAAAATGAAAAAAAAAAAAAACTAAAATAGATCTGATGTGTAGTGTATGGGGATGATAAGTAGAATTATTCTAATAACAAATATAATTTATTACATAAAAAATAGTACACATGCACACTTTTTATAATCTTTTATATAACTAAATTTTAAATGATGGATATTTTTATATAAATATCATTTATCGCCAAGGTTAATAGCCAAGGCACAATATTTAAATAAGTCTAAACTTCCAACCTAGGTGATCATAGAAAAACATATACCACCCATCCAGTAACCAACCTATAACTATTGCCAAAGAAACTATGTAAGGAGATCTCTGTTTTGATGGCCAAATTTTGGTGGGGGAAGAAGCATAATGTGTAACGCCTGTATTTGTGGTGGGTCCTTTGGAAAATGATTTTAATAAAAATAGACGGAAATTACGATTCCTTTTGAAAATTTCTTTTCTTTCATGCCAAAATACAAAAGACTCCATGTTTATAAATAAAACTTGTTTTCTTAATTAAAAGTTATAGCAAAAAATATTAAATTTCATAATTAAAGTCTCTCGTATAAAATAACATGCTTAGGCTTTCGTGCTCTCCCCTTGGGGCTATGTCTGTTCTGACGCGTCATGCTCATCTTATCCCTGGGAGAACACACATTAAAACTAAAATAAGTCGATAACTCGTAAGCATTACTTCATATAGTAAGCATATATGAACGTAGGTTTTTAGTCATGCATTCATCACTCCATATATATCATACATAAACATGCAATTCTTTTTTTCAAAAGTTGCGAGGTGGGGTTTTTATTTAAAAATGTTTTTTTCTCTTGAAACAGTCCACCACGCATCGCTACCTTCATTTCTTAAAGAGTCTGTTTATGCATACATCTTTTCTTATATACATGCATTCTTTCTTAACATGCATACATTCTTTCTTATCGCTTTCATTGGCCATTGCACATTATTGCACCCCATGTGCTAGGGTTAGTGGTCTTTTAAACTTGACTCCGCCTGTGACCATGGGTTGGAAATCCATTCCGTTAGGGTGCTGCACTAGGTGCACTACCAATACTACTTACCTGGCATTGCAGTCTGCCCTATCAATTCCTTTGGTACCTTTCCATTTCCGTTCATGTGACCGTTACGTATCTTCATACATCATGCATTCAGTCCATTCATTTCTTTTTAGTCCTTTCATTCCTTTTCAGTCCATTTAGTCCTTTACAGTTCTAACAGTCCTTTCATTCAGTTCTTACAGTTCTTAACAGTTCGTAAAAAGTCATTTTAAAAGCATTGGACATTTTAAAAACAGTTTTCTTTCTTGGCATTGTTTAAAACGTCAATTCGTGCATCTTTTAAAGCATCGATTCGTTTCATTTCATGAACATACATACAATACATACCACGTATAACATTCATCCACATGCATACACTTACTTACTTTGGGTGCGTGAAAACGAAACTTTGGGAGTACGGTTTGCCATTCATTGAGGTTGTATATAATTGAAATAGTCATTTTGGTGTAAGGAAGACTTTAGATATGTTTCATGAATGTTTATGGAAATATTATTTGTCATTTATAGACTTTGCATATAATAGAATCATGCATACTACTACTTCATATTCTCCTTTTGAAGTTGTTCATGGTTTTAATCCACTTACTCCTTTAACTTTGATGTTTTGCCTTGTTGATTACAGGAGTAGCTTGGATAGACCTTGTCAAATTTTTGAGAAAATTTGTAGTGGATCTTCCAAGTAAGTATCATGTCTATTATTTTCAATGTTACTAATCTTTTTCACATTGATGCAGGTGGAGATTCGAGATCGAGTCCTTTTGAGGAGAGGGGAAATGATGGGCTCCGAGGTGGACCGAGTCTTAAAGATCCCTTGCATGTTCTAAATGCGGCAATCACAAGATCGAGAGCTAAGAAGAGCAAAGAAGCAATGTAACAATTGGTGCAATTTGAGACGTGTCTAGCAAGAGCCCAACATTCAAGATGGGCTTGAAGGATAAAAATCCAGTTTTGATTAATTTAATATAAGCTATGGAAGAGGGCACCAACATGACTTAAAGGCTTTGGGGCAATTTAAGGCTTTCAATTTGTTTAATTCATTAGATGACTTATTTTATTAGTTTAGAATAATTAGGTTTACTATGAGAAGGACTTAAGGGTATGTTGAAAAAGTTATTATTTTGTTGAACTAGGGTTTCAAGAGGGTTATTGTAGCCGTGGCACTATTCACTCAGGGGCATTTTTGGAAGATGAGGCTTTATTTTACCTAGGGTTTTGTGAGGTTTTAGTTTAAATACTCTTTAATGCCTCATTTTGAAGATATATGTGAAAGTTTATAAAAATTAATAAATTTTATTCATTGTGAGTTGAGTTTATCTCCTTTTATTCTTGATTGAACGTTTGAACTTATCAAAGGTAAATCACAACCATTATGGCATACCTCCTTTGTAATCTGGGTTCTTGAGATAGGTTTTTCAATAGGTTTAGATTTTTATATAATCTAGGTTCTTGGAACCAGTTCATCAATGGGTCTTGATTCTTCCATCCATTGACTTGATTTTGGCTTTCTTGCTTGAGTATTCAAATTGATTGTGGGTTCAAGGGATTCCAATTCCACAGGTTCATATCATCGAGCCTTCTGCAAAGCCTCCTTATTGAAAGAGATGGTGCTAGCAGCTTGAACTTCAGCCAATTGAGCTCTTGCTTGTTGAATTTTCTTATGCACTAGACCAAAACTGTGCTTATTCCATTTTGAGAGGCTCTCACTGCAACCAGAAAGTTTCTACAAAACATCACCTAGTGGTCCTTGTCTAGAGTTTACATGCCGAGCCTATTCTATAACCTTTCCACAATGTTCAATTTCCATCCACATTACTCTGAACCTAAAGGGTTTTGGACCTTTTAATCTTGAAAAACCCCCCTATGTTTGTAGAAAAATTGGTATATGGTATGAATGTACTGTTGTGCCATGTATAACCTTAGCATAAGGAAAAACTCTGCCCCATGCATGATTTGATAGAATTCTATCCAACCTTTTACAAATATTATGCTCCCCTTCTCTATTATTCCACCACGTAAAATTAACTCTTTCATACCCCAGATCAAGAAAAGCACAGTCATCAATTACTTGTCTAAAACCCTCCATCTGTTGCTCAGATCTATCCTTCCCTCAACTCTACTAGTGATCTCATGAAAATCACCAAATACTAACCAGCTCTCATGATCCCCAGTATTAAGAAGCCTTAATAGCTCCCAAGCTTCTGCTCTTTTGTTTGTCTCTAGATGTCCATAGAGACTTGTAAGTTTCCATTGTTGTCCTCCTCTACTATCATCATTTACCAAGGCATCAATATGATTCTTTGAAAAATAGTGTATTGTTAAGTTCACCTCACATCTCCACAGCAAACGAAGTCCTCTATTTCTCCCTTCACAGTCCACTGTCAAACAATTTTCAAAACCAATTTGATATTTAATCCTCCCCATTAATCTAATATCTAATTTTGTCTACTATAAAAAAATGACATCAAGAGCTTCCTTCTTGACCAAATCACGAAGGGCACGAATTCCACGTAGATTCCCAAGCTGACGTGAATTCCAACTTAAAATTTTCATGGCTTCTGACTAGGCTAAAACTCAGCCTCCACCAATCTCTTATTGTTTGTGTTAACCTCAATTTCCATCACCTTTCTTTGTTTATATATGAATCTGAACATCCCCATTTTCCTCCACCATTAACCCGTTCCTCTTTTGGGAACAATTCAAATTGTGATTTGTATTCCCCTTCCCAGTTATTTTCCTGCCTTTGCCACTTTCTCCCATTTGGCAGTTCTTGAATCTCTCTAGCCTAGACTAAAACTGCACCATCGTGGGCTCCCTCTTTTCATTTTTGTTGGGCCTTAACGAAAACAGTACTATTAGCTTTAGAGCGCCCATCACCATGCATAACTGTAATTTGCATTAGTAGTTCTTGTTCAATGTTCCTTTCTTTTAGCTTCCAAACCTCTTCTCCTCAATTTGGCATGTCTACATTTTTAGAAACGTCCCTCTTTAGCTCCAATGACCCAGCATAACGTCCCTTTCATTAGAATTATCATTCTGATGATTCTTGCTCCCTCCATTACTCCTTATAACACTCAGCTCAGAATCAGCCTTATTTGCAACCATATTTCCTGCACTTTCCTTTGCATGCTAGAATGGTCATGGTACTGGAGGATATCAACCATGCACTGCCTACTGGTCATGCTAGCAATAGACATTACCTGAGAAACCACCAGTTCTCATCCATGGACCAAAAGGGAACCTGTCATCAATGAACACCCTTGATTATTCTACCACAGTCTTTATGGTTGTGTCCCAGCCTAGCACATACATAACAGAAAGTGGGTAATCTTTCATAGATGAATCGAATCCAACATACTCCATAAGTTACCAGATTTATACATTTTTCCCCTATCAAAGGTTTTGTAACATCCAAACTAACTCTGACCCTAATGAACTCCCCCCATGCAACCTCATCCTTCTCCACGTCAACCTCCTCCACTTTGCCAATACTACTACCAATCATTCTTACCACCTTTAATTCATAGCATGCAATGGAAGATCATAAAGCCAAATCCAAAAAGCAGCCTTTGAAATACATATCTTATTGGCTTGGAGTTCCCCTTCAAACGGTTTCATCAAGACAAGATTTCTATCAAACTCGACCTCTGATCTTCTAACTCAACCAGCTCTAATCTAGATCAAAACTCATTGAACCGGATTTTCTTCACAAGTCAACACACCTTCTTCAATGTCTGTTTGAAAGCCTCATGGTTATAATGCTTGTCAGTGAGTAGAGACACAAACAAACAACGTTCTCCTCTTTGTTTTGATTCCTCTAGCAACACTTCCTCTACTACAAACTCCTCCTTCTCCTACTCCGACAGTGACAACCTTTGACACAAGTCTTGTTGATTGTCCTCCATCGAGGAATGTCAATACAAATGTAGCACCTTGAACTTGTAATATGATAGGAAGAAAAACCTCCACGAGCTCTAAAACTCTCAAGAGGAAAAAGAAACAAACGCCAAATTAAAACTCTCTAAATATAGCCCTTCTATGATGTGGTGAAGTTTGTGGGGTTCTTTGAACCTGCCAAGGGAGGAGTTAATGTGGAGAGTAAGGAATGGAAAGAATATTATTAATATATAGGAAGACATAAGAGCTTTAACCCCCATCAGCTTGTTGATGCATACAAGCTCCAATTAATATACTCAACAGGAGTTCAAAAGTGGTGGAATTTATAGATCCAGAAAAGGGTGTGTGGAAGTGTTGGGCAAAGAACATGCAGACACAATTTTCAATATATCTCATAGTACGCTAGGCCTCAAAGACAAATAGATTTAGGGCTTTACAAAGTCAAGAAATTTCTTGGTGAAGAGTGTCTATCATCTAAACATGAGCCTAAAGCAAAAGGTTAAAGGTGAATCCTCTAGCACAATCTATAATAGTATACTTTGGAAAGATATGTGGAAAATGAATGTTCCTAGAGTGGTTAAAAACTTCATTTGGAAAGCAGTAAATGACTGCTTACCTACTAGGGGAATTTGGTAAGAAGGAAGATCATTGAAAATCCCATGTGTCCTATTTGCAATAGAGAAGAATAGTCAGTCTATCATTCACTTTGAAGTTGTGATGCATCTACAGATGTGTGGGGCAGAATCTACTAGCCCTATTCAGAAATGGTCTAGCAATGAAAATGAATTCTTCATAGTCTGGAAGTTGATGGTGCAAAAACTGAAACAAAAGGAATTGGAGAAGGTTGCAGTTATTATGAGGAACATATGGCTAAGAAGGAATATGGTTATTTTTTAGGATAATTTCACAAGCCCAAAAAGGCTTATAAGAATGGCTTTGGAGAATCTAGAAGAGTATCAGGTGGCACAAAATAATCAAGAGGCACCAATGTTGAAGGGCTAACTTAGAGTGGAGCTAGATGGAAGAAGCCAGGAGGTAATGAGGTGAAAGTTAATTACGATGCATCCTATGATTCAAGAAACAAGAAAATGGGTGCAGGAATTATCATTAGAGATGGGGAGGGAGAGATTTTAGCATCATTGTGCATGAGTAAGATGAGAATAAACCAACCCATTATAGCCGAGATCTATGCTTTGTGGAGGGCAGTGGAATTTTGTACAAAGTTGAATTTTTTCATAGTGATTTTTGAAGGGGATGCATTGGTGGTGATAAAGGCTGCAAATAGTAAGGAGGGGGTCTGGACGTGGTATAGGCAGCTAATAGAAGACAAAGAAAATTTTTATTAGTAGACCAGATTGGAAAATACAACACATGTATAGGGAATGCAATTAAGATAAACTTTATAAAGCCCATCTTCCACAACACATGTGTGGAAGGGGATACAACATAGTTACTTGTAATGAAAATGATGATTTCCTATCAAAATAAGTTTATTCTCTTTGCAAATAGTCATTCTCGTTATAAATATTTGTTTTTCTTATAGTGACAATTGAAGTCATGGCAAGTTCATAAATAGTGCAGTTCATTGTTCAGGACTAACCAATGGTTGATACCCAATTCTTGTTCTTTATAATCTTCGGCTAGGGAAAATAGTAGCATATATAATAACTAGTATTGATCTACCCAAGTCACAAGTGGCCTAAAATACTCCTCCACTGATGTCCTGACTCCTTATGCATGGGAACGATCTGTTGAGGGTGATGGGTACGATTGGGTCAAACTTGATAGATCTAAGGTCATTGTTTTAATTATGATGTGTGTGCCATTGAAGTCTGAAAGAGACATGAAAGCATGGCATGCATACAACCCATGCACAACCTAAGCTATATTCAAGTCTTATGCATTAATCATTTTGTGACATTTCGTAGAGGAACCACAAGATTGTCAACCAAAGGGTTGAATGGAGTTGTTAATGGATAAATGTGCACAATAGATTGGAATAGAGGAAAGAGTCATCCCTGCGCTTCGAAGGAGATTCAAGCCTTGGTGATTCAATCTGAAGCCCACGAGGGTGTTTTGGGGCTTCGATATGATACTCGTATGTGCATCCATAGCAGTAAGTAGTAAAAGAGTACATGAAATGTAAATAGAGAATGAAACATGTATTTAAGTGGTTCTACATAAAGCTTACGTCTACGAGTCGGTTGGAGGGTAAATCTACTATAATGAGAATATTTTACAAACTATCATGGTCTCTCATATCTCATAGTACGGTGGGGCTTGGTGACCCCCTTAGCCTGGAGAAGATAATATTGACATATTTTCTCATGGTGAGGTTGAAGAAGATCCCTCTATCCTTTCACAATAGTCACCAAGAAGTCCCCATTTATTGAGGCCTTAGGGGTAGTCACTCAGAAATGTCACCTTTATGTCACTTCCCCATCTCCCTTTTGTTTGTCTGACTTGCCTTCCTCACTTAGCTTTTGGCTTGTCTTGTCCCTTCCTTCATTTTGCTTCCTGATGATTGCTTTAAGGGGGACTGGACCTGGTATATTTACCCCCAATAGTATGCTCGTGATTCTTAAGGTCAATTTGCTCAATAAGAAGGCCTTGAGAATTTTCAAGTCAAGCCATGAAAAAGATAGTCTATAGAAACCTATAGAGAAATTAATTCCGAGAAGTGGTCCCTATTTTTCAGTTGTTTGTGCAAAGCAATGAAGGTCTCCAAGCACAGAGAGAAGACTTGCAAAGTTTATAGTAAGAGCCCTGAGGTGATTTGGCTGTTTGCAAAACTCAAGCTTGAGACATTTGTTTGTATGAACAGAAGGAAGAATCACCTAGTGTACTAATGATGGCATGCAACTGTTTATCGTTTAGCAAAGAGTGCATCTTTTTATTGATAGTAAGGTTTTGTTTCTGATGGGGTTAGTGGATTTTTTGCCCATTGAGGTGATATTATGTGGACCCTCCCAATTTGGTATTGATGTTAGAATTTATTTGTTGTGACCCACGATAAGTGGTTAGGGAGCCTATCAACCCTTTTGGGTCCATCTTAGGCAGTTTACTGAGTCAGAAGGCTCTTTCCTAGAGGTAACCTACTGGCAGCGGTTGTGGTGCAAGTGTCAAAACTTAGCATTTGCTGGAGTAGACATTATTCTAGCATTGATGTCCAAGAGCGAGTGTGAGAACACTCAGCTTTTATGTGAGGGGGGAGATGCTCGACCATGCTAAGTGTGAGGGTGGAGCTAAGCTTGGAGAGCTAGGCAGGAGATGGCCTAACTGTGCTAGGTGTAGCATGGAGCTTGGCTTGGAGAGCTAGGCAGGAGTTGGCTCAACCACACTAGGTGTGAGAGTGGAGCTCAGCTTGGAGAGCTAGGTAGGAGATGGCTCGACTACATTAGGGAGGAGCACGAAGCTCAACTTTGCTGAAAGAGATGCTTGATTGCATTGAGGGGCAACCTGTGTGCTTGAGTAGGGTGAGACTCAACAGAAGATGTACTTGGCCATGTTGAGGGAGGCTAACTCGACTACTTGAGTGTGGTTGAACCCAATGGGAGATGTGCTCGATTACGCTGCTTTTGCTGGAGCTGTGACTGGAGATGGGTCTCGAACGTACTACTTGGGAGGGAGAGGAGTCTTGACTGCACAACTATGGTGGGTGACAGATCTCAAACCGCATTACTATGGTGGGAGACAGAGCTCAATAGCAACAAAAAACCAAACAGGTTAGTGTAAATAATTCAAATCACAAGTTTGAGATTTACAAACCTGAGTCATTTCCCTATAGGGTGGTGAAGGCTTGAGGCCCACGGGCAGTCATGCTTTGGCAATGATAAAGATATGGGGTGCCTACGATACTGAATGGTCTATTACGACGAAAAGAGATTAAGATTCCCAATAGGGGCTTTGTAGTTGATGTTTCATGCCACGTGGGTGATTTCCAACAAAGTATGTTCCCAAGGCGTGCAGCCACTCGAATTCTCATGAAACCTCAAGGAGTTTTGTGGAGAGAAACTTTAAAAACCAAATTTCTTAGTAAAAATGAGATTTAAATAGTAAGTTCGAGAAAAGTAAACTAGGGTTGAGTTAGCTATTGGTTTCAACTCTTCCTTGACTAAGATTGCTCACATATATGACTATTGAGTTGTAGCGATGAGCGAAATTCAATGTTCACATATCTTTCAGATTAATTTCCTTGGTGATTTGCTGAATATGGCCGACGAGCTTTATGTTCGCTTTTGAGGTGGGACCGATGGGCCTATGTGCAACAACCCATTAGAAATTCAATGGTGAAATTTCTATTGATTTTATGAATCTCGTGAAAACTTCATAAGTTTTCACGAATCGACCAATCGCGTAAGTTTTAGTCTATCAACATAGTCAGTATTATCACTCATTACAGTGCCAGAAGCGCGATTTTAATTGTTTGAGATAGTTAGAAGTGTCAAAATGTGTTATAGTCTGTGCCATTAGACTCAGTTGATTATTTAGAATTTTATGGTGCAATAAGTTTATTTTCATATAGTCAGACAAAATGCCTGATCAAAATAGCATTTTTATTTTTAAGAGCACTTTGGGGTTGAAATTCAGTAAACAAAATTTCATGTAGGTTCATATGGTTATTTAGGATTTTTCAGTACTAAGTTTATTGTTTACTTTTTTGGAGTGAATAGTAACTTCGGTAAGCGCACCAAGTGTAGTGTTTTAAAATCACAGTGTGGAATGTCCAAATTAGGTTAAAGGAATTTTATTTGAATAATTAGAAAGATTTTGGCCACACATGATGAATAGTAATAGACACTTGGCACCATAATGAACCATTTGATGGACTCTAAAAGAATCAAGGTATGAAATCATGCCACTTAAATAAAACTCTATTCCATCTGACAAATCGAATTGTATCAAACCAAAGAGGATTTCCCAACCTAGTAAAACCCTATATGGTTGGAATCCCATTGAGAAGATAAAAATATGATTGAAACCGAAATCCTAAACGATTTTAGCCAAACCCTAGAGTTGACCTTAAAAACTAAATCAATTTCTAGTATTATGTTTAGTCACTTGATTGAATCACTTTCACATATTTTTAATCCTTAAAATTTATGTTATGACACCATTAACCAACCTTTTACACCTTGGATATTTGATTGGGCCAAGAAAAATTTAGATTTGGGCTTGATAGAACCCAAAACCCTCTTTAAACCCGAAATTGAGGCTCATTCAGTTAAGGTCCACAAATTTGGCTACTTTAGCATTTTTTTTCTCAAGAATGCCTAGAGTGTACTTGAAGTGCAGGGCTAGAAGCCACCTCACTCTTCTACTTTTGCGAGGCACCTTGGAGAGAAATATATTGGGAGAATTTGCCCCCTGATTTGGTTGGCAAGACCAACACACAAGCTCTTTCTCAACCTTATCATCTGTCCTCACTTGTTCAAGAAGCCCACCAGCCTATTTTACACACAACCCATCTCTTCTTTCCACTTTTCTTTGAAAGAACATAAAAGACTCTCTCTCTCAGGCAGCTTTTCTAAGTCCTTTTGCATGCCTGTTTCAAAGCTTTTGTAAGTTTTTTCCCACAAAGTTTCTTTCATGAAAGTAATTCTGAGTCTAGTTTACATGGATACCTTATTTGTTCCATTTGAAGATCATTTGATCGGTTAAAAGTTGTTTAAACCCCAGAAAGGTCGTTCTGGGCAATAAACTGGAGAGTGTGTTATATTTTGAAATTTTTGACCAAGCTAATCGATAGGTCCTAGTCCAAAATTTTTATAGAGTATTGTTAACATGTGTATATGATTATGGTTTAGGATTTTCTGCACGATTAAAGTTTTGAGAAAATATTTTCTTAGATCTAGAAACTTAGAAACTGGAATAGGAAAAACAAATTCTCTTTTAAGAAAGTTTGGATCTTTTGTGGTTTAAACTTATTCCATAGCTTTGATATTTTAATTTGAGGATCCTAAGCCTCTTATATATATGTTAGAATATTATTTTGAAAATATTTGATGTTAGTTTCAAATATATAAATTTTTATGCAAGAGGATATTCAATTAGGCCAAAGGATTGATGGTCTTAACTAAATCCATGTTTTGGATGATTTTTGACCATGTGAATTTGAAGCTTGAATCTGTTTTAGGACACATTTTGAAACTATGTGATTTTTTAGTTTGAAGATCACATCTTTTTAAGTCATGGATCAAGAGGTTGATCAAAACTAATTGAGAAACAAAATTGGGTTTTTGGACTTAGAGGGAAGCCTAAAACTTCAAGTGTTTTTTTGGTGATTTTGATGACTTTTGTTGGTGATTCAAAACATGTTTATTCATAGAAATATGTTATTAATATGTTAGAAATAAGATTTAGATTTTTTGAAGTTCCTGGAGATGCTTTGAAATCGATCAAACCTTGTGATTCAAGGATTTGCATTTTTAGTTAAAAAGTTTGGATCTTTTTACTAAAAATTTTGGTGTTGATGATTAGCATATTTTTATTGGATGTTCTAAGAATGTTTTAAACTTAAGATAGAAGTATCTTTGTTGCAAAAATGTGGTTTGATCATAAGTTTTGAAATTTGAAGAATTGCAGCAAAAATCAAGGGGAATAGCCTATATATGTTTCAGCCCCTATGAGGTTTTTATAGTTGTGTCTAGTTTTAAGTTTTTTTGAGTTCATATTTGAGTTTAAGACAAAATTTACATGAGATATGTAAAGTTTAATGATTTTTGGAGTTAAGACGCAAAATCCTTAAGTTATAGGTAAAATTGTCATTTTCCCACATGGAGATGGTAAAATGATAATTTCACTCTAAGTTAGCATTTTTTCATGTTTCTAACTGTTAATGATTATTTTTTAACCTTTAGAATCATTACTTACAGTTCCTAAGATATTACCCCATCCTAGTGAAATTTCCTAGGTTGACGAAATACTGTCAACAGGTTACGAATGGCGCCTAACTAGTTGGTCATTGGAGCACGCAGGCACTAATGCCAATGGAGCTAAATTTCATTTCTCGTGGGGTCCACAGCAAGTGTGGCACGTGTTAACGCACTCACATCTAGTACAAATACATGTGTTGTGATGCAGTAATCGACAAGGACACATAGCTCTAGGGGAACCATGTAGTACCCATAAGGTCACATTTAATCAGTTAAGGAACAAGATTCCAAGTTCATGCTAAGTTCAAGTTCATGTCAAGTAAAGTCTCAGATCAAGCTCCTGTCAAGTTAAGTCTCAGATCACTTATGAAATAGAAACGCTTAACTAAGCGATGATGCGACGTTGATGATAGTATAGTAGTTAACTTAAATTACTACGTATACTTATGGAGTTGAATCTCCAGCACACTTATGATCACAACCAATTTGGATAAATGTTGTTATCTTAGTTGCTCAGTATGTCTTTATGTACGAAGTATATTTTAAGTATTTAGATATTTTCAATTTGGTGCAGTATTGCTAAAGAAAAAAATTATCTGCTGTGAATATTGCATAATGCTAGATGCATGTTAGGAGCATTGCATCTTATATGTCATGAATAAGAACAGGTAACATTGTGTTGCCTGTCTCGATGCTTCAAAATTTTGTCTGATCCCAAGCAAAATTTGGGGGCATCACAACATGGTCCATGACTGTTGGTCAAGTTTAGTTACATTTGCACTAGGCGCCATGCTCATTCATGCCTTTAGGTTTCGAGTTGGTGCATCAATGTATGTTTGTGATCCGGTTGCGTGTTGCATGCGATACTACGCGAAGCAACTGTGGCTAGTAACCATGGGCAAGCAGTACTATAGGCAAGCAACTCATTGTGGTCAAGTAACTTACTGTGGCCGGGTAACTCCTTTGGCAATTGGCCATCACTGTGGGCAGCCACTGGCAATGGCTCCATTAACTCATACTGTGCACTTAAGTGCATGGGCAAGGAAGGTCCTCTCGAGGGTGGAACGTTGGGTGCATGGCATTGTGCATGTGCTATATATGCACAGTGCACTGAGTTGTATGGGTGATGAACAATCTCTTGCCCATTCTTTTTTTGTAACAATGTTATCCAAAGTAATAAGATAAAAATAATGACAAATGAAAATGTGAGGGGAATCTTATCTGCTCATTCAAAGATGACTTCAGAAGTTGAAAAATCCTCATTCTCCCACTTCCGGTGTAGAGAATAAGTCGATCCATAAATAGCACCAACTGTTAATGCATAAATTCGCACAACACACTTGAATAGAAGAAAAAGGCATCACTAACTCACGGAGGACATTTGGGCCTCAGCAATTCCGTCTAACGCCCATGATAGCGGTTTAGGACATTGGTACTATGTCCATACATACGTCCATAGTAGTAAATAATAATAGAATACAGAAAATGTAAATAATGAATTAGACCTGGATGTTTGTGGTCTTTCATATCTCACAATACAATGGGGGTCGGTGATCCCTTTAGCCTAGAGAAGATAGTATCTTTGGAGTTTCTCGTGGTGAGGTTGAAGAAGATCTCTCCATCCTCTAGCAAGAATCGCCCTAAAGTCCCCCTTCATTGAGATTTTCAGTGAGAATTGTCAACTTTATGTCACTTCACCATCTCCCTTTTGCGTTTACGGCTTGCCTTCCTCCCTCAACTTTTGCCTTGTATCGCCTCTTCCATCTTTTTGCTTCCCAACAATTGTTTTATGGTGGATTAGACCTAGTGCATCTTGGTTGTGGTACATTTACCCCCAACGTGTGTAATCAATAGATCAAATCAGGGTTGAGCTAGAGAGAGAATTAAAGAAAAAAAAAATGAACTTGCAATTGTAAACATAGAGGAGTGAGAAGGGGAAGGGTTTGGTTCAGAGGTGTAAAAAAATACCAAAAAATCAGTTGAACTGGACCAGACCGTTTGTAAACGGCTCGGTGTAGTACCGTTTCTTAATAATCAAAACTGGTCCTAAACCAGTGCAGTACCGATTTTCATATTTTGAAAATTGGTTAAAACCAAACTAGACTAGTATATATATTTATAATGTTTTATATTATATTATATATATTATATGCTAAATTTCTAATTAACATAACATGAAATTCTAATCTTATTATTCAAGTATATTAATCTTATAACATAAAATTAATTTTATAAATTTAAAATAACATTTGATATAACATATAAGTTTTAATCATTTAACATAAAATTTTAATCTTAAAATAAATATTAATATTAAGTTATTCATGTAAACTTACTTTTGATATATATATATATATATATAATGTAGTTATACTAAAATATAAATAGACTACTAGTTATACTATAATATAAATTACTAACATAGATAATTCGTAAAACTGAAAAAAAATGGAATGGACTGAAATTGAAAACACCGAAAGTTCTGGTTTTGGCAGTGTATCGGTTCAGTATTGGTTCTTAAATTTTTAAAACCAGTATATACTGATTCGGATCAAAAAAATATACAAAATCAGATCAAATCAAACCCATTACACCTCTATTCCAATGAGAAAAAATGAAAAAGGGATCATCAAGTTTGTCTTTTAGGGGTTCAACTAAAGAGAGAGAACAAAATTCTAAGTAAAAGTAGTTGCTTAAATGGTTTTGTTTCTTGCATTTATATATGCCCACCAGCATGTCAAATTTTACGAATGTTACTGGAAGGGATATTTGGTACCTGCATCCTGATAGGCCCACCAAGTGTAATGAAAGCCCAATGGTCCATTGCAAGCCCAAGGATGGGTCTTGTGGATATATATTGTGGATAATACATAATGCCTCCAACTGATCAAGAAGGTGATCATTCCAATTAATATAGAGAGTTTTCAAAATATACTTCGAACGTTGGTCATCATCACCATCGTCATGCCTATATAAATAATACTTAAAGGTAACACATATATTCATTCATACACTTATATTGAGATCACTTATCTAACTTAGGCATCGGATTTCCACCAAGCACCCCATGCCACCCTCTCATTTCATTGCAGGTATCCGTGCAGTTGGTGGTGTGAAATACACGCTTCTGCCTAGTATGTCATTTACATTGCAAGATTTGATCTGTCCCAAGATCTTTTGGAAATGATAAAATGCAGCAGCCTTGATGCTAGTCTCCCCATTAACCATGTGGCCGTTATCATCTTTAATGGAACAGTCTTTAGGGCTCTCAGGACTTCAATTCCTTTTAGAAAAAGAAGGGCGTCCCTTACTCCATTCATACTGAATGGCGGGACGGGTGAGAAAGACGATTAGTAAAACAAAGGCGAGAGAGATAGATTCAGAAGAAGAATGAGGCCTTTGCGTAGAAGTCATTCAAAAAGTAGGAAGGCTGATAAAGAACTTGTTTCTCATAATAGTGAACTTCTTGCTGAGATAGTATATGGCTCTTTCCTTCCTACCTGTTTCATCGTGTTGACCAAGGACACAACTCATGGATGCTTCCATTACTGACAGATACATCAGGAGAGGTCGACCAGGCATTAGCGATACCAAGAGCTATCATAGGCAACCCAAGATTAAGAGATGAACATGACAGAGATGGAAGTGAAGCTGGCGGATGTTGAAGAAAAGCTAAAAAGGGCAACGACCTTGGCGGAGCAGCTAAGGAAAGAGGACAAGGAGTTGAAAAAACAAATTCGCCACCAGTCAACAACAACCAGACAGAAGGAGATGCGCAAAGTGCAGGTGGGATCAATGTCAAGGAGCTAGAAAAGAAGAGGCTACATGATGAGCTGAAGAGCCTTGTGGATAAACACTAGGAGATGAAGAAAAATGGGAGGATCCTCCTCCGTTGAGCAGTTGTTGAACCAAACAAATCTCCCCTACAGTGCTGAGATGATGGCAGTACCACTCCCGCCCAAGTTCAAAGTCCCTCAAATTGATATGTATGATGGGTCCAAGGATTCTGTGAATCACTTAGAGAATTTCAAAGCACACATGACTCTCCATGACTTCCCTAGAGAGGTCGCTTGTCGTGCCTTCCCACTGACCTTGAAAGGGATTCCACGCAGTTGGTTTGGAACTCTATGACCAGGGTCCATTGACTCACTCAAAAATGAGTAGCACTAAAGCTATCCCAAGTGCAGGAGAATGTCGTGTAATAATTATGAATAAATTCCTAGATCGTCTCCTCAGGGAAAGTTTACTTAAAAAATCAAACTCGTTGAAAAAGGTGAAAACTTCACAAAGAGAAAATAAAATGATGGTATGTGCAAAGGATGGGAGAGGACACTAGTCTTGGACTATATTCATATTTTTGGATTTTGATTGTCGGATGGGAATGTAAAGGACTAATAGATTAAACTCAGAAATTAATAAAACTAAATTAAGAATTAAACTAAATTAGGAAGTAATTGATAAAACATGCACTGAAAATTGAAAAGCCTCAAAATCAATGTTCTAGGGTTCATCATTGTATTCAAATCACAAATTCTAAAATTAAACCACCGTAATTGCAATCACTATTAAAATAAAAGCTTAACGAACGATAAAAATAAATAACATGAATTAAATGAATAACAAATAAATTACTCAAACGTCTAAATCAAAATTCTCCAAAATAATTCAGAAACTCAAAACTGAAATGAAATAGCAAGTAGGGAATTGAAAAGATTAAGCCAATTGAATGGAGATGAAGATTCGAAGTGGTGGAGGAGGCTGAGCTGCAGTGGCAATTGGACCCCTCAAGGAGTTCTTCAATCTGTTGCAGTGTGAGTGAATGATCTAGTGGAAATTATGTAGCTGCGTGAATGATCGATTGTATGAATCCTCCTCTCTGAATCTGAACGAAAATCAAAGGAAAAATAAATTCTAAGTGTTTCTCTAATCAAAACAGAGTTTTCCAGGCCAAAAGTCGGCCATAAGATGTAAAACATTATTTATATACTCTGACGGCGGAATAAACACTAATTTGTAAAATGCGATATTCGCTCGAGCGGAGTGTCGAGCGAACATCGAGCTTTCGACTCTGCCTAAATTTGCTCGACCCTCCGCTCGAGCGAACATCGAGCATTCCACTCTGCCTGACTTCGCTCGAGCGGCCAAATGCCTCCGCTCGAGCGATCTCCTTTCCCGCACACCTGCTCGAGCCCACTGTCGAGCGGAAGTCGAGCGTTTGAATATGCCTGAATTCGCTCAAGCGGCGGCTTTTAATCCATAGTAATCAACAGTTGATAAAATTAAAGCAGAAATTCATGCTTTTAATCAATTAAAATTACAACTTTGATTTATTCATTTTTCCATATAAAACCAATGATAACATAATGAAAGAATTAATATATATTGGTTCCATAAGCATTAAAAATGCAATAATTCAGCTCAATCACACCCCCTAACTAGCATTTTCCTAATCCTTGAGCAAAATAGTGAAAATTAATTGAGATGAATATTGCATAAAGATCGAAATTCAAACAAAAACAATCAAACACAATTATAAATTCTCACAAAAGTGACACGTTACTACTCAACCCCCAAGGGTTATACCCACCAAGACTATCTCAGCAATCTTTCACATAGAATTAAGGCAAATGTCTCAGAACTCAAATGTGTGTGTGGAGCTAGATCGGTTGTGTGTTCCTCATTACTAGCCATGATTTGCCATAGGATTTTTCAACCTTAAGATTAATCATTGCTGATTCTAACTACCTCAAAGCCCAAGGGACTAGCAGTTTTTACGCCAGCTCTGTTTTTAAAGGTTGGACACTCAACCCCCAAAGTCTTGGGTAACTGTTTCTAGCCCTTTTTACTTAGGAAAGTTCACTAAGTCGCCTTTATTCATTTTCTCTCCTTTTTTTTCTTTTTGTTTTTTTCTTTTCTTCTTTTCTTTTCATTCTAATCTTTTCAAATCCTTTTCCTTTTTTTTTCTTTTTTTTTCTTTTTCTTTTTGGCATGGCTCGGTAGTCCTACAGTTTACTTCTCCAGTGTTAAATCAATGAATGGTAAATAAGGAACACTACAAGCGTAAACATGTGCAAAATGTCCTTCAAAATTTACCTTTCGTTCTACAAAAATTTTATCAAGTTTCATCTCAATAAGCATAACATCCTAGTGTTTCAAGCCATATATCAACAAAATATGATGCATCAAAAATCATGCTCTATATTTAAGCTTGAAAATAAATCTTCACAAATGATCCCGCTCAACTACTCCACCAAGATGCTCAAATTTCACAAATCTTATTTTTTATTTTTTTATTTTTTTTAAACTGTGCACACATGCTACCCCCAACTAGTGAGAGACATAGTCCTCAATGAGTCGAACGAAAGAAAACAAAGTGCACAGAAAAAACAAGCAAAACAAACAAACAATATGAAATATAAAATCAAAGCAAAAGAACAAATAAAAACAAAGCAAGTAAAAAAAAACTGTAAAGAAGGAGAAGCAAATCAAAACACTTCCCTGGGGTCTTGCACAAGCAAGATCTCTTCATGTGGATCAAAGACCTTCAGAAATGACTTTAGACGTTGTTCGTTCACAGTGAAGCTATTACCATTCTTCGGATTGACAATGTCTACCACACCATGAGGATGAACGGTCTTTACAATGTACGGCCCACTCCATTGGGATTTCAACTTTTTAGGAAAAATGTGCAAACAAGAATTGTAAAGAAGGATTTCCTGGCCAAGTGTGAAATGCTTTGGATGAATTTTCTGATCATGCAGAATTTTCATGCGTTCCTTTGCAAGCTGAGCATTGTCATAAGCATTCCGATGAGCTTCATCCAATTCATTGATCTGCAATTTTCTCAACCCTGAAGCTTCATCAAGTGACATGTTAACATGTTTTATGGCCCAAAGAGCTCGATGCTGAATATCAACAGGTAAATGACAAGCTTTACCATAAACTAATCGATAAGGAGACATCCCTAGATTTGTTTAAAAAGCTGTCCTATAAGCCCACAAAGCATCAAGAAGTTTAACCGACCAATCTTTCCTATTAGGCTTGATGGTTTTCTCTAAAATAATTTTTATCTCTCTGTTTGCCAATTCAGCTTGCCCATTTGTTTGAGGGTGATAAGGGGTAGAAACTCTGTGTGTGATACCATATTTCTTTACAAGTGTAGAAAATGGTTTATTGCAAAAATGAGAACTCCCATCACTTATAATAACTTTTGGCATGCCAAAACGAGTAAACAAAGATTGCAAAAATTTCAAGACAACAACGCCTCCACCCATTTTGAAATATAATCCACAGCCAATAGAATATATGTGTTTCCAAAAGAAACTAGAAAATGTCCCATGAAGTCTATTCCCCAACGATCAAAAATTTCTAAAGTAAGAATAGGGGAAAGAGGCATCATGTCTCTTTTGCTAATGGATCCCAATTTTTGACAAGGCTCACAAGCCTTGCAAAAATTATAAGCATCTTTAAAAATGGAAGTCGAGTAAAAACCGCTTTGTAAAATTTTTGAAACTGTTTTCTTTGCTGAAAAATGACCACCACATGCACCCATACGACAAAATCTCAAAACCGAATAAAACTCATCATCAGGAACGCATCTTCAAATCAATTGGTCCGAACAATATTTAAAAAGATATGGATCATCAAAATAAAAGTGTCGTACCTCAGAGAGAAACCGACGCTTATCTTTGGTGGACCATTCAGAAGGCATTCGCTCAGTCACCAGATAATTGACTATGTCAGCATACCAGGGAGCTCTATCAACCACAAACAGCTGCTCATCCGGGAAACTATCATAAAGAGGAAGGTTGACATTTGAAGAAGGAGATGATGACAATCTAGAGAGGTGGTCAGCTACCACATTTTCAACTCCTTTCTTGTCCTTAATGTTGATGTTGAACTCTTGAAGTAATAGAATCCAACGAATCAAGCGTGGTTTTGCATCTTTCTTAGCTAACAAATACTTAAGAGCAGATTGGTCAGTGAAAATAGTAACAAGAGAACCAAGAATATACGTCCGAAATTTATCAAGTGCAAAAACCACTGCAAAACATTCTTTTTCAGTAGTGGTATAATTTTTCTGGGCATCATTCAAGGTTCTACTAGCATAATAAATCACAAATGGCCTATTATCCACCCGCTGCCCCAAAACAGCTCCTAAGGCATAGTCACTAGCATCTGTCATAATCTCAAAGGGAAGGTCTCACTGCGGAGGTTGCACAATAGGTGCAGTGGTAAGCGATTTCTTAAGGGTATCAAAAGATTTTTGGCACTCATCAGTCCAAACAAATTCAATATCATTTTGTAAAAGAGTGCACAAAGGTTTTGCAATAGAACTAAACCCTTGAATAAACCGCCTATAAAAGCCAGCATGACCAACAAAAGAACGAATATCCCTAACTGTCCTAGGAATAGGAAGTTTAGATATTAATTCAATCTTTGCCTTGTCAACCTTTATACCCTCAGAAGAAACAATATGCCCCAATACAATGCCCTGAGTAACCATAAATTGGCATTTCTCCCAATGAAGTAAAAAAAATTTTTCCTCACATCTCTGGAGAATACGTGCCAAATTATGCAAACAACTCTCAAAGGATTTTCCAAAAACAGAGAAATCATCCATGAATATTTCACAAATATCATCAATCATGTCAGAAAAAATACTCATCATGCATCTCTGAAAAGTATCTGGAGCATTACATAAACCAAAAGGCATTCTAGTAAAAGCAAAAATGCCAAAAGGACAGGTGAAAGTGGTTTTCTCCTGATCCTCAGGCACTACAGCAATTTGATAATAACCAGAGTAGCCATCTAAGAAACAATAATATGCATTACCAGCTACTCTTTCCAAAATTTGATCCAAGAATGGTAAAGGAAAATGATCCTTCCTACTGGCTGAATTAAGTTTTCTATAATCAATGCACATTCTTCAGCTAGTAACCATTCTAGTTGGAATCAACTCATTTTTATCATTTTTTATGACAGTCAAACCAGATTTTTTTGGTACCACTTGAGTTGGACTTACCCACTTACTGTTTGAGATAGGGTAAATGATACCTACTGCGAGTAGCTTAAGCACTTCCTCTTTCACAACTTCCTTTATGGTAGGATTGAGCCTACCTTGAGCATCACGAACCGATCTAGCATCGTCTTCAAGATGGATTCTGTGGGTACATACAGCGGCATCAATGCCTTTGATGTCAGCTATTGTCCAACCAATTGCGCCTCGATGCTTCCTTAATACTTCAATCAACTGGGCTTCATCCTTCTGATTTAGCTTTGAGGAAATCACCACCAGAAGAGTGCCTTCTTCGGGACCAAGAAACACATACTTTAAATCTTGAGGAAGTGGTTTCAGCTCCAACTGGGGAACTTCTTCCTCTGAAGATTTAAGCATGTCTGGTGGTGGTAGAGCTTCAAACTGGGGTTTCCATCTTGCTCCCGCAAATTGTACTTCAAGTGGTAAAGAAGAATCTGCAAAACAATCAAAAAAATCAAAGTCATCTTCATTGATATGATCAATTTTCTCATCAAGTAAAAATTCAGGTGTCTGAAAAATATAATCATCATCAGAGAAGGGAGAAGTTGAGCAAATAAAATTTGTTGGTGTCAAACTCTCCACAGCATTCAAATCACTTCTGTAATTGATCAAAGCATTTGATGTAGCTAGAAATGGTGTTCCTAGGATGACAGGAGCTTGGTAAATAGTGGAGACCGGTTGCTGCATGTCAAGAACCACCAAAATCCACTGGGTAGTAGAATTTGTCCACCTGGACCAACACGTCCTCTACAATACCCCTCAGTACCTTAACTGATCTGTCAGCCAACTGTAGCATGATGGAGGTCTTTTTCAGCTCACCCAATCCCAACTGCTTATATACTGAGAACAGTAGCAAGTTCACACTACTCTCCAAATCAAGTAAAGCTCTCCCAATGCGTGATTCACCAATCATAATGGAAATGTTGGGAGAGCTGGGATCTCCAAACTTCTTAGGAGTCTCACTCAATATCAATGCACTAACTTGTTCCGCTAGGAAAGCTTTCTTCTTCACATTCAGCTTCCTCTTCACTGTGCACAAGTCCTTCAAAAATTTTGCATATGAAGGCACTTGTTGTATGGCATCCAAGAGTGGAATATTGATCTTCACTTGCTTCAAAATCTCTTGAATCTCCATGTGATACTTGTTCTTTTGGCCAGCTGCCAATCTCTGAGGATAGGGAACCACAGGTTGGTATCCCTTATTAGTCTCAACATCTACACTCACAGGCTTCTTCAGCTCTGGTCTCACTACCTCTGATTCTTTCTCAACTTTATCAGTCTCTGTTACATCTTCAGGTGTATGACTAACTACCTATGTGTTTATAGGTATCTCTGGTTGGGGAACTTCCTTCCCACTTCTCAAAGTAAGAACTGCCTTCGTTGTCTCAATAACATCCCCTGAGACATTATGCACTTGCTGTTGTTGCTGCCTGTATACTTCAGGATTAGGCTGAGGCTGTGCTAGAAATTTCCCTTTCTCTAGGGTGCTCAAGGTTGTGCTCATCTTATTAATAGTGTCTCGCAACTCATTTATGGCCTGAGTGTTCTTATTATTTGTGGTGGCCTGAATCTGCATGAATTGTTGAAGTGTATTGGTCATCTAAGCCATACTGTCATCTAGAGTCTTCTTTGCAGATGATGAAGACTGAGAACTCTGTGCAGCTACATGAGGCTGAAATCCAGGAGGAGCTACATAAGGATAGCTCTGAGGATTCTGATATGGCGGATACTGGTGCTGAGGAGCACCCTGATTAAATGGCTGCTGCTGAGGTGGTGGGGACCGACCAGGCTGATCATTTCTCCATGAGAAATTTGGGTGATTCCTCTACCCCGAATTATATGTGTTGAAGAAAGGCTGATTCTGTGCTCTATTAACCCAGTTAGCTGATTGCATCTGCTCAGACCCACCTTCTTGAAATACTGGCATAATCAGGCAGTCTTGGGTCTTATGGTTTGAATCAGCACATATAGAACATGTCCCTACTACTTTCACAGCCTTCACGTTTTCCACTTCCATGACCTCCAGTCTTCTAGTCAATGCAGCTATTCGGGCTTGAACATCAGTGTCTTCCTTAAGCTCATATCTGCCCCCTCTAGAAATAACCCTCAGTGGCTGTGCTGCTAATGGAACTCGATCAGTACGAGTGTTCCACTGTTGTGCGCTCTCAGCAAGGTAGTCAAAAAATGATAGTGTTTCATCAGGTTCCTTGCTAAAGAACTCCCCATTGCACATTGTCTGAACAAATACTTGCATTCTGGAGTGAGACCAGTGTAAAAATAGCTCACCAACCTCCAAGATTCAAAACCATGATGTGGACAAATGTTCACCAAATCTTTAAATTTTTCCCAACTGGCCTGAAAGGTCTCATCATGTCTCTGATTGAATTGGCTGATTTGCTCTTGCAAAAACTGAGTTCTCTGAAAAGGAAAAAATTTTTGTAAGAATTCACGCTGCATATCAGACCAACTAGAAATAGAATTAGGCCTCAAAGAATTAAACCAAATCTTCACTTTATCCTTTAAAGAGAAAGGAAATAAACGAAGTCTAATGAATTCATCAGTAACAGCCCTAGTTATAAAAGTAGTGCAAGCCAACTCAAAATCTGTCAAGTGCTGGTAAGGACTCTCAGAATCCATCCCGTGAAACTGAGGTATCACTGATATCATGCCATACTTAATAGAGAAATTAGGTGCATTTTCAGGTAAAACTATGCATGAAGGTGTAGTGGTGCAAGTGGATTGCAAATAATCCTTAAGAGTGCGTTGTGCAGGTGCAGCCATATTTTCTGGTTCAATTTCAATTTCCTCACCTGACTCACTAATAGAAAAGATAGAAGAGCTATCTATCTCCAAACTGTGTATATTACTCTCAACACTCGATGTGACTCTAAGCAACCTATTTGAATTGTCCCTCACCCATGACATGAAACATCAGTTTAAAGAGCATAACAAAAATAACGAGTTTAAATTTAAGCTAAAATACTTTCTCCGGCAACGGTGCCAAAAAACTTGACTCCCTCAAAAATGAGTAGCACTAAAGCTATCCCAAGTGCAGGAGGATGTCGTGTAATAATTAGGAATAAATTCCTAGATCGTCTCCTCAGGGAAAGTTTACTTAAAAAATCAAACTCGTTGAAAAAAGTGAAAACTTCATAAAGAGAAAATAAAATGATGGTATGTGCAAAGGATAGGAGAGGACACTAGTCTTGGACTAGATTCATATTTTTGGATTTTGATTGTCGGATGGGAATGTAAAGGACTAATAAATTATTCTCAGAAATTAATAAAACTAAATTAAGAATTAAACTAAATTAGGAAGTAATTGACAAAACATACACTAAAAATTGAAAAGCCCCAAAATCAATGTTCTAGGGTTCATCATTGTATTCAAATCACAAATTCTAAAATTAAACCACCGTAATTGTAATCACTATTAAAAGGAAAGCTTAACGAACGATAAAAATAAATAACATAAATTAAATAAATAACAAATAAATTACTCAAACATCTAAATCAAAATTCCCCAAAATAATTCAAAAACTCAAAAACTGAAATGAAATAGCAAGTAGGGAATTGAAAAGATCAAGCCAATTGAATAGAAATGAAGATTCGAAGCAGTGGAGGAGGCTGAGCTGCAGTGGCAATTGGACCCCTCAAGGAGTTCTTCAATCTGCTGCAATGTGAGTGAATGATCCAGTGGAAATTGTGTAGCTACGTGAATGATCGATTGTATGAATCCTCCTCTCCGAATCTGAATGAAAATCAAAGGAAAAATAAATTCTAAGTGTTTCTCTAATCAAAACAGAGTTTTCCAGGCCAAAAGTTAGCCATAAGATGTAAAAAATCATTTATATATTATGACGGCGGAATAAACACTAATTTGTAAAATGCGATATTCGCTCAAGCGGAGGGTCGAGCGAACATTGAGCATTCGACTCTGCCTAAATTTGCTCGACCCTCTGCTCGAGCGAACATCGAGCATTCCACTCTGCCTGACTTCGCTCGAGTGGCCAAATGCCTCGGCTCGAGCGATCTCTGTGATGACCCGCTTTCGTGTGTATTTTCGCTGAATGGTTGTTTTTATTTTAATTAATATATTAGTTTATTTATTTTAATTTATTGTATTTTAAAATTGGTTTTTAATTTATTTAATGTTGTGTTTTATTTATTTTAGTCGTTTTGCTGTTTTTAATCTCGTTTCGGCGGATTCGTTTTGTTTTCCCGGAATGAGGATTAGACCTCATCTTCTTCCTACATCTCTTTTTCCCTTTTTCCTTTTTTCTTTTTCTCTTTTCTTTTTCTTCTTTCTTTTTCTTTTTCTTTCTTTTCTTTTTCTTCTTTTTTCTTTCTTCCCCCGCGTCGACCCCGTCTCTCTCTCTCTCCTCTCCCACGCCGTAAACCACCTCACCCCTCGACCCGCCGCCGTTCAGCCGCCGTGCGGCACACCGCCCCCACCGTTCGAACCCCCTTCCTCCGGCGCACCTCCCCACCAAATCTCAGCCCCATCCGGCCAGCCGTTTGGCCGGAAAACGCAATCAAAGCTCCCACGGTTTTTCCTTCGATCCGCCGCCGTCGCTCCACCTCCGGCCACCATTTCTTCACCACTTCATCACCGGTCCCTTGCCGTCCTAACCCACCCATTTTCGGCCTCCAATAGTCACCGGAACAGCTCCCACGAGCTAGCTCTCCATTTTGGGAAATCCGGCCATTAACCTCCATTTCCGCCGCCACCCACGGCCAACCACCACTTCCAATAGCTTCATAATCATCCTTGGGCCATTCCCTATCAATCCCAAGCCCTGGTTTGTCCCCGTTCAAAAGTGGGTATTTTACAACCCACGGCCACAGTGAATTTTCACTGTTATGTTGCTTTTTTTCCGCCTTTTGCAATGCCGCAAGCTTTCTAAAAATACCATATAGCGCTGTAAGTATTTTCCAAACCCTCCTTTCAGATTTAAATATATTTGCTCATTCAATAAATATTTATTGCTACTGGTTGGTTGATTCCGGACTGAGTCCGAGGAGTTCGGGGGTCGGATGGATGGAGGACAGAGTTGCTTGTTTATTGATTTATGTTGGTTGGTTACTTTTTGTGCATTGATATAGCATTTACATGGTGCATGCACGTGTGTTTTTGTGTAATTGTGAAAAGCCTGTTTATTGGCGTAAGTGGACTTACGGGTGCGTGTATATCACGACCCCAAGCCGGGATGGGGTATTATCTCGGTGGAGCTCCTCTGGTCACTCGAGAGCGGAATAAACTGAGTGATGTCCCCTGGGTTGTCGCTGGGCGACGACGGGAGCGGGGGCTAGGGATGCTTGGCTACGAACGCGCGGGGCGCGGAACCGGGCATCGCTCTACGCACCGACTCCGTGGCCCTTCGCTGGCGAGGGCTAGAGGATGCTTGGCTATGAACACGCGGGGCGTGGAACTGGGCATCGCTCTTTAGGTGTCACATGCGTGGTGGTACTCTGCGGTGTGGCACTGGAGCCAGGGTGTGTGGATGACCCCTAGGGGAGGTCATGGTGCATACGGGTTAAAATGGATTATGTTTTGAGATGAATAAAGGCCAAATGTGACTTTTGGCGTGTTTTTGGAACGGGTTTGTTTTTGGGCCAAATGGGATTTTTGGTGTGTGTGAAAAATTATGTTTTATGGGTTTTGCGCATTGACATCACTTCGTGCATGTTGTTTGAGTTCTATGTGTTTTTATCTGGTGGTGTTTGGATTTTACTTACCTACGGTACCTTTTTAGTTCCGTAGATTTTGGTGCAAGATTCGAGGATGAGGAGGAGGAGGCTGAGCCCGAGGATGCGGCTCCGCCGGGTTACTGATGTTTTGCTTTATAGTTTGGTCTAAAACTATATTCGTGTTTTGTAATATTTTATTTATGTATGTTTTAAATAGCTTGTATTACGTTAAGAAAAATTCTGGTACTTAGTTATATGACTTTCGTTATCCGCTGCGTGTTTCTTCGTGCATATATGTTGCTTTTGCATACACTTGGCACTCGTCGATAGGGTGGTGACCCGGGTTGTCATCATCCGGACGTCTCGATTTTCCCGTGTCCGTGCATGGGGATTTGGGGGCGTCACAGGTGGTATTAGAGCGGTTTGGCTCTGGGTAAAACCACATGTCCCGTAGGTAGTACCAGAATGCTTTTAAAGTTGTGTTTTAAAAAATTATGCTAAGTACAGTTATTTAATTTGTTTTATTTGTTTTATTTGTTTGAGCTTGTTTGTTTGTTTTTATTTATTTGGTTATGTTTTTGCAAGTTGGTTTCTTTTGTTTTCTGTGATGTGGTGTTGGTCTGTGGTTCTATTTTTGTTTGTTGTTGGTTTTATTTATTTTTGTTTTTTGAAAGGTGGTCAAAGGTTGTGACAGGAAAAAAATGGGGAGACCAAGGAAATCTACTCAGGAGCCACGGGGCAATACCTCAAGAGATGACTTCATAGCTGAAGCAATACGACAAATGACGGAGTTCATGCAGCAGAATATTAGGCCACAACAGACAGGGTCTTGGCCACAACAAGGAGGATCTTGGCCACCACAAGGGGGTCCCTGGCCACAACAAGGAGGGCCTTGTCCACAGCAAGGAGGGTTTTGGCCACAACCTGGAGGTCCTTGGCCACATTAGGGAGGGCCTTGGATGTACCCGGGAGGGTCCAGTAGCATGGTGCAAGCCAGATGCACCTATGAACGCTTCCTGGTGCATAGAACCCCACACTTCTTTGGAGAAGAGAATCCACTCCAAGCTGGAAAATGGATCAAAGACCTGGAAAGAACATTTGAGGTGTGTGGATGCACCGAAGCGCAATAGGTACTCTACGCCAGCTATCTGTTGCAAGGCACCGCGTCTGATTGGTGGGATACCAAGAGGGTGATGCTGGAATCAGAATTGGGATCTTTCGCTGTTGTGACCTGGCAGCGCTTCAAGAAAGAATTTAATGACCGCTTCTTTCCCGCAGCGGTAAGGAAGCAAAAGGAAAGAGAGTTCTCAAATCTGGTCCAAGGGGGCGCGACAGTGGAACAGTACGCCTGGAGATTCATAAAACTTGGGCGATTTGCTCCCCACCTTATCGCCACAAGGGAGATGCGAGCTGATCGTTTTCAGGAGGGACTACGCCCTGATATACGCCGTATGGTGGTCAGCCATCGGATATCCACTTTTCAGGAATTAGTGGATGTGGCCACCCTTGTGGAGCGAGAAAATAATCTGAGTATGGGCTCCCCTCCAGGACATAAGAGGCGGAGTTTTTCTGGTGAAGGAAGCAGCTCGGGTTCGCCTCAGAAATTTGTTCAGCGGACCAGAACTTGACCTCAAACGTCCTCAGGTGTTCGTATGGGAGGACGGGTGCCAATTTGTGGAGCATGTAATAGAGCTCATGAGGGCGAGTGTCGGCTGAGTAGTGGACCCCAGTGTTACCGGTGCGGCCAAGTGGGACATATTGCTCGGTAATGCCCCGTCAGAGTTCAAGGAAGCCGTGAAGGTAGACACGGTGGAAGAACCAATCCGAGACAAGCAGTGCAAGCCCGGGTTTATGCTGTCACACCCGGAGAGATGGATGATGAGGCACCAGCGACCCATGATGCTGGAGTAATTACAGGTATGGATTTATTTAAATTTTAAGTTGGATTTAATTTTTGGTATTTTGGTTTCTCCTTTGCTTTTTGGATTTCATGGGTTAATGTGTTTGGTTCAGGAAGAGTTCGTTTGTATGAGTTTTATGCTTGTACTTTGTTTGATTCCGGTGCGTCACAGTCGTTTGTATCTTCCGCTTTTGCTCTGGTGTGTAATTTGGTTACGGAACCGTTACCAAAGTCTATGGTAGTGGCTTTACTCGATGGTGAAATGGTGTGGTGTTCCAAGGTTGCTTTGGGATGTCCGTTAAATTTTGAGAGAAGGTTTTTGGATGCTGATTTGGTGGTGTTTAAGCTGTTGGGTTTTGATATCATCCTCGGGATGGATTGGCTATACCGATATTCTGCGAGTATTAATTGCAGAAGTCGGATAATTAGCTTTCAGCTTCCAGATGGTGATTGTCTGGAATTTGCAGGGAGTAAGTTAAAAGAAAAGCCGATAATTATATCGGCAATTCAAGCAAGAAGAGAGATTGCATGGAGAGCGGATGCATTCTTGGTTCAAATGGTGTCCACTCTGTCCGAGGAGAAGTCTTTGGCAGACATTCCAGTTGTGGAAGAATTCCCCGATGTGTTTGTGGACGACTTGCCCGGACTACCCCCTGTGCGGGAAATGGAATTTGTTATAGACTTGGAACCTGAAGCGGCCCCTGTGCATAAAGCACCTTATCGCATGGCACCGGCTGAATTAAAAGAGTTGAAGACTCAGTTGCAAGAGCTGGTAGAGAAGGGATTTATTCAGCCTAGTACTTCACCGTGGGGTGCACCAGTTTTGTTTGTTAAAAAGAAAGATGGAACCCTCCGTATGTGCATAGATTATCGGGAATTGAATAAGGTGACCATCAAAAATAAATATCCTCTTCCGCAGATAGATGATTTCTTTGATCAGCTTCAAGGAGCAGCCGTGTTCTCTAAAATTGATCTGAGGACGGGATACTACCAGCTGAGGATCAGAGACAAGGATGTGCCTAAAACTGCCTTCAGGTCGAGGTATGGGCATTATGAATTTAAGGTGATGCCGTTCTGGTTAGCTAATGCCCCTGCTGCTTTCATGGATTTAATGAATCGAGTATTTCGACCTTATCTAGATTCATTTGTGGTAGTATTCATCGATGATATTCTGATTTATTCCCGAGATGTTGAAGAGCACGTGTATCATCTTCGTCTGGTACTTGGGAAATTGAGAGAACACCAATTGTACGCCAAGCTCAGCAAGTGTGAATTCTGGTTGGAAGAAGTTAAATTTCTTGGGCATGTAATTTCCCGAGACGGAGTGGCTGTTGATCCTAGTAAGGTAGAAGCCATTTTGTCATGGCAGCGCCCGACTACAGTGCGCGAGATCCGGAGTTTCTTGGGGCTCGCCGGATACTACCGAAGATTTGTGGAGGGATTTGCTCGCCTATCCGGACCTCTCACAGCTTTGACTCGGAAGAATACAGAATTTGTTTGGTCAGATAAGTGTGAGAGAAGCTTCCAAGAATTAAAAAATAGGTTGACTACGGCACCAGTGTTAGCGCTCCCAGAACCGCATAAGCCATTCGTAGTCTTCAGTGATGCGTCTAAGTTTGGTTTGGGTTGTGTCCTTATGCAGGAAGGACGGGTTGTTGCCTATGCATCTCGTCAGCTAAAGGACCATGAGAAGAATTATCCGATGCACGATTTAGAATTGGCTGCGATTGTTTTTGCTCTCAAGATCTGGCGGCACTTCTTGTATGGGGAAGCTTGCGAGGTATTTACTGATCACAAGAGCTTGAAGCATTTGTTTTCCCAAAAAAATTTGAATATGAGGCAGAGGCGATGGCTAAAGCTAATCAGTCACTATCAGTGTGAGATCAAGTACCATCCGGGGAAGGCTAATATAGTTGCTGATGCTTTGAGCCGAAAGTCGCACTTGGAAGATGAAGCCGAGCCGTTAGAATTGGATTCGTTGCTTTGTGGGATGAGAAGGCTCCTTATTGAGAGTTCGCAGCAAGAAGAGATTTTATCTTTAGTTCTGGATATTCGGGTAACCGATTTTGAAGAATTGAAGACTCTTCAAAGGAAGGATCCGAAGCTGCTGAATATCAGAAAAAGAGTCAGAAAATCTCGAGGGCCGTTGCATTATAGCATGGATAAAGATGGGGTACTTCGGTTCCGAGATCGCAGAGTGGTCCCTAAAGATTCAGAATTCAAAGAGCGGATCATGGCAGAAGCTCATGCGGCCCCTTATTCAGTTCATCTCGGCAGTACAAACATGTATCGGGACTTGAAGAAAAATTACTGGTGGGATGGAATGAAGAAGGATATTGCCTTATATGTTGAGAAATGCCACACATGCCGTCAAGTGAAGGCCGAGCATCAAAGACCTGCAGGTATGCTCCAACCCCTCCCTATTCCTGAGTGGAAATGGGATGACATCACGATGGACTTTGTAGTAGGTTTGCCGAGAACGCCTAGTGGAAAAACTTCTGTTTGGGTGATTGTTGACCAGTTAACGAAAAGTGCTCATTTCCTGCCTGTTAATACACCGACTCCTTGGGTAAGTTGACACGCTTGTACGTGAAAGAAATAGTACGGTTGTACGGCATACCAAAGAGTATAGTGTCGGATCGAGACCCGAGGTTCACGTCGCAGTTCTGGAAGAGTTTGCAGGCAGCTTTGGGTACTAAGTTGAAGTTCAGTACTGCATATCACCCGCAGACAGACGGCCAATCAGAGTGCACCATTCAGACCCTTGAAGACATGTTGCGAGCATGTGTCATGGAATTTCAAGGGAGTTGGGAAAACCATTTGCCGCTCATCGAGTTTGCATATAATAATAGCTTCCATGCAACCATTTAGATGGCTCCCTATGAAGCTCTTTATGGGAGAAAGTGTAGGTCGCCCTTGTGTTGGGATGAAGTCGGGGAGAGTAGGATAATTGGACCCGAAATAATCCAGGAGATGCAAAGCCAAGTCCGGATCATCAGAGATAAAATGGCGGCAGCTCAGAGTCGCCAAAAAAGCTACGCTGATACCAGGAGGAGAGAGTTGTCTTTTGAAGTTGGTGATTGGGTTTACCTTAAAGTCTCTCCCATGAGAGGTGTTAAGCGTTTTGGTAAGAAGAGGAAGTTGGATCCGAGGTATGTCGGCCCTTTTCAGATTCTGGAGAAGGTAGGGTCCGTCGCCTATAGAGTTGCTTTGCCAGAATATTTTGGGGATATTCATGATGTCTTCCACGTATCATCCCTGAAGAAGAGCTTTGGACAGTAAGAGCCACGCTTCGTCGACCCAGAGGGTATTCAATTGCAACCGGATCTCACTTATGAAGTTGTTCCGTCGCAGATCATAGATTGGAAGGAGCAACAGTTGAGATCCAAGACGATACCTTTGGTTAAGGTGGCGTGGGGAGATCCGTTAGCTCAAGACTTCTCTTGGGAGCGAGCAGCGGACATGAGGGAGCAGTACCCGTACTTGTTTGAAGGATGAAGGTATGTATCTTAATCTTGGTCACAGATGGTTTGTGTGTTTTTATGTGGCTTCTTTAAGTTGGTGGTTGATCTTGCAAATTTCAAGGACGAAATTTGTTTTTAAGGGGGGGAGGATGTGATGACCCGCTTTCGCGTGTATTTTCGCTGAATGGTTGCTTTTATTTTAATTAATATATTAGTTTATTTATTTTAATTTATTGTATTTTAAAATTGGTTTTTAATTTATTTAATGTTGTGTTTTATTTATTTTAGTCGTTTTGCTGTTTTTAATCTCGTTTCGGCGGATTCGTTTTGTTTTCCCGGAATGAGGATTAGACCTCATCTTTTTCCTACATCTCTTTTTCCCTTTTTCCTTTTTTCTTTTTCTCTTTTCTTTTTCTTCTTTCTTTTTCTTTTTCTTTCTTTTCTTTTTCTTCTTTTTTCTTTCTTCCCCCGCGTCGACCCCGTCTCTCTCTCTCTCCTCTCCCACGCCGTAAACCACCTCACCCCTCGACCCGCCGCCGTTCGGCCGCCGTGCGGCACACCGCCCCCACCGTTCGAACCCCCTTCCTCCGGCGCACCTCCCCACCAAATCCCAGCCCCATCCGGCCAGCCGTTTGGCCGGAAAACGCCATCAAAGCTCCCACGGTTTTTCCTTCGATCCGCCGCCGTCGCTCCACCTCCGGCCACCATTTCTTCACCACTTCATCACCGGTCCCTTGCCGTCCTAACCCACCCATTTTCGGCCTCCAATAGTCACCGGAACAGCTCCCACGAGCTAGCTTTCCATTTTGGGAAATCCGGCCATTAACCTCCATTTCCGCCGCCACCCACGGTCAACCACCACTTCCAATAGCTTCATAATCATCCTTGAGCCATTCCCTATCAATCCCAAGCCTTGGTTTGTCCCCGTTCAAAAGTGGGTATTTTACAACCCACGGCCACAGTGAATTTTCACTGTTACGTTGCTTTTTCTCCGCCTTTTGCAACGCCGCAAGCTTTCTAAAAATACCATATAGCGCTGTAAGTATTTTTCAAACCCTACTTTCATATTTAAATATATTTGCTCATTCAATAAATATTTATTGCTGCTGGTTGGTTGATTCCGGACTGAGTCCGATGAGCTCGGGGGTCGAATGGATGGAGGATGGAGTTGCTTGTTTATTGATTTATGTTGGGTGGTTACTTTTTATGCATTGATATAGCATTTACATGGTGCATGCACGTGTGTTTTTGTGTAATTGTGAAAAGCCTGTTTATTGGCGTAAGTGGACTTATGGGTGCGTGTGTATCACGACCCCAAGCCGGGATGAGGTATTATCTCGGTGGAGCTCCTCTGGTCACTCGGGAGTGGAATAAACTGAGTGATGTCCCCTGGATTGTCACTGGGCGACAACAGGAGCAGGGGCTAGGGGATGCTTGGCTACAAACGCGTCGGGCGCGGAACCGGGCATCGCTCTACGCACCGACTCCGTGGCCCTTCGCTGACGAGGGCTAGAGGATGCTTGGCTACGAACACGCGGGGCGTGGAACTGGGCATCGCTCGTTAGGTGTCACATGCGTGGTGGTACTCTGCGGTGTGGCACTGGAGCCAGGGTGTGCGGATGACCCCTAGGGGAGGTCATGGTGCATACGGGTTAAAATGGATTATGGTTTGAGATGAATAAAGGCCAAATGTGACTTTTGGCGTGTTTTTGGAACGGGTTTGTTTTTGGGCCAAATGGGATTTTTGGCGTGTGTGGAAAATTATGTTTTATGGGTTTTGCACATTGGCATCACTTCGTGCATGTTGTTTGAGTTCTATGTGTTTTTATCTGGTGGTGTTTGGGTTTTACTTACCTGTGGTACCTTTTTGGTTCCATAGATTTTGGTGCAGGCTTCGAGGATGAGGAGGAGGAGGCTGAGCCCGAGGATGTGGCTCCGCCGGGTTGCTGATGTTATGCTTTATAGTTTGGTCTAAAACTATATTCGTGTTTTGTAATATTTTATTTATGTATGTTTTAAACAACTTGTATTACGTTAAGAAAAATTCTGGTACTTAGTTATATGACTTTCGTTATCCGCTGCGTGTTTCTTCATGCACATATGTTGCTTTTGCACACACTTGGCACTCATCGATAGGGTGGTGACTCGGGTTGTCATCATCCGGACGTCTCGATTTCCCCGTGTCCGTGCATGGGGATTTGGGGGCGTCACAATCTCCTTTCCCGCACACCCGCTCGAGCCCACTGTCGAGCGGAAGTCGAGCGTTTGAATCTGTCTGAATTCGCTCGAGCGGCATAAAGCCGCCGCTCGAGCGATATGTACCATAATCCATAATAATCAACAGTTGATAAAATTAAAGCAGAAAGTCATGCTTTTAATCAATTAAAATTACAACTTTGATTTATTCATTTTTCCATATAAAACCAATGATAACGTAATGAAAGAATTAATATATATTGGTTCCAAAAGCATTAAAAATGCAATAATTCAGCTCAATCATCCATCAATAGCTTCAAAGAGTTGGCCAAATAATTCTTAACACAATTCATGGAAAGCAGAAGACGCCGCCACCCTATAGCCTACCTTCTCACCATCAAGCAAAGAGAATGAGAGAGCTTAAAAGCCTACCTAACTCGATTCAATAAGGAGAAGTTGACCACCAATGATCAAGATGAAAAGATCACACTCACTACCTTATTGGGATGTATATGGCCTCAGAGCCCGTTCATGACCAAGCTAGCCAGAAAAACCCCCTGAACCTTGAGGGAGTATATAGACAGGGTTGATGACTATGTCAATGCAAAAGACACATTGCAAGCTTTGTTGGAACTAAGGACACAGAAGGTGAAATCTGAATCCAAAAATTTTTGTAGAGACAGGAAACCTAGGTCTAGTCAACAAGGGAGGGGGCGTGAGGGACACTCCTCCCATCGAGACCAAGGGCCCCGCCTTGTCCACAATAACTCAAACATACAAGAAAAGTTGAGCACTACACCCACAAGGGGCCATCGTTATTGTAAAAACCACCAATCGGATACTCACTAGGTATAAGACTATTCGACCATGAAGAAGAGAGTAGTCGAATTGGCAAAAAGTGAGGAGCTTGAACAAATGTTAGCAAATCATGTGAAGACAAGAAGGGAAAAAGGTCGAGGGCATGAGCCCAGACAAAGCAGAAGCCCAAAAAGACAACAGCAGGATAAGGAACATAGAAAACACACTCCTGGCCAACCAAGTGACCAAGACCAAGCCCCTTTGGGGAAAATCCGTACCATAGCAAGAGGATTTGCTGATGAAGAAGTAATGGCATCTAGCAGAAAGGCTCACGCCCATCAAGCCAGATATCACATAGTGTACTCAGCAGATAAGCCTTTTAAGTACCCCAGACTAAGTACCTCTCCTGTTATTTCCTTTGGAGATTAAGACTACGAAGGCATCTTATACCCCCACGATGATGCCTTAGTAGTCACTTTATTGGTTGCGAACTACACCACTAGATGAATCTTGATTGACAACGAAAGCTTAGCCGACATCCTATGCTGGGATGCCTTCACAAAGATGGGTATTAGCTCTAATAGGATACGCCCATCACCCACCCCTCTAAAGGGATTCTATGGCGAAGTTGTCCAACCAATGACGTCATTGCACTACCAGTCACCATGGGGCAGGAAGATAACATGGTTATAACAATGACAGATTTATTGGTTGTTAAAGCCCCATCATCATACAACACCATATTGGGGTGCCCAATTTTAAATAATTTGAAAGTGGTCACCTCTACCTACCACCTAAAAATGAAGTTTCCAACTGAAGCAGGCATCGATGAGGTTAGAGGGGAGCAAATCTTGGCACGAGAATGCTACGTAAAGGAGCTCAAAGAGGAGGCACCAGCAATATTTGTCATGGAAAATTCAAGCACTAGGCCACCGCCTCCACCATTGGTCATTGTTGTCCCAAACATTGAAGCTAAGGATAAGAACAATCTAATGCAAATAGAGGAAAATGAGCCTTTAGTGCTAGTAACACTCCACTCAGAACATCCGAACGCAACCACTCGCGTGGGAACAAGACTCTGACCTGAATATAGAGAGGCATTGAAACAATTTATGATTGAACACAGGGAGTTGTTTGCTTGGAGCCATGAAGACATGCCAGGTATTGACAATGCCATCACAGAGCACAAGCTATGTGTTGATCGAGTGACAAAGAAAGTGCCACAAAAGAGGAGAACCTTTAGCACAGAAAAGTGCATAGCCGTAGCTGAGGAAATTGATTGTCTTCTAGCAGCAGGATTATTAAAGGAGACCTATTACCCAAAGTAGCTTTCCAACGTGGTGTTGGTGAAGAAAGCGAATAGAAAGTGGAGGATGTGCGTGGACTTCATAGACCTAAATAAAGCCTACCCTAAGGACAGTTTTCCATTGCCACAAATAGATGTTATTGTAGATGCCATGGTAGGACATCAGGTGCTAAGCTTTATGAATGCTTATTCGGGATACAATCAAATCCACATGAACAAGCGAGATGGAGAGAAAATGACATTCATTTCTGATAAAGGTCTTTATTGTTATTGGGTAATGCGTTCAGGTTGCAAAACGCAAGGGCAACTTATCAAATGCTAGTCAATTGAATGTTCAAATATCAAATCAAGAAGACTATGAAGGTATATGTTGATGACTTATTGGTGGACTTCATCGCCAAGTTCACTAGTTTCCTAGTTGAAATTCAAGCCAGACCCCACTAGCAACCCTAGCGAGTTTTTGTCGACAGATCTGCTTCTCAAACAGGAGGAGGATTAGGGATTTACATTGTCGAATAAAGTGGGAAGGAGCACTATTATATGGCAATGCTCACATTCAAAACCACCAATAACAAAGACAAGTACGAAGCTCTGATAGCTGGACTCTCAATCGCCAAAGCATTAGACGCAGTGGAGATCGAGGTGAAGGCACTTCCCAAATTGTGGTAAACCAAGTCACTAGGGCATATGCCACGAAAGGAGAAAAATTGAAGCAATACTTGAGCTGATTATGGGAGATCTGCAACCAGCTGACTTACTTTAGCCTAGAACAGATACTAAGAGAAGACAACACCATAGCAAACAAGTTGGCTAAAGCCACCTCCACGAAGGAAGAAGTTAACCTCTTGTGGGAGGTACACGGAAGGGTGACAGAAATCCCAGCAATTGGAATAAAAGTGAACCAACTAGGGCCAGCAAAGCCAAAATGGGCCAAGACAATCTCTAAATACTTAGACTCAGGCAGGCTCCCAAAAGAAAAAGAGGCAACAAGGAAGATCAAGAGAAGTGCAGCAAGGTAGATGGAATTCTTTATAAAAAAAAAAAAAAAAAAAAGGTTTTTCCAACCCTTTGCTAAGGTGTATCTCACCGGATGAGGTGCCATACGTCCTAGCGGAGATATATGAGGGTGTCTGTAGGAACCATTCAGGCGGGAAAGCATTGGTGAGGAAATCCCACCAAGCGGGCTATTATTGGCCCAATGCCCTAAGGAACGCCAAACAATTTGCAAAGAAGTGCATCAAGTGCCAAATCTACACCCACATCCCGCATTGCCCTCAAGAGAAGTTAGTCTCTATCACGGCCCCTTGGCCATTTGCCTAATGGAGAGTTGATTTAGTTGGCCCCTTCCCGCCAGGAAAGGGAGGCGTGAAGCATATCATAGTAGCCGTGGACTATTTCACGAAATGGGTGAAGGCGAAACTCCTAGCAATCATAACAGTGAAGATCGTCACCAAGTTTCTGTGGAAGAACATCATCTGTTGATTTGGGTTCCCTCATAGTATAATATCTGACAACGGGAAGCAATTCAATTTAGAGCATTACAAGGAATGGTGTAAGGAGTTGGGAATCTAAGCTAAGTATTCATCACCTAGACACCCAAAAGCCAACGGGCAGTCGAAGTTGAGGAACAAGTCTTTAGTTGGGATCCTAAAGAAGAAGCTAACAAAAAGGAAAGAAGAGTGGCTAGAAGAGCTCCCAAGAGTGTTGTGGGCATATAGGACAACGGTAAAGACTCCAACAGGCGAGACACCATTCACGCTAGCTTTCAGAAGCAAAGCAATTGCACCAGTGGAAATCAGTTTGCCTACACACCAAATCTACCACTTTAACCAAACAGAGAACAATGAAGCACTGGAGGAACACCTCAACCTCGTGTAAGAGAAAATAGAAGAAGTCGAGATCCAAAACATCCTTCACAAAACAAGGACAAAACATTATTTCAATAAGTCAATCAAGCCCAAATCTTTCAAAGTAGGCAACCTGGTCCTGAAAGAGACGGGAGTGACAACACAAGATGAAGGAAAGCTTGGGCCACATTAGGAAAGTCCATTTATAGTGATAGCAAACCACTAATTGAGGTTATACCACCTCAAGGATAGCCAAGGAAAGGAGTTGCAACATCCTTGGAACACTAAGCATTTGAAGAAATTCTACCCTTGATTTTTCTTTCATATGTATTCAATAAAGACTTATCAATAAAGGCGGGTGGTTGTCCAGTTGGCATCCCCACGACTATACTTAGTCACCAAAGTCAAGTCGAAAGACTCGTGGTGCAGTCAAAAGGGCATGGAGATCAAAAGACCCCACAACTCCTATACTTAGTCACCAAAGTCGAGTCCAAAGACTCGTGGTGCAACCAAAAAGCCGTGGAAGTCAAAAGACCCCACGACTCCTATACTTAGTCACCAAAGTCGAGGCAAAGACTCACGGTGCAGTCAAAAGGGTGTGGATGTCAAAAGACTCAATGACTCCTATTCTTGGCCACCAGAGTTGAGTCCAAAGACTAGCAGTGTAGTCAAAAGGGTGTGGAGGTCAAAAGATCCCATGACTCCTATACTTAGCTACCAAAGTCGAGTCCAAAAGACTCGCGAAGTAGCTAAAAAGGCGTGAAGGTCAAAAGACCTCACGACTCCTATACTTAGCTATCAAAGTCGAGTCCAAAGACTCGTTGTGCAACTAAAAGACCGCGGAGGTCAAACAACTCCACGACTCCTATGCTTAGTAACCAAAGTCAAGTAAAAGACTTGTGGTGCAATAAAAATGGCGTGGAGGTCAAAAGACCCCACAACCAAAGTTTTAAATTTCATGTCGTTCGGACTGAGATGGCCAAAATTTTTTGTACCGGTACAATGTAGTAGACTGTTCCATTTTGAAACAAATTCTAGCCATTTCGGTCTATTACGATCAATTCTGGCCGAATTATGGTGTTTCACTTTCGGCCGAAATAAGTATTTTGGTCCAAAATATTTATAGCATTTAATGAGGCATCTACTCTGGGCGCAACAAGTTGGTGGGCTCTACTCTAGGAGTCTACTCAGTTTTTAACTTCAAAGTTATAAGGAAAAGATGATATCTATGCTGCTCTGCACACCACATTCAAATTTTCTTCTTCTTGACAATCGCTCCCCTTTTTTTTTTCTTTTTCCCGAGAAAATTTGTAAACTTGTCATCTAGTGCTTTTTCTTCTTCTTCTTTTTGGGTTTTTTCTTTTTTTTGAAAAAATTTGTATACTATCATCTAGTGCTCTTAATATATTTTCATAAAGCAACAATGTATAGTAATTTTCTAAATCATATTGATCAAATTATGATAATTTTTAATGCAAGCAATATTTATCTATCGATTGTAGTTAGGCTTAAAAAACAAGCTCCCTTGGATTGAGACTTAATTGTGAATGACTGACACTACTATATAGTAGTATGTAGTGCTAAGTAGCCTATACTCCCCATATAATCCTATTGGTAAAGCATGTTAAGAATTGTATTGATGTTATTTTAGAATATAATTTTTTTGTATATATATATTCATATAACAACAATCCTAAAACGGTACACTAAAACAGAAAGGTACCTAAATATTTCATTCCAGTGCCTCAACCGAAATGACCACTAGAAAGAAATTCAAAACTTTGCCCACGACTCCTATACTCAGACACCAAAGTCAAGTCAAAGACTTGTGTTGCAGCACAAAGGGCATGGAGGTCAAAAGACCCCATGACCCTCATACTTAGCCACAGAAAGGCGGTGTACATACAAAGGGACTAAGTCAAGCATAAAGATCATACATTCAACTCAAAAAGGAAAAAGCAACGCATCATTAGGAAAATATTACAACATAGAGATCTCAAATTGTCCAACACATCTCCAAAAGAATATTACAACGATCCTAGTTACAAAGTTCAAGGCATTCTAACAATTCAAAACAAGCATCAACAATAAAAGCTAAGGAAAATCTTCAGGAAGGAGGAGTGGGCGAAGGTTTGGAAGGTCTCAAGGGCAATGGCAAGTTCAAGAAGACATCAAGCATGGTTTACGCCCCAAGGAGTCGACAAACTGAACTGTGGCGTCGTCGAGCTTGAACTGCTCGAGATCCAAACACTTCATGTGTGTTTGAGGACGGGCCAACAGATGAGCTCGCATGCGAACTACACCAGCCACATACCCGTACCCAAAGGCTCTGTAGCTCACAATCCTAGACGAGGCCAACTGTGGATGCAAATGAACCACCTTGCCCTTGAAGCAGTCAACTCAGCTTCCAACATTAATATCCACTTTTTCTGCTCCTTCACCTTCTTATCAAGATGTAGGGAATCTACTTCCTCCTGACTCCTCTTATAGGCAGTAAACCTCTTGTGTAGGTCTTCATAAGACCTCTCCTTCTCCGACAGTTGGAGGCTAAGTTCCCTCTGAGCTACCTTATGCAACACCTTGGCCTCTAAAAACTCGATGGAAAGTTGCTTGTGGTTTTCTTTAGAGGCAGCTAATGCCTAAGAATGCTTAGAGCACCATTGCTCAGCGAAGGCCAATTGCTGCTAGGAAGATTCCAAATCCCCTTTGACACTGGGTAGCTGGGCGCGAGCTGAGTCACGCTCAGACTCTACCAATTAAAGAGCAAAGCTTTGCTTAACATTAAGGGATCCAACATGAAGTAACTCCACTCGAAGCTCAAACACCTCCCAGAGAACGAGTATGCCCATAAGCTTGCTCGAGGTAAGATTTTACCTCAATTTTATCTGCTAGTAGCCAAGAAATCTTTCTTTGTCATAAAAGGCAAACATTTTCCCCTAACAAACTTCAAACTCCAAATCAGCACGGTCATTAACAATCCAGGCTGCCAAGTCCTTCATGCCCTGCAAAGCACAACAACACTCTAAGGAACATACATACAAGACAAAGAGACGAATAGTAACAACTTAGTAAGCAATGTTGTACCAGATTCAAGAAGTCCTTCAGACGGCATGACATCTCCATCACACCCCCATCCTAAGGAGAGGAACTCAAGTGAGAGGGTCCCTTATGACATCCCCTTTTTACTAGTATTTTCACTGAATGAGTATTTTAATTTAATTAATATATTAGTTCTTTTATTTTAAAATTATTATATTTTGTTTAGATTTATTTAGTTGTGATATTTGTTTTGTGGACCTTTCTTTATATTAATTATCGTTTTGAATTTAAATTGTTGTGTAATTTAATTTAGTTTGTTTTCGGATTTAAAATTTAGTTCTTAGTTATATTAGCTATTTATTATATTTTAGTTTGATGTAGTGTTTAATTTATTTCAGTCGTTCTATAGTTTTTAAAATTATTTTCGTCGGATCAGTTTTTGGACTCCTGAGGTGAGGATTGGACCTCATTTCTTTTCTCCATCTTTTCTTTTTCTTTTCTCTTTTTTGTTTTCTATTTTCCTTTTCTTTTTCTTTTCTCTTTTTCTTTTTCTATTTTCCTTTTCTTTTTCTTTTCTCTTTTTCTTTTTCTATTTTCCATTTCTTTTTCCTTTCCTTCTTTTCTTTTTTTTCTCTTCTTTTTCTTTCTTCCTTCTTCTTCCTCCCACGCGAGCTGCGCCTTCTTTCTCTCCTCACTGTCGCCGGTTGCTTGTGCCGCCCAGCACCACTGCTCGCCGACGACGTGGCCGGCACCACCCACCCAGAAAGTTCCCCCTCCGGCCGGCACACCTCCCCACCAAAAATCAGCCCCTCCCGTGCCGCCGTAAGACACCTAGACCCCATCTAAGCCACACGGCTTTTAACCATTTCCACCACCGTCGCTCCACTTCTGGCCACCATTTTTTTACCACAATAGCTTCCACCGCCATTTCCACCCCCACCCACGGCCAAAACTCACTTCTATTAGCTTCATAAACATCTCTAGATCATTCCCTATCAATTTCAAGTCTTGGTTTGTCCCCGTTCGTAAGTGGGTATTTTACAACCCACGGCCACAGTGTAAAATACACTGTTACGTTATTTTTTCTCTGCCGTTTGCAACATCGTGATCCTTCAAAAAATATCTTATAGTGCTGTAAGTATTTTCCAAACTCTATTTTACATTTAAATATATTATTACTTTTTCAATAAATTTATTGACTGGTTGGTTAATTCCGGATTAAGTCCGAGGAGTCGGGGGTCGGATGGATTTGACGACGGAGTGTTTGGTTATTATTGATATTGTTATTTGTTGGATGAATTGTGTCTTGAGGTGTGTATTGCATGTACGTACATGTGTTGAAACTTGAAAACTGGGCTTTCAAGTGAGAAATGTTTTTTGGTATATGTGAACATTTGAATTGGCTGGTTTGAGTCAGAGGCACGTATAGGGATGGTGGTAAGCAGGGACGGTGGTAGAATCTCGCCTGTGGTTCCCACCTACGGTTGTGGCGTAGGGATGGTGGTAAGCAGGAACAGTGGTAGAATCCTGCCTGTGATTCCTGCTTACGGTGCACGCATAGGGACGTTAGTGAGCAGGAATCGTGGTAGAATCCCGCATGTGATTCCCACATACAGTGCTCTGATGGTTTGGTTTTTGGGCCATTATCTAGGATAATGGCGAGGCTATGTTTAAAGGTTATGTTTTGGGCCAAATGGGATTTTTGGCGTGCGTGGGAAAAATGTGGTTTTATGGGATATGTGCATTTGCATTCTTTCATGCATATTGTTGAGTTTAATATGTTTTTATCTTGTGGCATTTGGTTCTTTACTTACCTGCGGCACCATTTTGGTACCATAAATTTTGATGCAGAGGTCGAGGAGGAGGAGGAGGCTGAGCTGGAGGAGACGGCTTTGCCAGAGGATTGATTTGGAGTTTTATGCCTTGTAGTTTGGTTTTGAAACAATATTTGAGACTTGTAATATTTTATTATGTATGTTTTAAACGAGTTTATGTTTAAACAAAGAAAAATTCTGGTACTTAGTTATAAGATTTTTGTTATCCGCTGCGTGTTTTTATTGCACACTTGTTGCATATACACACTTGGCACTTGGCGATAGGGTGGTGACCCATGTTGTCATCATCCCGACATCTCGATTTCCACATGTCCGTACATGGGATTTGGGGGCATCACAGGTGGTATCAGAGTGGTTTGGCTATGGGTAAAACCACATATCCCGTAGGTGTAGTACCAGAAAGTTTTTAAAGTTGTGAATTAAAATTTATTTTAATTAAAGTTGCTATTTGATTTGTTTTACTTGATTTGAATTTATTTGATTTAACTTGTTTGTATTTATTTATTTAGTTATGTTATTGCATGCTAGTATATTTTATTTTCTTGTTATGTGGTTTTGGTTTTGGTTTTGGTTTTGATTTTATGTTGTTGGTTTTATTCGTTTCTTAAAGGGGGTCACAGGTTGTGTTATGGCAGGAAAATGGTTAGGCCAAGAAAGTCTACTCAAGAGCCTCGGGATGATATGCCGAGAGATGATGTCATAGCCCAAGCGCTAAGGCAAATGACTGAGTTCATGCAGCAAAATTTTAGACCACAACAAGGAGGGCCTTGGCTACAACAAGGAGGGCCTAGTGGAGTGGTGCAAGCTGGATGTACCTATGAGCGTTTTCTAGCGCATAGAACTCCACCCTTCACAGAAGAAGATGATCCACTACGGGCTGGAAAGTGGGTCAGAGATTTAGAAAGAACATTTGAAGTATGTGGTTGCACTGAGACGCAACAAGTACTTTATGCCAGTTATTTGTTGCAAGGCACTACTTCGGAATGGTGGGAAACAAAAAGAGTAATGTTGGAATTAGAGTTGGGGTCTTTTGCCACTGTGTCCTGGCAGCACTTTAAGAAAGAATTTAATGACCGATTCTTTCCCGCTTCGGTGAGGCGGCAAAAAACAAGAGAGTTCACAAACTTGGTCCAAGGGAGTATGACCGTGGAACAGTAAGGCCGAAGATTTATAAAGCTTGGGCAATTTGCTCCCCACCTCATCGCCACGGAGGAGATGCAAGCCGACTGTTTCCAGGAAGGATTGCGACCAGATATACGCAGAATGGTAGTTTGCCACAGGATTACAACTTTTCAGGAATTAGTTGATTTGGCTACTCTAGCAGAGCATGAGATTAATTTGAGTGTGGGCTCCCCTCTTGGTTAGAAGAGGCTGAACATTGATGGTGAAGGAAACAATTTTGGATCACCACAAAAGTTTATGCAGAGGACAGGAATCCGATCGTTGGCAGCCCCCGGTGTGCGTATGGGAGGCCGAGTTCCAGTTTGTGGCAAATGTAATAGAGCTCACAGAGGCGAGTGTCGTCTGGGTAGTAACCAATGTTTTGAATGCGGTCAGACAGGACATTTTGCTCGTGAGTGCCCTAGTCGAGTTCAAGAAAGCCGTGGAGCTCGTCACAATGGTAGAACTAACCAGAGGCAATTAGCTCAGGCTCGAATGTACACAGTGACTCTTGGTACCGTTGGAGGCGAGGTTACGGAGACTCAGAATGCTGGAGTCATGGCAGATAAAGGTCTAATCTAATCTTTCGTGATGAACGCCTTGTGTGGTTTTTTTTTTTTTATATTATCGAGGCTTGGAGAGAATGGCATGATCCGGGTGATCTTTTAGGAAAGTAGAACAATTGAGTTCTTTGGTTCCGTGGGGTTTATGAAATGGTCTATAACATAGTAGGTTGTAAGTTCAACAAATTTCAATGATAGATTTTATGAAGTTTCAGCAAAGTTTTAAGGTTTTGCAGATTTTAGGAAATGATTGGTTATTATTTAAGATTTTAGATTTTGAAAGTTTCGGGAGTCGATTGTTTTATTATTAGATATAAGTTCATTGACCTAACGGATTTTGGGGGAATGAGTTTTGCATAATTTAAGGTTATAGGGTCGTAGATTTGAAGGACTGATTTTTTTTAATGAGATTGAAGTTTTTAGTTTCACAGGATTGGTGTGCTAGCATGATTTATTTTGGAGATTGATTAGGCTGTAACATTAAAATGGGGTTGAACATAGTGGGATGATGGATATAGGAAGTTTCAAGGAGAATATTTCTTTGAGAATTAAAGGTAATGACCTAGTTTGTGTATTTTTAGGATTGACGATGTTGATCTTGTTCGTGTGTTTGTTTAAGGATTGAAAATATCGATCTTTTTTAGAAAAAAAAAAAATTGTTATAGCTCGAGGTTATAGTGACAGGTTTTAGGATTGATCCATACCAAGTTTGAGGAAATTAGATGGTGTTTAGAATTTAGGTGATGAGTTTTCGGGATTAGGTTGTCGGGTAGAAGTTTTCTTTTAGGCGCTCCTCGTGGTGGGTCAGGTTTGGTATGAGCCTTTAAAGGGATGTTTCTTATCTTAGATGAGACGAGTATCTTTTGGGATGAAATAACTTGTTTTCAATTTGGGATGCTGATGTTGATTTGGTACTGACTTCCTTTCTATGATCATGGATGTAGTCACAGAATGTTGATTTTGATTATGGCAGCTAGAACCAATTGAGGAATGAGTGATAATTCGTGATTTTTGGAAGTATATTATTATTTTCTATCAAAATATGGTAAAAGTTTTCTTGTTCGTAGGTGTTAATCGAGCTTGTTCTTGATATTGTTAATTTATGAGGACATAGTTATTATATATTTTGGCGAGTTATCAGAGTGCACGCGAAAGCATGATTTTTGGAGATACTTAGATATTCAAATTTTGTGTTGATTTTGAGGAATTAGTAGTGATTCAAAGTTTTAATGGGAGATTAATCATTTGGTTGTGCAAATTTTATTTATTGATGGTTAACTTTGGAAGTGGTTATTAGGTTACCAAAGTGGGAATAGGATGAAAGTTCAGAAGGTAAAGCAGAGACGTCGTTGATATTAGCAATTTATGGTGTGAAGATAATAACCATTGAAATTTGTTGGGAGTTGTTGATGATATGTATCTCTCAAATATGTTCGAAGTTATATCATGTATCTTTTTGGCGCTGATGTTTGACCTCACAAATTTCGAGGACGAAATTTTTTTTTTAAAGGGGGAGGATGTGACATCCCATTTTTACTAGTATTTTCACTGAATGAGTATTTTAATTTAATTAATATATTCGTTCTTTTATCTTAAAATTATTGTATTTTAGTTGGATTTATTTAGTTGTGATATTTGTTTTGTAGAACTTTCTTTATATTAATTATAATTTTGAATTTAAATTGCTGGGTAATTTAATTTAGTTTGTTTTCGGATTTAAAATTTAGTTCTTAGTTTTATTAGTTATTTATTATATTTTAGTTTGATGTAGTGTTTAATTTATTTCAGGCGTTTTATAGTTTTTAAAATTGTTTTCGTCGGATCAGTTTTTGGACTCCAGAGGTGAGGATTGGACCTCATTTCTTTTCCCCATCTTTTCTTTTTCTTTTCTCTTTTTCTTTTTATCTTTTCCTTTTCTTTTTCCTTTCCTTCTTTTCTTTTTTTTTTTTCTTCTTTTTCTTTCTTCCTTCTTCTTCCTCCCGCGCGAGCTGCACCTTCTTTCTCTCCTCACTGTCGCCGGTTTCTTGTGCCGCCCAGCACCGCCGCTCGCCGAAGACGTGGCCGGCACCACCCACCCAGAAAGTTCCCCCTCCGGCCGGCGCACCTCCACACCAAAAATCAGCCCCTCCCGTGTCGCCGTTAGCCACCTAGAGCCCATCTAAGCCGCACGGCTTTTAACCATTTCCGCCGCCGTCGCTCCACCTCCGGCCACCATATTTTCACCACTTCATCCCCTACCTCTTACCATCCTAACCCACCCATTTCCAGCCCCAATCCATTGCCGGAGCAGCTCCCACGAGCTCAATTCTGATTTGCCCTTTTTCAGCTTCCACCGCCATTTCCGCCACCACCCACGGCCAAAACTCACTTCCATTTGCTTTATAAACATCTCTAGACCATTCCCTATCAATTTCAAGTCTTGGTTTGTCCCTGTTCGAAAGTGGGTATTTTACAACCCACGGCCACAGTGTAAAATACATTGTTACGTTGCTTTTTCTCCATCGTTTGCAACGTTGTGATCCTTCGAAAAATATCTTATAGCGCTGTAAGTATTTTTCAAACTCTATTTTAGATTTAAATATATTATTACTTTTTCAATAAATTCATTGACTGGTTGGTTAATTCCGGACCGAGTCCGATGAGTCGGGGGTCAGATGGATTTGACAACGGAGTGTTTGGTTATTGTTGATATTGCTATTTGTTAGATGAATTGTGTCTTGAGGTGTGCATTGCATGTATGTACATGTGTTGGAACTTGAAAATTGGGCTTTCAAGCGAGAAATATTTTTTGGTATATGTGAACGTTTGAATTGACTGGTTTGAGTCAGAGGCACGTGTAGGGATGGTGGTAAGCAGGGATGATGGTAGAATCCCGCATGTGGTTCTCGCCTACGGTGCACGTGGCGTAGGAATGGTGGTAAGCAAGGACGGTGATAGAATCCCGCCTGTGATTCCTACCTACAGTGCACGCGTAGGGACGGTGGTGAGCAGGGATCGTGGTAGAGTTCCGCCTGTGATTCCTGCCTACAGTGCTCTGATGGTTTGGTTTTTGGGCCATAATCTGGAATAACGGCGAGGCTATGTTTAAAAGTTATGTTTTGGCCTAATTGGGATTTTTAGCGTGCGTGGGAAAAATGTGGTTTTATGGGATATGTGTATTTGCATTCTTTCATGCATATTGTTGAGTTTAATATATTTTTATCTTGTGACGTTTGGATCTTTACTTACCTGCGGCACTATTTTGATACCATAGATTTTGATGCAAAGGTCGAGAAGGAGGAGGAGGTTGAGCCCGAGGAGGCGGCTCCGCCAGAGTATTGATTTGGAGTTTTATGCCTTGTAGTTTGGTTTTGAACGATATTTAAGGCTTGTAATATTTTATTATGTATATTTTAATCGAGTTTGTATTTAAACAAAGAAAAATTCTGGTACTCAGTTATAAGACTTCTGTTATCCGCTTCGTGTTTTTATTGCACACTTGTTGCATATACAGACACTTGGCACCTGGCGATAGGGTGGTGACCTGTGTTGTCATCATCTCGACGTCTCGATTTCCACGTGTCCGTACGTGGGATTTGGGGGCATCACATCCCTCCATCCCTTTTTTCCTGTCATGGTGATCCTCTACCTAAACCCTTCCCGAGGATGTGTCAATGGCAAGGAAGAGGTGGTAGTGACCTCTATCTCTAACACAGAAAAGAGGGCAGGGATCTCTAACTCTGGCATAGAAGAGGTGACAGCAGTCTCCATTTCCAACATAGAAGTGCTCTAGACTAAAGTGGCGTCGAGGATTCCTTCCTCTCTATTCCCATCTTCTTCATCCCCTCATACCACTCGATCTTCCCTCGATGACCCACCCCCCCCCCTTCCTAGGGGTTGGGGGTTCCACATCACCGCCAAATGAGGAAGGGGAAAGAGTGAGGATGGAGACACTTTCATTATTGGTGGATAGGGTCACACCCCCACAAATAGTTACAGGCAAAGAGCTTGGGCTGAAAACTTAGTCGCCGCCAACAGTAATGGTCGCCACCTCAGAGGTCACAACCCCAGCAACGCTCATGGAAAAGGCATCAAATATGTCAGATGTAGAGTCACCACTGCTAGGTATGGAGACAAGAGAGAGGAAACTTGAAGGGTGGAGTACCCATCAAGTATGACCCCTTGGCTAGCAACTCCAAATCAAAGGTTGTGACCAAATCAACAAGGGCTTGGCCCATAAGCCCATCAAGATCATCTAGCCTGAGAGATTTAGGCGGCTATATGAGCGTTGGAGACGTAGACAACATATCCCCCTTAATAGAAGGTGTCTCCCTTTCCAAATTGGGCTCAACGCCAGAATCAGTGGCTCTATCTGGCCCTACGTCAACAGTCGTGCCCTCAGCATCTTCATTTGGGTAGCCTATTCATCGCCAATGAGGTCAATAAGGATCTTTTTGTCGTCAATAACCTTTCGCCAATTAGACCAAATCGGGAAATCCAGAACATCCTTGTTAGAGACTGTGAATTCCTAACTAGTTCTAGAGAGAAAGAAAAACTTCTTTTGCCAAGCTTTGGCATTCAAATAGTGGGATTCAAAGGCCACCAAACATTGAGAGCGAAAACAAAAACTGCAAATGTTACCTGGTAGTCAGCTCACAGAGTAGAAAGAGAAGAATTTGCAGGCAGTCAGGTCTAGGTATCTCTCCCCCAAGGGTTCCAAAACCATGTAGAACACCACACAGAAGCATTAAAGCACACGCCAAGTGTGCGAATGAAGTTGGGTAGGAGTTATTTGGAGAAGATCGAGAACATTGTAGATGGGGCGACAAATTGGGAGGCAAGCCATGTGTCAAGGCACAGGTTGTAAGGGCAACTCTCCCAGAGAAGCCCTCATCATCCACATTAGCGAGAATACGGCATGAAGTCCCCAACTTCGTTAGCTCTCAGGCATAGATGGTAGAACGCCAAATAAACCCCTCGAAGGAAGGGGGAATCTCACCCTCGATGATTCGACCATGGAATAGGTAGAAGGGGTTTACACGATAGAAACCTTAGAAGGGATTTGCGTAGGGCTTTGATGGGGAGTACAAGAAGAGCCATGGTGAGCCATTTGATGTTTGGGTTGGAGAAAATGAAATCGAGATGGTGACGGCGAGCTAGCTTTCGGAGGCTTTAGAGAACGAGATGCAGAGAGGAAATGAAAGAACTCAAAAAGTAAAGGTGACCTAAGGAAATGGAAGAGGCAACTCGAGAAGGCAATTATAAGGGATTCTGAGAGATTCTTGGGAAGGTGAACGGGCACTTGTACGTCGTCGATTATCATTCTCGAAAGTGAGAAGTAAAAGCATGGGAACAATTATGAATGTGTGTCACGTCTTGGACATGCAAGGAATTCACAGTTTGCACAAGCCCATATCCTAGTTAGCATAAACCCTCAACAGGGTAAGATCCCTGGGGTTGCCACCTATCCCAAAATTAGCGAGGTAGAAGGGAATGTGAGATATTTAATCTCTCACGTATTGACAAGAAGAAAATTAGCAAGGTAACTGGAATGGATATTTGGTACCCACATCCTAATAGGCCCACCAAGTGTAATGAAAGTCTAATGGCCGAGTGCAAGCCCAAGGATGGGTCTTGTGAATATATATATATATATATAGTGGATAATAGATAATGCCTCTGACTGATCAGGAAGGAGATCACTCTAATTAATACGAAGGGTCTTTGAGATATATTTTGAAGATTAATCATCATCACCATCGACATGCCTCTATAAATAACACCTAAAGATAACACATATATTCATTCATACACTTATATTGAGATCATTTCTCTAACTTAGGCATCGGAGTTCTACCGGGCACCCCATGTCGTCCTCTCATTTTGTCGCAGGTATACATGCAATTAGCAGTGTGAAACACGTCCTTAACAATTATGTAATCAAAACAATGTTAGAACAATGCTAAAAAAATATATGTCCAATCTAAGAATTTGTGAAGTAGTAACATTAGCAAAGAGCATGTAGAATTAAGTTGTCTTTGGTTGTTGAATCAAATTCAAACTCATCTCAGACTAATTATTGATGAGATTTACTACTTTTTTAAATTCTGATAAAAAATTTAAGGATAGATTTGGATAGTGAGTTGAGATGAGTTGAAATATAAGTTGAAAGTTGAATAAAATATTGGTATAATATTAATTTTTGATATTATTATTTTTTTGGGATTTGAAAATTTTGATTTGTTTATTATATTTTGTATTAGAATTTGAAAATGTTGTAATGATTAAATGAAATCAAATGAGTTGAGATTAACTCTAAATCCAAAATTCATCTCAACCTACTTCATACATTTCAACAATTAAACACAACCTGAACCTTTTTAAGTTAAAATGTATTAAGTAGGTTGATATGAGTTTAATTTTTTTATGAGAATTTGAAAAAGTAGGGAGTCTCATCAATGATTGATTTGAAATGAATTAAATTTGATTCAACAACCAATCACAACCTGAACCTCCAAACGTAGCCTTTAGTTTGGATTAAGAGTTGATCTCAACTCATCTTATCTAATCTAATCATTACAATTTTTTCAACTTTTCACAAAAAATATAATAAAAAATTCAATTTTTTCAAATTGCAAAACAATAATAATATTAAAAAATAATATTTTATTCAACTTTTAACTTCTATCTCAATTCACCTCATCTCAACTCACTATCCAAACATCATTGTGTCATAAATATCTTTCTTTTTTTCTAATCAAGCATAGAATATATATTTATAGAGGAATAAACAGCGTTTAAGGTGGATCCTTTCCACTATCGAGGTACAAAAAGCATTACGGAATTGAATGTAGAGGTAGGTTTCCAAACTCAAGGTTGGTTGCTGCTCATTGTGCCACTGAGTGTGCACATCGATTTTGGGATCAATGAATTTTGGTAAAAGTTCAACCTTGATGATCTTGTGAGATTTGACGAATTTATGCTATTATCGGTGAGTTTTTACACTCAATTGCTGAGAAGATGAATTGGGCATCGCTTTCTATTGCCATTTTTTCAAAATTGCTTGCCATGTGGACTACAAGCAACGTTGCTTTTGCTTCTACTACCAACGAAATGGAATTATTGAGCTTTTCAGTTATAACCTCCAGAATTTCTTCTAAGTGATTTCTTCGAATGGCTGAGGCTGGTAAAAAAGAATCTCTCACTGAAGCATCGCAGGAGACACTGAGAGTTCTAAGAGGAGGAGGGATCCAATTTAACACTAGGTTGATGTAGAAGGTGCTCTCTGCCCAGGCTTCCTTGTAGCTTTCATATACTATGGAGAGCTGTTTTTTGATTTCTTCCATTGAGAAGACAAAATGGTTGTGGATGATATCATTTTGTTTCCTCCATAATAGATCCAGCAAAATGACCACAAATAACTGGAAGTAGTGATTTTCCTTCCCCTATAATCCTAAGAACTTACAGGGATAGACGATCATTTTTATCCAATCCAAGATGGAATTGATGGGCAATCGCACTATGTTTAGCGGCCAGCACTTTATTGCCAGAGAATTCTAATAATGGGACATTCTACAAATAAGATGAATTAGCATATCATCTTCTTAGTTGCAGAAAGTGCATTCTTCTGAGGCTCGTTGCAAAACTCTTTCGTTGATTTTTTTCCTGGTGGGTAGAATATTTCAAAGTATTTTCCATAACGAAAGCTTACGACAATCATGTATTTTTAAACTCCACAAAAGGTTTGTACAGAGAGTTTTGGTTCTGCTAAATTGACTCATGGAACCCTATGGACACCTAATAAGTTGTTTTGACCGAGTCTTTTCCACTATGATTGAGGGACCACACCTATTTTTCTTCGTCTTGAACTCTTGTAGCCAATGGGATTTTAAGAATTTTTGCTATGTTGGTTTGGTCAAAAAGATTTTGCATTCTTTGGGTATCCCATGACTTCGGATTATTTACAATAATATTTGATACTTTTATGGATGGGCGGGTGGTTTCCATATTTAAGATTGGAGTTGGCTTAAAGTCTTTTAGAGTTGGGATCCACGGGTCAGACCAAATATTAACCAAATGACCATTGAAAATTTGAAAGTGCCTACCTTTGTTTAGAAAGTATTTAGTTTTGAGAATGCCTTTCCACATAGGAGAGTCCGATGATTTTGGAGATGTTGACCAAAAGGTGATGTTTTGGAGATATTTAGAAGAGAGAATGGAATTCTATAGCCCATTCCTAGGGCCACTCATTTCCCAACCAGTCTTAGCTAAGAGAGCTTGATTCATTTTCTCCATCAATCTGATGCCTGGGTCGCCTATTGTTTCTGGTAGACAAATAGACTTCCATGATTTCAAAGTTAAATTATGGGTTTTATCATTCGGAAAGACCCACCAAAAGTTTTGCTTTGATTAAGAGACTTGCATACTGATTTGGGAAGTTGAAATGTGTTCATATAATAAGAAGGAATTGTACTTGCCACTGATTGTATCAACATTGTGCATTCTGCTTGTGCTAGTAGCTTCGCCTTCCATTCTTCTAATTTTTTCCCCACTTTGTTCAACAAATCAGCATAATTTTCTATTTTGCTTCTATTGAAAGACATTGGAAGCCCGAAGTCTTTCATTCTAGCTGAAGAAGTTTTGTATGGGAGCCAATTGGAGATAGCTGCTTTATTTTGATTGCTTGTGTTTCGTGTGATGAAGATTAAGGACTTTGAGAGATTAATTTTTTGGCCCAACCAACTTTGATATTTTTCTAGAGATTCTAAAATGGCTTGTGCATGGTGCTCTGTGGCTTTTGCAAATATGATTGCATCATAGGCAAAAAGCAAATGAGATACTAGTGGATGGCTTCTACTTAATGTGATCCTTTCAATCTTTTGTTGTGCTTATGCTCTTAAAAGTAGTCTTGATAGGCCTTTTGTGACTAATATGAACAGGAATGGTGACATTGGATCTCCTTGTCTGATACCTCTTTCTAATTTAAAGAATCTTCTTGGTGATCCATTTATAGTGATTGAGAATGTAGTAGTAGTGATGCATTCTTTTATTAGTCTAATCCAACTTGAATTGAATCCCAAAGTTTTCATCAATTCAAATAGAAAATCCCATTCCATTAGATCTAAAGAATTTTCCATATCTAACTTTGTAACCATCAAGCATTTTTTCCCAAATTTCTTTTTTAGGAGATGGACGAGTTCATGGGCAATCAATGTATTTTCTTTAATGTTTCTCTCTGGGACAAAGGCTGTTTGGAGAGGAGAAATTATTTTGGAAAGCAATCCATTGAGGCGGTTCACCATGATTTTTGAGATTATCTTGTAGCTGAAATTTGTGAGGCTATAGGACAGTACTGACTTGGAGAATTTGGGTTCTGAGTCTTTGGAATGAGTGCAATGTTTGTATGATTCATCCGCTTTAGGAGCTTCCCACTTTGAAAAAAATTTTATACTGCACAAATAACCTCAACTTTTATAATACTCCAGTAGTGCTTGAAAAAGAGGGCAGTCATTCTGTATGGGCCTAGGGCTTTGCTGTTTGGAATTTGTCTGAGAGCGCTAAGTATTTCTTCTTCTACCGGAATCTTATTTAGCATATTACTGTCTTCTTTAGATATTTTCTTGTCGAACAAATGGCCCAATTGATCCGAAATTTGAGGCTTTGAAGATGTGTAAACAGTTTTAAAATGGTTAATGAAAACTGATTCAATTATTAAGGGTCCATTGACCAGTTACCTGGCCCCAGTTTGATTGAGTCAATTGCATTTCTCCTTTGACGGATTGTGGTTGTCAAGTGATAGAATTTTATATTAAGATCCATTGAGGTGAGCCAAGAAATGCAGGATTTCTACTTCTATAATATCTCCTCATTTTCTTTCAGCTTATGGAGCTTGTTTTGTAAGACTATTTCTGTTTCCTTGCTACTCGAGGTCATTTGGTTGCTTTGGACTTCCAAAAGTTCCCTTTCGATTTGTTGGACGTTATGTTGGATGCACCCGAAATTATTTTTATTCCAAACTTTGAGTGCTTCTTTTGTTGATCTGATTTTCTTGCAAAGAATTAAAGTTGAGATGGCTTAAAAGGCTCGCAGGTTCAAAATTTCTCAAACTTGAAAGGGGGTGCATTGCAAGGCATGGTTGTGGTACTGAGCAGGATTGGATGGTGATTCGAGGCTGAAGAAGCTAGGTGCTGAAGCAAGGCTTTTGGGAAGAGGAGCCTCCTTTCTTTACTAACTATGACTTGGTCTAGCCTTTCTCTAATGAGTGCATCCCCATGCCTTTTGTTAGTCTAACTAAATTTTGGTCCTGAGTAACCGATATCAATGAGCCCGTTACGATCCATTAAAGCTTTGAGACCTCTATTTGTGTTTTGATAGAATGGCCTACCACCATGTTTCTCCGACTGCTCTATTAAATCATTGAAATCACCCATGCATACCCAAAGTCCTGGAAGGCTTGGTGAATAGAGTCAAAATGAGTCTAGAAGTTTTCTTTTTGATTCATTTTTTCCAGACTATAAACATATATAATCAACCATGGGTAGTGAGAAGGGTCAGAGTAAACAAGAACTAAAATAGCATTAATATTAATATTTATTAATATTTACAGGTTTTATGTATACTCCCGGATGCCACAGCAGCAAAAGACCCCCCTTTTTTACAACCAGCAAGGTGATGAGCAAAATGTTGGAAACCTAGACTATTTATAATAGAAGTGGTGCAATCTACCGATACCAAGGTTTCTGATAGAAAGATGACATCCAGGTTATATATCCTAATATTAGCCCTTAGGTTCCTAATTGCCTTGGGTTGGACTAATCCCCGTCAATTCCAAGCCAATGTTCTCGTTTATCTATTCGAAGCATGTTGAAGCTTGCCTCGTGAGGTGTCTTGGACTTTTTCTGGGACTGAACTGTTGGCCTTGAGTAAGGGTTCATTTTTTTCTTTTCCTTTAGACTTATTTTCTTTACCCCCTGAACTCAATTGCATAACAATAAGAGTGAGTGCCATTTTTTCTTCCTCTGATTGGGCTGGTGGGATTCCTTCCCTTTTAACTCTAACTTCTCCAATTTGATCAATCACTGGGATTAACGTTTTGGTCTATCTTGATCTTCCATGGTTTGTTGCCTTTTCATAGGGAGATTACTTTTATATGGCTTAAATGAAGGTGGAGTTTGTATGGGGTCAGGCTCAGTAATTATAACCTTTTCTATGTTCAGTGTAGTTACCTCTTGTGTTTGCAGCTCTTGTATCACATGAAATGGTATAATATTGTTTGCTTGAACTGAGAGGTTTCTTGTTATGGTATGAGTCGGCTCAGGAGGTGGCATGGCTTTTCTTGCTTGATTAGCTTCTGTCATAATGGGCGAGGATAATTTGCAGGTTGTCTGTGTAGGAAGCTCATTCTCAGAGGATTCTTGGAGTATTATGACATTTGTCTGAGCTTGGATTGCGTGACCTTGATGTATATTTGTAAGATTCTGTAGCTCTTTTAGGTTGAATGATGCACTACCCTCTGCTGGAAATGGTGTTTTATGCTGCAGTTTGAGATAGGCCTCCATTTGGTTGCTGGCTCTGGGATATGATGGAAGAGGGGTTATGTAGACTTTGTTTTTAGACTGAGATTAAGGACTACTTATGAAGAGTTGTCGGGCTTCAAAGTGAGTATAGTTGGGTTGAGGAGGTGACCCTTCATGGGCTTACTGAGGCCTAGTACTTTGCTTCAGTAGCTGTTTTTTGTACTCTTGCATGGCAGAGTAAATTTGCTTCCACTGTGCTCTCTAGGGAGCATTCTTCCTTGTTGATAGCAACACAGACAATGATGGCATGACAGAATATTGCTTTGTCATCAATTGAGGTTCATCTGTTGGCCTTATCTTCACTCCTTGAGTCAAAAGAGGGATTTGATTGCGATAGGGACAATGAATTTCTGATTTAGTGTCTGAGTCTACAGTGAATAGATTTCCTCTTGTTGGTGGGGTATTGAATGATGCTTGATCACTGTAGCTAAGTTGTTCATTAGGTGTTGCAACAGCTGAGTTATTACAGTTTGTGTTGTGTTTTATGGGATTTCAAGAAGAGAGAAAAAAGTTTATAAGCTCTGGAGTGATTTCGGGCAGTATGTCCTCTTCTTCACAAGTGTAAGAATGTAGACCATTTTTTTTATGATAAGCTTGCTTGACTTCTCTCTACATGATGGCTTTCATCTTCTTTATTTTTCCATGCTTCAATTTCCGTATCTATGTTTGGCATGTTGTAATGTGACTTCGATGGAGCCTCCATTTCCGCTTGCCCAATGTCTCTTTCAAACCCCTCATCTGTTTGTTGAAAAAGTATGAGTGATGCCTAGAGGGGGATTGTATTCTGCTCTGAATGAAGGGTCGAACCTAATTCTTGAAGGAGTTGATTAGGGGAATCCACAAAAGATTTGGGAATGTCCCAGCCTATGATAAGTATAACAGAAGTCTACAAGTTTTTCATATTTGAAAGCCACCCAAACTTCCTTGTTACCCAATCTCGACAATGGAAAGCCTTTCTTTAGTGGCTTTGTGACATCTATTTCGACCTTGATCTGTATGAATTTGAGAAAGGCTAAACCATAAATTGGGTCTACTTCTACTTAGATGAGGTTACCTATCACTTACCCAATATCCACTGCATTTTCCATGTTAAAATGGTCAAGAGGTCAACCATGCAGTTGAACGTTAAAAGTTGCTTGGTTCAAGCTGATTTCCTCTATACTAGCACCAGGGGGCCATTGTTTTAAAATTATCAAATGACTTTAAAGTTCCAGGGCCTTGGTTTAGTACTCTAAGTTTATCTTGGGGAGTTCTAAATGTAAAGATGAATTTGTTGACATTCATATCATCAATTAAAAAAAACTTTGAATGAATTTCCATGAGGCTTTGATGCAAGAGTGAATAGCGAATTTGTTTAGAGGTCTATCAGCTACTAACCTTCTTATTAGAACTTTGTTTGATGTTGTTTTTGCTGATTCTAATGTTGTACACAGATAAAGATCCTGCCATGACAGGGCTTCCATTTGGGAGATGAGAGACCCTATATTCATCTGTTTATGGATATGGGGTTTGGGTGTTAAGAAATGTTGAGAATAATTGTGAATAATAATAAAAAGTAAGTTAAAAGTAATAATAAAATAATGAATAGTAATAAAAAATAGGTAAAAAGTAATGAATAGTAATAAAAGTATGTGAAAAGTAATAATAAAATAATAAATAATAGTGAAAAATATTAAGAGTACAAGTATTCTCAGTACCCCAAATGTAGGCTAAATCTTCTGAGGCAAGCTTGCTCCACTAACTATGATGCCCCTTATAAGTCAGACAAACCACAATGATCCTTAAAATGAAGCAGTAGAGATCACTAAAAGAAATATGGCATTTTTCCAAGGAGGCGATTCATGGTAAAAAACCGACTTTTTGTGGGAAAAACTCTATTCCCAGAAATTGTTGTTGTGGGTAGTTCGTGGTGTAAAACTTGCCGTAAAAAGTATTATAGCCCACGAAAGGTTTAATTCGTGGCCAATACCTATATTTTTCCACAACACATTTCGCAGCAAGAGCCAATGTAGCTCATCGCAAAAGCACGTCTATTTTCATTTATGCTCGTGGGAATAGGAGCAATTACCGCGAGAGGTACTAGTGGGTATTAGTATTACCCACTAGAAGATTTGTGGGAAAAAATTTCTCCCCGACAAAAAAAAATGTATTTGCCGCGAGTTGTCTTCCCACCAATGCTAGAAGAATTCAAAAAAAATATACATATATTTGTATAAGTAAAAAAAGACAAAGCTGAGCCAAAAATGAGCATAAAAAATTGTCAAATATAAGCCAAAACTATATATACAAACTTCCAAGATTCAAATTGACACTAATAACACTTCCTAAAAAATAACTAGTTGATTCTTCTAACATGTTTACAAGAAAAACCTTGCTACCCATGTAGTTCAATCCAACATAAATGTAGATATTTTATCCATCTAACACTTGAATTCAACACAATAAATAACATAAGTGTATAATCATAAACTAAATTCACATATCACTGGACCGGTATGCTAAATAACTGGAGATCTTCCTTTAATCCACAAGACTCAGTTCAAGCCAGCCAGTTCAAGTCAAATGGAAGGACTCTCTTCTTGGACTAAAGGTCTTCAAAACAGAGGCTAGATAAGGGAAGGAATATAGAAGATAGAATTGAGTGTATTGAGTCAAGTTTAGTAAATATAGAATTACAGGTGAAGGGATGAGAACCAAGTAGCCTTAATTTGTATGACCATGATATATTGTACAATAAATCATTCAAAAAGTGGAGCTTCAGACTTTCACAAAAGATCACTTCATTTTTTAAATACACATGCTCCAATTTACCAACTTGAAAACTCATAAATGCACAACAGCCCAAAAATACCACCACACACACACAAACTTCAAGCAAAAGCAACCACACCTTCCGGTATTAAAACAAACCAACTAGCCATGCATACTAGCCTAAACAGCCATATATAACAGCCCGAACAACCACACTCATAAAACCAACAACCACATGTCAACCCAAACAGCCATGTGTCAACCCAACCAGTCACATAGCAATCCAAATAGGACAGCCACACATTCCACCTGCTTGAACAACAAAAGTTATAAGTTCGATCACATCTACAATTTCAAGTTCAAAAACATCGGTAGGTAGATGAAATGCATTATCTACTCATCAGGTTCAAAAACTATATATTAGGACTGTCTAAAATATAGTATTAAAGGAAAATTGAATAATATTGTCACTCAGGTAATATATAGATAACTCACTCAGGCATTCATCATAAAATCCATAAACCTGAGTAATTTGCCAAAGGGAAAAACAAAGAGATAAAAAAAAGGAAATTATCACCAAGGGGATAGAGGTAAACACATCACAGAGCATCATCACCAATAGTGACATTTCCAAGATCACCAGCATGCTGATTCTCATCCTCAGGAGCACCATACTCTTTGCCAGCAAGATTGAAATGTGGTCTTGCAGGCAGATTAAAAATAAAATTAAAGACAAAAGGGATTAATGTGGAGCAAACTGGAGTTTACTCTGCTCTTGGACTAGATGCTTTAGATACGAAGAAACAAACATCATCTCTTTGGACTATACCAGTTGACATGCAACCATTTGTTGTGTCCCCAAGTGCATGAACATGGAAGCCATGGAGACCAGGCTTAAGGCCATAAGTATTTCCAGTTACTGTTGTAGAGCCTGAAAATTTGCAACAAAAATGTCTTTCAAAATGTGAAAAATAGACATCTACACTTGCTGGATGATCAGACAGGATTTCCAAATTACCATCAGCTTCTTGGGTGAAGTAGATAGTCCCACTGACACTCTCATTGCTGCCAAGAACAACCATAGCATTTACCATCATTTAATGTGATCTAAATGAAATAGCTTATTAGAACTATATTACATCAGACGACCTCAAAATGGAAAAAGGAGGACAGACAAAGGTGGAAAGCAATACAACTAACAAAAAAGTCTACTAGAAAATAATTAAAAATGTTGGGTCAATAAAATATGCTCTCAGTTATGGTAATTGGATTCATAAATCCCTCCCTTCCAATGATGTTCGGATTGCCAAAAAGGAGGTGCTTTTCCAAAATAATGCAAGATATTCCAACTCTTGATTGCTCATTTCTTTTTGCCGGAAAACCTTTTCTTTGAAAAGAAAGTTGAAATTTGCATCGTTTTGAAGCTAGCAAACAAGTTTACCACACACACACACACACACATCACTTGCTTTCACTGAAGCTAAACCCCTAAAAACTCAAAGTAGATGATATATTCAAATAATAGCTAGAAAACTCAATTCCCAGGCACAAATTTAAATTTAGAGTATATATCCAAAAGGCCTAAACGAGTAGAATATTCATTTTTTTCCTACTTAGAAGCATCTGTAATTGCTATATAGACAGGTAACTGCCATTCTAGGAGTTGATATTGTCTCTATCATAGTAACTTTAGCATTCACAAGCAAGGAAAGGAAACTATTAGGCTATATAACAATTACTTTGAATAGAAATCCCATATTTTACACCTTATCTAGAGCCTGTAAGGATTCTAGCACACAAAAGTCCACTAAGATAATGTAAGAGTTTGCTAAACCAACTGGCCTTTAGTTCAACTAAATAGATGTGTATTTCAGTATTGCTAAATGTACTTTGGGACCATGACAAGGTTCCAAAGCCATCATCATGAAAATGAATGAAATGACAATTAAAAACATATCAATTGACCAAATAGCTTATTTAATGGGAAAGATAATTTCATATAGCAAGACAACAAGCAGCCAGCTCAAGAAGTTGCATCCATGCCTAAAAATGTTGACCATGTATGTCTAATTTAGTAAAGCATACCTCAGAAACTAATAGCTTTTAACATTGACACATACCATTTTCCACACCTATGCTTGGGTTGCACATCTTCCTGAAAAAGTTTGAACAAATAAAACATATGAAGATTATATGAGGTATAATCAAATTATTAATAAAAGAATCTAGTTAGAGGACCTACTTTTTTAATGTAGTCATTTAAGAAGCTCTTCCTTTTCCTAACCTTACCATGGGTTGGAGATTCTTAGATAACACGTTAATGCTACAATATTTATAACAGCATAAATATTTTGCATACATCTTGGGTAACACCATTCAAGTTTCCGTGGACTACATCAAAGTTTTTGTTTTTTAATCTTATGCAACTATAGTTACAATAAGTCCTTAATGCATACATAAAAATAAAACATTATTATAATTGGTAATGGAATGTAGAAATCAAACATTGAGAGGGAGTACTGTACCTAGGTGAAAATTAGAGAGGAGAGACGAGACTTCCTTGAAGCTATCTTCTGAGGCGTTGGAGGCCTCAGTTGGGTCTCACCGTCTCATGGTGGAAGGTTCACAACGAGGGAGGGACGGCATTGTCGGCTTGAGGGAGGCGTTGGGGGTGAGTGTGGGTTGATCGGCATAGGGGAAAGTGAGAGAGGAACGCCGAGGAGCTGTGGGTCACCATGGTGTCGTGCCATGGAGGTGGTGGCGATAGAGCCCTAGTCTAGAGAGAGAGAGAGAGAGAGAGAGAGAAGAGAATGGAAGGGAGAGACATCTGAGAGACGAAGAGTCTAACCGAGAGGGATGATTGAGTGGCGTCGCGTGGTTGTGGCGCTGCATCTGTCATGGTGGTTGTGTGAGAGAGAGAGAGCGTTGCATGGTGGTGGCGCTGCATCTATCGTGGCGGTTGAGAGAGAGAGAGAGAGAGAGGAGTTTTCAATTCTTCAGGAGGGATACGGTGTTTGGAGGGAGGGAGGGAGGCTTAGAGAAGATAGGAAATATGCAGGGAATTAGGGATCTAAGTGATCCAAAAGTGGAGATTAAAAATTCAACAACTACTTATTTGCTGCGACTTCATGTCGCCAGAAAAAGTTGCATTTCCTCACGATTTTTCGATCGTTGAACTTGATTATGTGGTAAAATGTAATTTTTTTTTTTCACGGATGCTATTTGTAACATCAAGTAACTATTTCCCACAAATTATTACTCATCGGATGAGTTCTAGTGGAAAAATGTATATTTTTTTTCTCACAGACAGTTTTCATGTTATAAACTAAGTATTTGTCACGGAAGTAGATTGTGGAAAGCAAAACTCATGGAAAAAATCTATATTTCTTGTAGTGAGAGTGCAATTGAACAATAAACACCCCTAGATAGAGAAGCTCAGTAGCCGGTTCCACGAGATGTAAATTTTACCATACGTAAATGTGTTATAAATATCTTAAATAGCTAGGTACAGGCATTGCACATGCTGCATAATTTTAATGGACAGGCCATCCATCCAACAGTCGGGGGCAGAACTGGTACGTCATCCACTTGCATTAATTCTCTCACCACTCAATAATTTATTCATGTTCGTTGACAAAGGAACATTAAACCCCACGTACGATGCCTCGCCCCAGCCACCTGTATATGAAGCACATGAGACATGTCACATAATCAATGTATCTCTCTCCCACCATTCTCTGAACTTCACAGGACGCAGATTATTCTGGATTAGTGGTATTTTATCTACCATTGAAAACTTCAGTGGGCCACCTCCACGACTTCGAAACCTTAAAGTAAACGCTAATTGTCTGATGTTATGTAGTTGTTTGAGTTTTAGTTGAATTTGAATTTGAATTTGACGTGCTTTGTTTGTTTATATCAACTCATATCAACTCCAATAACTTTATAAATATATTAATTATGCTGCTTGGATACTTATAAATATGAGATGTATATACAAATTTATCAAAAATATTAACAAAATGTCAGGAATATTGTCAAAATTAGTAAATAAGATTATAAGATATATAAATAAATATATATATATATTAAAATAAAATAGTTCTTAAACAAGTTAAAATTCTTTTAAATAATAAGTGAATTTTTCGTATTAATGCCTAAAATTACACAACAAACCGAAAAGGAGAAACGAATGATTTCTAACCCACATTGGCAATTCGAACGTCAATAAAGTAATCTTTGCATTCATCTATAAAATAAATAATAAATAAGAAGATAAAAATAAATAAAAGAAAGACACAAAGATTTACATAATTTGACATAAAAACTTACGTCTACAGGTTGTTTAGAGGTAAAATATACTATAATTGATATTTTTACAATATCTCATAACCTCATATATCACTCGATACAGTGGACGAATTTGGTCTAGACATAGAAAAGTTATTCGTCCCTCCAGTCGTACGTCGAGGGTCCCCTTCACTTGTAGAAATCTCATCTTATAGAGATAGAATCTAACTTATCTTGTGAAATATTTTCCTTTTAAGAATCTGAGTCAATATGTTTTAATTTATCTCTTTTTTATCTTATTTATTGACTCTATCTCTGTTCTTATTATTAATAATAAATTTTTAAAGAATCGAACACAGTCAATTTAGTCCTAACACTTCATCTACACAAAAACGTAGTCAATGATAGACTTTAATTTCAAAAAAGGAGTTGGGGTTCAACCCACTTTTACAGTATCCTATAAAAACCTGACACCTAAAATTTGCGACAAATATTAAGATAAGCACACTCCCGCTAGATTATATTCATTAAAGTTAAGTTAATTAAATTAAATTTAAATTTTAGACAAAAAAAAAATAAAAATAAAATAAAAATTAAAAAAAGGGGGTGGTGGTATGGTTGACCGCTGCTGGCAACCAACCAGCACCACATTTGAATGCATCCGGCATTGGTATGGTCGGAGATTATTATAGCAAAAATCACTTCAAAATCAAATCAGTATCTCTTTTGATGCAGTTATCAGAAATGCTTTTTCGATAACCTCAGTAGTAAGTAAAAATTTAAAAATGGAGATTATTAAAATATGAATTGAGGATAATCCAACCACAACTCCAGTAATTATAGAAGCTCTCAAATTTGGCTCTCAAAATGACGAAACATTTTACTTATCCATCTATCAATCTAAAAGGAGATTCACAATTAGTCATTTTTTTATCAATAAAGAAGATTCAGTTTTGCAAATCGCTCTGATTACAAAAGATATAGTAAACTCTTTAAGATCTCAAAAAGATTAAATCTTCAAAAAAATTAATAGGTCTCAAAATCGATTCACACTCAGTGACATAAAGGCCATTACAAACTTTAAGTTTAGTAGCAGTAGCATTCCTAATAATATTCTGTATATTAATAGCAGGAAAAACCGTCGTTAGATTTTTTGTATTTTCTTTTCAATATATATATACAAGTTTGCTTTTAAATAAAAAGGGTCGGAAATGGCCGAATACCAATGTCATTAATGGAATTTTAGGCGCTCTCATAGTCTAATCATTTTTATAATTTTTATAATTTTTTATATAATTATATTTTTAAATAAAATATTTAAAAAGCAAAAGATTATAGATTCATTTGATATTATAGATTCATTTGATTACATAAATAATCTTATTTTATTTAATTTAATTTTATTTAATTATTATAATTTTTAAAAATTTTAATTTAAAATATAATAAATAATTTAATTTTTTTAAAATTTAAAATAAAAATAATTTTAAAAATAATATTTTATTTAATTTTTAACTTTTATCTAATCTTATTTTATTTATAGAATTAAATAGAAAGAGGATTATATCAACATTTTCCACCTAATTAATTACACTTGTGATTATTCTGCCCGGGTTTTGCGATGTCGGTCAATGACGTAAGCCATTCTCAATTTAAAAATCTACAAAATTATAAGGTGACAGCACGTAGTCGGAGGATGTAACGTCAGCTTTGAGTAGAGGTGTTCCCTTAAGATGATAAGCTCGAAGTTACTTCACGTTGAAATTAATAGTTGTTATACAGTAAGACTTTTGACCGATGTGAAAGAAAAGGGGAAGATCAGGTCGAGGCGGCTACCAATACTGTTAAATTTATGGAAAATATGAACGTGATGTAACACAACACAGGGCGGTGGAATCTTTATTTAAAAAAGAAAAAATCATGTCTAAAGTTGAGTACGAGTACAGCGTATATACTATATGTCACCGTACCTGCTGACAAACACCGTTGTAACTTTCAACCACATAGATTACATTAATAACTCAATGTTCGCAAAACAGATGCTATAAATATGTAAATCTGCAAGGAACTAGGAAGAGTGCTAGATCGCAGAATTTCGGACACATGGATGGATATCTTATTCATATGTGCTTTAAATTAAATACAGGATGAGATATGGTGTATTTTATTTCAATTAGCGTGTTCGATCGACCTTATCTACTGGAAAAAAATAATGGACCTTTGGGCGTATTGTAATTCTCCTCTGAGCAGCAGTGGATATATATCTACATACATATATACATATATATAGACAATATTAAGATGCACACCAAATGTGCATTCTAAGAGTATTGGCAATGGCCTAGCCATTTGCCAATGCAAGTTTAAGTTAAACGTAAAAATGAAATAAAACAACTGTATTGACCTCGGTATAATTCTGAAAGTTTGAGATTTATATACAGTAAATGTTAAGTCCTCGGCAGACTTAGTGAGGTACTGTTATGGTGCCAGCTAATATTTTATATTATTTTTCTTTCAGTTAAGTTCACTCGTTTTATTCTCTTTCTTCATCCCGAACCGTTCCTTCCGCACTTCCTCTTTCTCTTCTTTCTTTTTCCAGAAACCATTTTTCCATAAATCGTTTCTCCCTTCCGAAACAGCATTCCCTTCTTCGACCCAAGCTTCTCCCGTCTTTCTATTGTCTATGTCGTCCAAACTGTTCTGAAGTGTTTTCGTTTTCAGTAATAGGTCAACCTCAAAACAGAGTGCTTTCGTTTTCATTTTCATTCTCCCGTCTCTCGTCTCTTCGTTTTCATTTTCTTCTGGCGCAGCTGACCTCCGTCCAGCCGCCCAACTCCGTTGCACATCAGTGCTTTCGTTTTCAGTTTTGGAGAACCTCACTGTCATTGACCAATGACCTCTGTTTTTAGGAAATAAAAACAGGGCTACCAACTGAAGCCTCGCTGCACCTCCACATCACCTCAGAAGATGCCGCCGAGTACTACACGTCAGCAGCACTAACGGCCGTGTCTCACAGTGAGGTTCTTCCCCTCAACGCCGTGCTCACTGTTTTTCAAATTCATCTCTGTTCTCTCTCTGATGATCAATCTATCTCTCTCTCAGTCACAGGACCATGCAGATCGACGGCGTTTTCTTCTGGCGCAGTTGACCTCCGTCGAGCCACTTGTGGGCCTCCCAGCTCCGTCGCCACTTGTGGGCCGCCCAGCTCTGTCGCATGCCTCTCATGCAAGTCTCTATTTTCGTTTTTGTTTTATAGTAATTCATGCAAGTCTGCCGCTCGGTCTAGTGTTTTGTGTTTGTGTATTTAAAACTGTTATTTAAATATATAAATATTATATTATTATTTTTACTTCAAAATTGTTAGTTCAATGTGATCAGACTTATTTAAAAGTTTTAGTTCTAGCTAAAATTTATAATTCTAGCCAAAATTTAGACTTGGCAATGGTTAGACCATTGCAAATGCCCTAAGTAGGCACATTAGTGTAAATAAATTTTTTTACAGCATTTTTAAAACATCATTAACTGTTAAGAAATAATAAAATCATATATAAATTTATTAATAGTCACTTATTTAATTATTAAAAAAAATAAAATCAAATCAAAATATATATGAATGGACATATTTAATAAATATATTTTAAAGTTATAATATCATTTTCTTATTTATATTTATATATATATATATGCGCACGCACATGTTGAGTACAAAGAAAGTATTACCATTGATTTTCTTTTGATTTTTTTAATATAAGTTGTGATTTATAGTTAGAAAAAATTTTATCATCATTCGTATATTATATATTTAATTTTAAATTTTTATTTTTTATTTTTAGATATATGTTTTAGGAACGTTGATTGGAAGAATTTTTATAATTATAGGGCTGAATAATATAGGTCGAGGTCCTCAATTACCGGGCCCTTATAAATCAAGTGAAAGGTAGAAAAACATGGAAAATGTGACACACGTTGTTGTCGGGTTAGAGCGTACGTGGACCTTATATATATATATATAAAAGCGTGTGTGTGTAAGAGTTTGATGTGGAATTGGTTTCCTCGAGAGGACACACGTGAGGTTTTTTTTTTTTTTTTTTTAATTTATTTAGATGCCGCTTTGAACGGTTCTTCGTTTCAATATTGTTCACTAACGTAACCAATGGTGCCTTGGTCCGGCTTGACTTTGACTTTCTTCTTGTTGATTAGATGCGGGGCATGGATGGCTTAAGGTCCTCTCAATGTAAACACAACCTCCTATGCACTAACTAGTTTGAGCAGCCATTAACGCAGTGAAACATATACGTTCAGTACGTATAGTTTGAGATTCTACATAGTTTGAGGTATTTTATAATTTTTTATTTTAAATGTATTCTATAATGGGAAATATTATTCTCACATAAATTTCTTACCGAATTGCATTTTATTTTATTTTTAATATTTTTTAACTTTATGATTAAGAAACTGTTTTTAAATGAATTTATATTTTTTATTTTTAAAAAATATTTAAATAGTTTTAAAAAAATATTTGAAAAAATAATAAAAAATAAAAAGAAAAAAATATTACTATTAGGTGAGGATTATTCTATGTGGGCGTAGCACGTTCTTTCTATAATTAAAAAAGGAGAAATGTTTTAAAAAAAATTTATATTGATTTTTTTAAAAATTTTAAAAAACTTTAATTCTGTTTGAATTTTTTCATCTACCAAACAGCGTAGCTAAGGGATTCTCCGAGGTAGGTAGGTCCCAATCTCATGCCAATGCTGTAGATATTCAAGGCCTTACAAAACTTTTATAGGACGGGTTGACTGAGTAGTGTTGGTTCTTTCCCCACCGAGGAGACTATTCTCAGCCTTGCACCCTAACCCAGCCCTTGACGCGTTATATCCCCTACCTAACCCAACCCAATCCAACCATGGTCAAGCATTGATCCGATTATGGCGTTGCAAACCTAACCAAACAAATTCATCCGAAACCGTCCAGTCCGATAATTTCTTTTTATTTTATTTTATCTTAAAGGCACTTTCTTAGTTCACATACAATCCAAGTAAAACTTATAATTCGTTTTGGATCATGGAAATATTTTATTTTATCTAATTATTATAATTTTTTTAAATTTTTATATAAAATATAATAAAAAATTTAATTTTAAAAAATATTAGTACATGGCTTGAATTTGGCTCCTCACTTTTACCTCTTATGTATTTAATTTTTTTTACTTAATTATTAAGAAATTGACTTTTAATATATTAGTGTATTTTTTGATTTTTTTAAAATATTTAAATATGAAAAAAATAATAATAAATAAATTTATTCTAGGCAGCACATTCAGCGATCATTATTAGACTTTTCAATTTTTTTTAATTTTAAAATAATAATAATATTAAAAAATAATATTTTACTAATATTTTATTTATTTTTTATTTTTTATTTTTATTCATTTGAATTCAATTTTCTATTCAAACGGTACCTTTATTCGATTGGGAGCAATATTAACAAGGGAAAAGTATAGTTGCAAGCACAATTGTGCACTAATCTGTGTACCAATATGATGTGATTGGTCAAAAAGTAGATTTTATTGATAACAGTGTTAATTTAAAATTTAAGTATGAATAAATCAGTGTTGGTACACAGATTAGTGCGCAACTGCGCTTGTATGTAGCAAAACTCATTAACAAGTGCACCTAAAATTGATTTTCGTTGCCACATAAGGATATTGATTAATTTTATTTATTGCTGCTTAAATTTTACTTCTTATCTCCTTTACCCTTCTCCGGCTGTCTTCAACATCTCCCATTCCTTTTCCTTCTATTTAATTTAATGGGTTATTATAGAGGTCAAATTAGCAACATATAATTTAGTTTTCAAATAAATTTAAAAGTTAAGATAAAAGATAAAGTCAATAAGAGACAAAAAAAATTGACTTATACTCTTAAAAAGAAAGATACTTAGATTCCTAAAAGTAAAAGATTTCATAAGATAAGTTAGACTCAATCACTCCAAAGAAATAAACTTTTATATAAAGAGGAGATTCTCCACAAATCAGACAGACTATCCACAAAAACTCTCTATGTCTAGACTCACCACAACTTCTCTTCGCTTATACTAAATCTATCTATTATATTATAAACTATGCGAGGTCATAAGAGATTGTAAAATCACTTATTATAGTAGATTTTGCCCTCAAATAATGTGGACATAAGCACTATGTCAAACCACATTATGACTTTATGTTATGCTTAGTTTTATAATTTTAGTTTAATAAGTTATTTTGATAAACATATGAGATTTTATTGACTTTAAATAAGTGCTTCCGAGACTCTCTTTTAGATTTTAAGTACTTAATAAAGATTAAATTTATTTATTTATGGGATCTTTCATAATTGGGGTTTTGTTAGAAGAATTTTTTTTCTAAAGTTCAAATTTAGTAGCACACTAATTCTCTGAAAATTTTAAAAACAAATTTATCGAATAGCTGGGTGTTACAGTTGGTATAAGAGCTTAAGTCAAAAGATTTTGTAGACTTTTCAAAATGAAAGAGGAAAAAAACTTTTTGCAAAAAAGAAAAAAAGGTTTTACAAGGAAAAAAAGGAATTTTGAAAATAGAAAGTGAATAAAAAAAAAAGCTAGGCCAATGTCTCCTCAAGACATGGCCTCTGTAATAAGTATTTTTAACTTTTACTATTTTATTATTTTAATGAAAATCATTTAGATATATGCATGTCAAAGTGCACCTACTACGTGAAAGGCTTTTAGCGCATAAGGTAAGGAAATTTCTAAATATAAGGTTAGGAATAGGGCTGGTCATCCGACCCGACCCGAAAAGTACAAGTTCTGAACTGACCCGATTTAAGGAATTTTCGTTTACCCGTTTGATCGATTAAACGGTTAATCGGACCGATTGTGTTTCTAGAAAAATCGGGATTCAGACCCAATTTTTTCTTTTTTATTATAAGCTAAATAGTTGAAAATTAAAAAAATTGGACAGGTCGGTGCAGTCCTAGTTCTTAAGAGTTGAAATCGTTTCTGAATCGGTGCGTTACCAGGTTTAAACCGAGCCGGATTGGTATATATATTTTTAATTTTTTATATTATATTATATATATTATATGCTAAACTGCTAATTAATATAACATGATATTCTAATTTTATTATTTAAATCTATCAACCTTATAGTAGGGGTGAAAACCGACATATCGGTTTCGGTTTTGGACAAAAATCGAGACCGAACCGATGGGGTGAAACATCTGAAAATCTCGACCGAAACCGGCCGGAGAAGGGGAGGAAACCGTCGTCCTCGATCTCGGCGTAACTCCGGTCGGTTCGTCGGCGTCGTTGGTGGCTGTGTGCGCCGTGAGAGAGAGCGAGAGACCACGGTGACTGCGTGGCTGGCGAGAGAGAGAGATACGAAGAAGAAGAAGAAGAAGACGAAGGGAGAGAAAAAGAGAGAGAGAGAGGAGCGGCGGCTGGTGAGAGAGAGAGATACGAAGAAGAAGAAGACGAAGGGAAGAGAGAGAGAGAGAGAGAGAGAGAGAGAGAGAGAGAGAGAGAGAGAGAGAGAGAGAGAGAGAGAGAGAGAGAGAGAGAGAGAGGAGCGGCGGCTGGTGAGAGAGAGAGATATGAAGAAGAAGAAGATGAAGGGAAGAGGAACGGCGCTATGTTAACCCTAGGGTTAAACGGCGCCGTTCCTTTTATTATTTTTTTCAACTACTGAGTCCTAAAACGACGCCGTTTCACTTAAGTTTAAGTTAAACGGCGCCGTTCCATAGGTGATGTTTTTAATGCACAGGATTTAAACGGCGCCGTTCCACTTAAATGAGTGAAATGGCGCCGTTTAGATAAGTAATATTTTCAAAAAAAATATAAATAATATAGTCGGCCGGTTCAGCGGTTTTTCCCTGGGCGAATCGCGAACCGAACCGGCCGACGTCGGTTTGGCTTAAATCCTACCGCCGGCCGACTGGTTCTCTGACGGTTTCGGCCGGTTCCGTGCGGCGGCGGCCGGTCTGATCGGTTCCGGCCGGTTTTTCGGTTTTTCTGTACAGCCCTACCTTATAGTATAAAATTAATATAATCTTTGATGTAAGTTAGACACTACTTATACTAGTATAATTAGATACTAATTACACTATTTTAATCTAATTATTCAAATTTATTAATTTCACTAATAAGTTAGATACTACTCATGTTATATTAGTATAGTTGAACATTAATGACTTAGTAATTGTTAATAATGAATATTAAATTCTAACAATTAAATTTAATATAAAAAAGTTATAATATTAAATTTATATCGTGTCACACGTGTAAATAATAAATTGAAAAATTGGATCGGACCAGATCGAAATAAAAAAAATTGAAAATTTTAATCTTGATTATGAATCGAATCTTAAATTTTTAAAACAGGTATATACTAATTAGATTCTAAAATTTGTATTAAACTAGATCAAATAAGATTGATTACACACAAGTTAATGAGTAATGGTAAAACAAGCTCATACGATGTGCAAAGACTAGCATGGCTATTTACAAAGAAATGAGATCCATAAAAATAAAACAAAAAATAATAAAATCGAATAATAAAATGGTTTTCTCAACTGGACTGTACGTTATGGGAGGACACGAGTCATTTTGAAAAGAATTATTTTAATAAATTCAAGAAAATTTTAGGGCTAATTTGTTTTTTTAATTTATCTAATCTTATCTTATTTATTTTTATCTTATCTCATCATTATAATTTTCTTAAATTTATACACATAATAAAATAAACAATTTAATTTTTTCAAAATTTAAAATAAAAATAATATAAAAAAATATATTCTAATAATATTTATTTAACTTATAATTTTTATTTCAGGTCATCTCGAAAATAAATCAAGCTTTGGATTTGTTTGGAAAAAAATTTCATCTCTTTTTATTTTATCTTATTCCATCTACTTTTCAAACATCTGAAACACAAATACTTTCAAAGTAATCATTATAATCTTTTCAGACTATCATTACAATTTTTCCTAATTTTCAATTAAAAAAATTCAACTTTTTCAAATTTATAAACAAAATTAATATTAAAAAATATATTTTAATAATATTTTAATTTTATAATATATTTTTTTAAACTTTTTTCTCTTTTTTTTTTAATTTTATAAAATAAAATAAACTATTTTATTATTATTTACAAATTATTTTATTAATATTTATAAAATTATTATATCGTTTAACTCTCAAACTCGTCCTTCTAAATATGTCGTTTGGTTTATTAAAACATCTCATTTTATTATTATAATTTTTATAAATTTCTATATAAAATAGAATAAATAATTTAATATTTTTGAATTTTAAAATAAAATTAATATTAAAAAATTATATTATAATATTTTATTTAATTTTTAAAAAATTATTTCACCATATTTATTTTATCTGTATAACCAATAGGATAATTTTGGTAGATTCTTTCCCAATCTTAACTCAGCCCGCAGCGCCTGGTAAAGGCACGACAAAACTATTTCCTGTAAAAAAGAACAGAACAACTCGTCGGTTCCCCCAGTAACGCCGGGGACAGACGGCGTTACTTTGCCCCCAACAAACCAACCAACCACAAGCCGACATTTATCCAACGCCGTCTGTTCCTTGTTACCCTTTCCTCTGTCTCAGCCGCCTTTTACTCCCCCGGTAATGTCTTCTGTCGCTTTTTGTCTCGACCGGCTGTACCCGGTTTCCAAAAGCTTCTTTCACCGGTAAGTGCCGGTGGCATATACTGGTTAGAAATTGACCTCGGTTTGAAATTATTGCCCATTTTTGACCACTCTGGTTAAGGCCCTTCTGCTCAGACAAACCGAGTCATAGAGAGAGAGAGAGAGGGAGAGAGAGAGAGCAGAGAGAGTTGGTTCTGGTCGCATGCAAGCGCGTCTTAGCGGACAAGATCGTTGGCAGACGCAAGAGGAAGATAGCAGAGACGGAGAGCGAGGGCGTGGCGCTACAATCGGAGGAATTGGTTAGGAATTGACTGGGATTAGCGCCTTTGGGTATTTGATTGAGCTATCGTTGTGGTCTTTGGTCTAGGATATCTTTGTTTTTGAAGGATAGGCTTCTGATTAAGCTTTGAGACTTTTGAAGCCGAGATACGGTGGGCCTCCAACAATTTCGACGCTGATCGAGGAATTGAGGTTTTGGTAATTGGGTCGTCGATTCTGTGAGCGTTAAGAATTGTTCGGATGACAGATCTGTGCTAGGAGAGCTCAGAGAAATGACGGCTTCAGAGGTTTCTACAAAGGGAAGTTCCGGTTATAGCGACCAAACCGATGTTAGAAACAGCACCGAAGGGCAAAAAGGTCATTCCAAATTTTCCGGCACTAGCAAAGGTAAAATTCCGGTTAACTTGGTTCGTTTCGGCTTAACCAATGAAAGATCTGGCTGTGATTTTCGGATTCTGCCTTGCGGTTTGCGTTTTTGTAGATGCCGAGACTGCGCTTTACACGGAGCTATGGCACGCGTGTGCGGGTCCTCTGGTGACCGTGCCTCGTGAAGGCGAACGCGTGTTCTATTTCCCTCAGGGTCATATCGAGCAGGTCAGTTTCTAGCCTTGAGTTACCAGTTTTTTGGCATACCTCGATTTAATTCGACGGAGTTGTAATTTTTGATCTTGTTATTTATTAAATTACTTTCTTTTCTTTGCTCACTAGTTGTGTTTCGGTTTGAATATCCGGATTCTGCTTATGGTAGTTTCAGTTTTTTTAATTAATCTTAAGCGTCTGCTCTATTTCGGGCGGGACAGCTGTGAACTTTGTACTTTCTGGAAATGGGTTTGATTAAATTGAAGGTTTTTTTTTTTTTTTTTTTTTCACTGTTTCCGTTTCTGGATTCTGTTCGAAGTTGCTAAATATGAGTTCGCGTTTGTTGAATTAGGTAGAGGCGTCTACTAATCAACGGGCGGACCAGCAGATGCCTTTATATGATCTTCCAGCTAAGATCCTATGCCGGGTCATAAATGTTCAATTGAAGGTAAACGATTTTCATTGATGGTTTTAAGTTCGCTTTTGCTTCATTCTATTTGACCTGCCATAGAGGGTTCTGTGTTGTGCGTAGTTTTACTTTTCTAACTTCTAGTTCTCTCTCTCTCTCTCTCTCCAATTTTTTTTTAACTGTAGGCTGAAGCAGATACTGATGAGGTATTTGCACAAGTAACTTTGATTCCCGAGGCAAACGTAAGTTTCTTTGGCTTCAACCTATAATAGATTTAAGAGCAAGCGAATTGGGCTTGAGATTGTAATAGTTTCATGTTCTGTTTGATGCAGCAAGATGAGAACGCTGTGGAGAAGATACCTCCGCTGCCTCCGCTGCCAAAATTTCATGTGCACTCTTTCTGTAAGACACTAACTGCCTCAGATACGAGCACTCATGGGGGGTTCTCAGTGTTGAGACGGCATGCAGATGAATGTCTTCCACCGCTGGTTGGGTTCTGTTCTCTTGTAGCTATTTAATTAGTATTAATTTTCTACAATTAAACTAATTCTAAGTGATATTATGCTTGATTTTTGACAGGACATGTCAAAGCAGCCTCCGACTCAAGAGTTGGCTGCCAAAGACTTGCATGGAAATGAGTGGCGGTTCCGGCATATATTTCGTGGTAATGGCTATAAGTTCAGTTTCATATTTGTAATTTGTGTGGCGTTACTACCATGTTTAAGGCTATTTTTCACCCCAACTTGCCTTGGGAATGTGGGCTGGAGGATTTTTGGATTTAGCGTTTGAACCCTGAACATGTTGCGCATCATGCGCACAAGATATAATTGTTCTAGTTTGATTTTTGGTCATTCATCAATGAATCTCTATAGATGTACTGTAGTTTTTTCTTGATTAAGTTACTTGGGAAATTGGACTGCTAGGTCAACCGCGAAGGCATTTACTTCAAAGTGGTTGGAGTGTGTTTGTTAGCTCTAAAAGGCTTGTTGCTGGGGATGCATTTATATTTCTAAGGTATGCTGTTTTTTAATACAAATGAGATTCCATATTTTTACTTGTTTTGGCTTTATCTAACCTTGGCAAAGTAATTTACCTCTAGGGGAGAGAATGGAGAACTTCGTGTTGGTGTGAGACGGGCAATGAGACAGCAGGATAATGTCCCATCGTCAGTCATATCCAGTCACAGCATGCATCTTGGTGTCCTTGCCACTGCATGGCATGCCATCTCAACCAAAACCATGTTTACTGTGTACTACAAGCCTAGGTGTGTGGTTAAATCTATGTACACTGCTATGAACTTAATTAGCTATTCTGACATTCGAAAGCTTATTATTTGATTTTACTATTTGTGTGATGCATGGATTTCACTACTATTGTTATTGGGCATGAATTTGGGAGTGATTCTAAATTTCACACTACATGGTTTTTTATTAAAATCTTCTGACAGGACAAGCCCCGCTGAATTTATCGTTCCATACGATCAGTATATAGAGTCTGTGAAGAAAAACTACTCCATAGGGATGAGGTTTAAAATGAGATTTGAAGGTGAAGAAGCTCCTGAGCAAAGGTGTGGCTTGCTTGTTTATTTACTGAAGTTCCTTTAGCTTTGATGGCAACCTTTTCAGCTTTCAATTTTTATTTTCAATAAATATTTCTTCTTTTTTTCAACTTATAAAAAAAAACTATTTCTTCTTTTCATCGGATCTAAATGAAGTTTCTTGACATATGTTGCTCTCATTTTGAAGATTTACTGGCACTATAGTTGGAGTTGAAGATGCTGACACCAAAAGGTGGCCAAATTCGAAATGGAGGTGCCTCAAGGTAGTATTTGAAGTCTTTAGGGCAGTGCAATTTATGGCCATTTAGCATGGTAGATTAACTTTTTCATGTTCTTCTAGGTGAGATGGGATGAGACGAGTACTATGCCTCGCCCAGAGAGAGTTTCACCTTGGAAAGTAGAGCCTGCTCTTGCTCCTACACCAAATCCTCTTCCAATGCCCAGGGCAAAGAGGCCCCGGTCAAACATGGTTCCCTTATCCCCTGATTCCTCTGTTCTTACTAGGGAAGGTATAATCTTATTTGCTGTGAGAACCTAATAATTACTTCTCATTTGTAGTTTTGTGGTGGTTTATGTGGCGTATATGTACACTTTTGAACCTTTGAAATATAATCAGGTTCATCTAAAGTGACTCTAGACCCTTCTCCAGCCAGTGTATTTTTAAGGGTCTTGCCGGGTCAAGAGTTCTCGACCTTTAGAGGCAATTTTTTGGAGAGCAATGAATCTGACACTGCTGAAAAGTCTCTTGTTTGGCCACCTTTGGTAGAAGATGAAAAGATTGATGTTCCTGCATCAAGAAGACATGGGTCAGAGAATTGGATGTCAAGGGGGAGGCAGGAGCCAACTTACACGGATTTGCTGTCAGGATTTGGTGTTAGTGCTGGTTCCTCCCATGGTACATGTGCACCGTTGGTTGATCAAGCTGCAGCAGCAGTTAATTTTCCAAGAAAACAATCACTTGACCAGGAAGGAAAGTTTAACTTGCTTGCGAGTTCATGGTCCTTGATGCCCTCCAATCTCTCACTTAACTTGTCAGATACTAATCTTAAGGGTCCTGTACAAGGTGGTGATGTAGCTTATCAAGCACCAGGCAATGCCAGACATGATGCTATTACTGAGTATTCCATGATTCATAGAGTTGAGCACCCACGAGGAAACTGGTTGATTTCTTCACCAGCCTCATGTCAATTTGAAAATTCTGCTCATTCAAGAGAGCCAATGCCGAAACCTGTATCCGTACCACAATGCGAGTCTGTGAAGCCCAAAGATGGGAACTATAAGCTCTTTGGCATACCCCTCATCTGTAATCCGGCTTCCCCAGAGCCGGCAGCACCACAGAGGGGCATGATGAATGAGCCAGCTGGTCATATACTTGATACTTCTCACCTGGCTCATACTCTTGACTCTGATCAAAAGTCGGAACAGTCCCGGGGTTCAAAATCAGCAGATAATCCAGTTCCTGTTGTTGAGAAGATGTTTGTACAGAGACGGGAGCGACGTTCGAGAGAGGTGCAAGGCAAGGTACTAAACGGTTCAACTAGAAGTTGTACCAAGGTATTTTTCTTATCTTAATTGTAATATTTAGTTTATCTGTCTGAATTTGGATTGAACTTGCCCAACTAAAGCCCATTGATATCAGGTTCACAAGCAGGGGATTGCTCTTGGTAGGTCGGTGGACCTAACTAAATTCAACAGTTATGAAGAACTGATTGCTGAATTAGACCAGTTGTTTGAATTTGGTGGTGAATTGATGGCTTCTCAAAAGAATTGGCTGATTGTGTACACTGATGATGAGGGTGATATGATGCTTGTTGGGGATGATCCCTGGGCGTAAGCACTTCCTTTCATTGTTATGAATATGCATATCTGATCGTTATCAAGTCATTCATGTTTGCCTTCTTCACTGAGGTCTTTATATAACAAGTGGTGTCTTGTCTGTATATCAGGGAATTTTGTGGCATGGTTCGGAAGATTTTCATCTATACCAGGGAAGAGGTCCAGAAGATGAACCCGGGGACCCTTAGTTTGAAGGCTGGAGAGAATCAATTGGCTGGCGAAGCTGAGGATGCAAAAGAATTGAATCTCAAGTCGTTTGCTGTCACGACTCCTGAGAAACGTTAGGCCCAGTTCTCATGGGTTCTAGGTAATGGGTGCGTGCTCAAGCTGCTAATATATAGTTTGTAAATAAATATGCCTGAGGTGGTATTTAACACAATGGAATATCTTTTAGTGACGTTTAACATGTTTTTCTCTGAACGTGATTTTGTTGTTTTTGTCACTCGAAAGTTCTGATTTTTATTCTGCAGATTAATGCTGGTAGATAATATGTGCTTTGTTCTCGTCGGTTTTTTTCTGCAGGCTGAAGAGGAGAGTGTTCCACAGTCTCTCCAGTTGAGAAATAGGTACCAATTGAGATGGATGTGTCCCAACCTCTTTTAGTTAGGTCCCTCCTTTGTCTATTAGAAAGCAGATGTAGATGGCAGATATTATATTTCCAGTTTTTGACATGCTGCTGAGTATTTTATGCCGTCCAGTTATATACATAATATGTATTCAGTGCTGTGGGGGCAAGGTGAATCCGGCTTGGCGATTTCGGACCACCCCCGCCTTGTACATAGCTGTATTACCGTTGGTTCTGATCTTTTTACTGTAAGTAAGAAAATACAGCTTCTTTTGTCGTTTAGGTAAAAGAATTGATTAATCTAATGTTGTCGGTTTTGTTGTTTCTTCAAAATTTTCATGTTCAATCTTGCCGTGAAAACTATATTTATTAGGTTATCTTCTGTTGAAGATTTTGTTCAATTAATTTTTTTTTTTTTGGGGCGGAGCGGGGGAGGGATTTATTTTGTACGATCTTCCCGTATGCATTGTAATTATGAGTGCTTCGTTGTGTAGTGTAGTGGTGATGGTGAGAGTCGACCCACTTCTGCGTTATTTTGGGAAGCCAGAGGTGCTGTCTTTTGCATGTGGGTGTGCTGGGCATGTTTTTGGGAGTGTCACATTCTTCGGGGGAATCTGTGCCCACTTTTACAAAAAGGGTGTTTGTGGGTAGCCATCCACCATCTCATTTGTTTTGACCCATCATTGTTTAACAAGATGTGGGATTTGGGTCATCTAAAATCTGAGGCACACATTTACCCTTTACCTTTATCCACTCTTTCTATTATCATTGCTGTTGTCTTCCGAACTTTTTATTTTTTCAAGAAAATGTTATTAGAAAGTTGGGAGGACATGACTGTTGCAGCTTTTGATTAACAAAAAGTTTTATGTCATTTTTATTGATATAATTGATTGCATATTAAATAGCTAATTATATCAGTGGAGTGTAAAAATAATATAAAAATGACTTTATATAATATTACTCTTTCATTAATTAGGTTTTTGAGGCCATGTGGTCAGGAAAAGTCCTTCACTGTATTAAGTGAGGCTGTGTATCAAAGTACAAAAAAATATCTTATAACTTCTATTTTGGGCTTTAACTGACAAATCCCATACTGCCACGGGTTTCATTGTTTGCTTGGGTTTGTGAGGTCCTAAAGCTAGAGTTATGTCGGTTAGTGTTGCTTGTTCCCTTCCAGTTTAGGTATGATGCTTAAGGTCTAAGCAGGCCTGTTCAGGCCCAAAAGAAACAAGGAACTAGGAAGACCGGCACACTATCATCATCATGCAATTTTCATATCTTCAGTCGTACTCCCAATTGGCCCTACCTCTTCTTCGTAATTAAAAATAACTGGAAATGATCACCTTTATTGAAGAGGCATAGCCAATTATAATTTATGTATGACCTCATCCTTTTAATTTAGAGAAATGATATTTACGGTACATAAAAACAATATTGTAAATTAAAATAATCGAGTGAATATGAGATTTCTAAGAAAAAAATTAATTTTTAAAAGTGGATTTTACACTTTAAAAGGAATGTCAGGTGCTAATACAATACTATATTTAACATTACTTTGGTGAATTATCGAATCCTATTGACTTTATAATTTTCTCTCCTCTTTTACAGACAATTACTTTGTCTTGCATCCCTATTTCTTCTCAATCCTGTAAGGTCATATCCTCGTTTTTGATTCAAGAATTTCATTATTAAATCAGGACAGCTATTAAAAAACAGAAAATATGTACGTCAATTTCACTTATGTCACTAATTTGAAACCTTGTTGCTTAGCAAGTTTTGGGGGTGGCTGAGTGTAGCTCGATGGTCACTTCATGGTTCGGCGAGGTTGACTAAGAGTGGCTCGAACATCACCTGTCGCTTGGTATCTTTTCCTTAATCTTCCGCTAAGATAAAATTGAAGCAAGTTGATAGGTTGCCGTACTGACCTCTCTAAGCACCAAATTGCTCATTTGAAAACTTTGCGGCCTACAATTCTCGTTGAAATACGACGCCACCTTCCTTGAATATTCCACCGACCGTATTTTCACTCTTTCCCTTCACTCATCTAGCATATCTATTTTGCCCATTAGCTCATCTAATTTGCTGCCGGTTCATACGCTCCATTCTAAGTCCTTGGATCCTATGGCTATTACTGCCGTACTGAAGACTAGTGCAAAAGTTTGGGGTTTAGACAATGGCCCGGTATGCCCATGGCACCCTATGTAGCTCCTCGGCCCACTGGTATTTACGTTCCCCCAATCGCCTTGATCATTTGGAATGGGGTTTTGTTAGTAATATCCTCTTGTTCGTGTTTGGGACCTCGACGTTCGTTTGCTTGTTACAAACCACAGATTCCCATAGGAGTTTGACGATATGGTTTGTCATGATGGATGCCTATGCTTCCGTAGCACCCCAAATTTTTAGGATGTAGTTAGCAAGAGGATGACATTAGGCTTTTACACCATGTATAATAATTTTAGGATTTAGAAAATAGGAGTTGGATGTTGATGATCGATTTAGATTCAAAGAGGACTAAGATCTGCCCACTAGGCCCAATAGGAGGCCCAACCCATGTATGGATCGACAAGCCCAAATACATTCCTAGCTAAGGCCCAAGACACATTCAAGTACCATGAGTCTCTCTCCATCCAAGAAAACCCCAACTCCCACGACAACTATGATGCTAAACCCTACTCAAAAGACCTCGTTAGACTCTCTGTATACATGGGCTGCCGCCCCACCTTAAGATGACACCCTCAACCTTTATAAATACACCCTATGTGAGACATGTTTCCGATCACATAAACCCTAAGCTTTCACCATCTAAGGAAACGAAACGTTCATATGGAATTAAAGAAAATTAAGATTTTATGTAGGGCTGGAGTATGTACATGCTAGGGTTAAGTTTAATGGCACCATGATGCATATTTACACGTGTTGGACCAAGCACGTATATAGGATGGTTATTTGTAAAACATTATGGATATTTGAAGACCTAGACCCAAGACGCATATTGTATGAGAAAACATTTATTTGTAAATAGGATAGATATTCATACTATGTAAATGGTTATGGTTTTTAAGGTGTAACTAATGGTACAATCTTTATATTTTGATAAACATCATATTTTGAGTTTTTGAGGACCTCATCAGAGTCATAAAAGAGATTTACCCCATTATGGTTTTGGTTAGGGCATAAATGTTGGGATTTTGAATTTTTGATAATTAAATCATGTAATTAAGTGGTTAATAAAATAGGATTTGAGGTTAATTTTGTTGGTAACTTTAATTAGGGGTGAACATGCAATTATAGAAAATTTAGGTTTGGTTTAAAAGTGAGGACATTAGAAATATAGTTTAATGCTGTGTTATTTGTGATTTAAATGAATTAGGAAAAGTGTGAGAATCGGCCCTTCGAAGGTAAGAACTTCTCGTGTATGGGCAAAAGAAACTTGGTGAAAGACTCGTCATCTTGGACGCAAGGGAGGGCCTTGTCTAGTAGGCAAGCTGAGCAAAAGCCTAGGCAAACAAAGACCCAGGCAAGCACGGCCCTAGGCGGGGAAAGATTCAGGAAAAGAGTAGCGAATGAATGCATTAGGTGTCATTTCAGGCTAGCAAAGGCAAGGCTAGCAAAGCGCATGCGAGATTAGAACTGGGCGAGCAAAAGTTAAGAAGGGCGAGATGCAAGGGGAGCAAATTCGAGCAAGTAAAGCCGTTAGGGTGAGCAAAGGGAAAATGAGTGGGAAGTTTGAAACAGATACCATGAACACGAAGCAAATATCGAGATATGTTCCTCGCCCTAAAATTTGGGCTAAGATTCAAAGTACGAAAGTAAATAAGGTGTGGCTGGAAGGAGTTTAAGAGTACTTAGAGAGTAGCAAGTGCCCTCACGAGAAACAAGACCCCTAGTTAGTTTTCGCGACTGAAAACTAAAATTTTGAAGACTTCTCAAAGTTTTTGTATGGTCAGAGATTTTATAAAAATAAATATATATTTTGATCTATTAATTTTTATCTCAAAAGATTTCAAGTTTCTTCTCAAGTTTTCATTTCCTTGGATCTCATCTTATTTCAATATTGTTTCCTCTAATAATATATTTTAAATAAACAATATATTGACATGAATACACACTATAAAAAAAAGTAAAAGTTATACCAAACATGTAGCAAAATATTTGATTAAAAGAAAAAATATTTACACAAGGTAAATAAATAAAGGAAGCAGCAAAAAAATTAAATAAAATAAAATGTACCATTGGTAAATAAATAAACAAAAGAACCAGCCCAAAAAAAAAATGACAAAACGGTTAAAAAAAAAAGGAAGTAGCAAAAAAAAAAAAAAAACAAATTGCACCATTGGTAAATAAATAAACAAAGGAAGAAGCAAAAAAAAAGAAAATGACCAAATGGTTTTTTTTTTTTTAAAGGAAGCAGTAAAAAAAAATTATACCATTGGTAAATAAATAAACAAAGGAACCAGAAAAAAATTGCACAATTGTAAATAAATAAACAAAAGGAAGCAGCAAAAAAAATGACCAAATGTTTTTTTTTTTTTAAAAGGAAGCAGTAAAAAAAAATTGCATCATTGGTAAATAAATAAACAAAGGAAGTAGCAAAAAAAAAAAAAAACAAAAACAAAGACCAAATGGTTAAAAAAAAGGAAGTAGCAAAAAAAAAAATGCACTATTGGTAAATAAATAAACAAATAAAATACTATAAAAAGTACTACGAGTACTTGTGGGTCCCATTATATTACTAACTACAATTAAGTCAAACAAGTTTTCATCTCATCTCTATAAACAAACACATATTTTATATAATCTCATCTTATCTCATCTCATCTCAACATATCTCAAAAAATTTTATCTTATTTTATCTCATATCTGAGAACAAACGAGGCATGAAAACATAAATGACGACATTTCTTCAAGAAGTATGGAGTACCTGTAGGAAAGGAGCTTTCTACCACATAGGCGATATTCACAAGTGGCACACTAAACTCCTCATCTCCTTGGCCAAGCTTCTGAGACGCGTAGAACACATCATTTCTACCTCTGTCATCCCTTTCATGAAATGTACCCTTGAATAGTGGAGGATCCCTGATTTACTAGCCAACCTACATCAAGAATTGTGAGGCCCATGAAAGGCGGAACTCTTTGTATAAATAATATGTATTAACAATCTTCATTCTCGCACATTGAGATCTCAAAAAACCCAGAACTCTCTCTCTCTCTCTCTCTCTCTCTCTCTCTCTATTCTGAACACCATGGAGAAAGCAAAAACCCTAACTTTGTAGGTCAAACTCAAACTCTCATTCTAGATGCCAAAGTCTTCATCAAACCAATGGAGGCCAAATCATCAATAAGCATTTCAATGAAAGCTCATAGGTAAGGTAGGTTATTCTCTATGAAAATGTTAGCAATGTTTGTTAATGAATATGAGTATGTTGTGTTACAATTTACTATGTCTTCATCCCCATTCTTTTTGATATTTTTTCGCATACATAATACCTCAGTATGATTTATTGGTTGCCTTTGTTAAAGGATTGATGTTAGAATAATGATAGTCTTACCACTTTTTTACCACTCTTTTACCACTTTTTTTAATTTTAAATTTTTTTAATTTTTTTTTACTTAATGATTAAGCAAGTGACTATCACTAAATTTATATATTTTTAAAATTTTTTCTTAATGGTTAAGGATGTTAAAAAAATACTTAAAAGAAAATGATAAAAAAATAAATACACTACAAGTGGTAAAATAGTAGTAAGAGGGTGGTAAGTGTATCATTACCCTTGATGTTATTATGTAAAAGTACCTACTTCCTAATTTTAAGAGAAGTATATGGGTGTGTGAGTGGATCATGACCCCAAGGCAAGATAGGTCATTATCTCTGTGGAGTTTATCTGTTTGCTTAGGAGTATCTAAGAATTGAGTGATGTCCCCTAAGTTATCGCCAGACGACAATGGGCATGGGTGAGATGGTAAAGCATTTGGGTTTAAGTTGTGGCCTATCAGCTGGCAGAGGTTAAAGGACACCATAGTCAAGGACGGGTTGTGAAGCTAGGCGTTGCTCATTACAAAGTCACTCACACGATCGTTACTTGCAATGCAATGAAGGGAGCCAGGGTATGTGCATGTCCATTCTAAGGGAAGACTATGGTGCACACGTTAATAAACAGAATCATTGGTAAGATGGTTTTCATGCTGTTGAATCCCAGATAATTATATTATGTGATGATTTGGCCATTGGATGCTCGATAACTTTACTGTGAATTATGTTTATTTTATTTTCCAGGAGGTTAGCAGCTCAGTATGCATGATCTTCCTTCTATTTACCTTTTAACTTCATTTGGTTATATTCAACGTCATTACTTGCATTATTAGTTGCTATCTTGAGTTATAACTTAATGAGACTTTCTTGAAATCTCACTGTGGTAATCCCACTATGTAGGGCTGTAATCGAGCCGAGTCGAGCCGAGTTTTGGTTTGCCGAGCTCGAGCTCGACTCAAAATACTCGAGCTCGAGCCTGAGCTTGAGACTTTTTTTTAATTTTTTGTTCGAGCTCGGCTCGATAAGTTAAAATCTCAACTCGAGCTTGAGCTCGAGCTCGTCCCACAAACGAGTTCGAGTCGAGTCAAGCTCGAGCTCGAGCTCGAGTTTAAATTTTTTTTTTGAATAAGATTTAATAATTAATAAAATAAATAAATAAATAAGAATTAATATTGAATTTATACAACTAACAAGTAGAACATCTATTAAATTATAAAATGTTAAAAAATTTATAAATAATTAATATCTAACTAGTTGATATTTATCCAAAATAACAATATATTATATGCCTACATATATTATTAATACATATACTTAATATGATATAATATATATATTTCATATATGGTTTCCACATACTAGTATATGAAATTATTAAATTTTATCAACTAATTATTATACAAATTATAAAATGTACCTATGAAGTATATTTACTATATAGATATAAGTAATTAGAATACATATTATATATTTAATTATAAAAGTGGTATGCTTATATTATTAACTAATACATATATACATGCATAGGTATATGTATATATTTATTAATATATGAATGAGTTTTAATCGAGTCGAGCTAACGAGTCGACTCGAGCATAAATGAGCGAGCCTAAACGAGTTTTAGTCGAGTCGGGTCGAGTTTTGTCGAGTATGTGTCATTTACAAATCAAGCAAGTATCTGCTTTAACAAATGAGCTTTTTTCTTCACGAGTCGAGTTCGATTCGAGTTTAACCGAGTGAGTACCGAGCGAGCTATCGAACAGGCTGGTTTATTTACAGCCCTACCACTATGGTTCTTTGCTCCTTGAAATCGTAGGTTTTGGTGTAAATATAGGAAACGAGGTGGGTTATGAGGAAGAAGAATCAACACAGCCCGAGGACTAGTATGGGGGCCTTTCCTTGATTTGAATTATCATTGTATTACAGTATTTTGACTTTTATTTAATTTGGGCAATGAACAATTACTGTTTGTAGTGCTTTAACAGTGGTATTGATGTGACTTATGGCTATTATTTGGTGAATTAAGTGCATTTCTCTAGTACTTATATTTCTAGTTATGACAAGTAACTTAAAACCCTTCCGTTGTGATTGTTTTTTGCACATATGATGGGCATACATGCACACAATGTTCCAGGGAATGCAAGGGGTGTTACCCATGAGGCGTGCATCTCGACGTCTCGAACTTCTGCCAAATCCTAAGGAGGGACTGGTGGCTTCACATAACAGGTGTAATTAGAAATTTTACGGCTTTAGGAACATCCATAAGTCACCTAGGTGGAGTACCAGTGCTAGGCTTAAGTCTTCATATAATGGGTTCTAATCTTGGTAGTCTTGAGAACAAATATCAGTGATGGGGCATGGATCTTTGGCAGGAAGGGCATTATGGTGGGACCAAGTCTCGCAATGAGCAACTTGAAGATGTGCTTGAGGAGGATCACCCATGTATGGGAGTTATGCTATGGCCCAGGAGATTAATAGCATGATGGATGCTGCAATGGCAACAGAAGTTCTTCCAACAATAGCTTTAGTAGTAGCAAGTTCACCACCAGCGCGCTGAGTAGAGGGGTGTTCATGCAAGTGATTCTTGGCTTACAATTATCCTCTTGCTTTTTGGGTAATGAAGGGCTTATGAAAGCGGGGAAATAGATTAAGAACTCGAGAAGGCCTTTGAGATATGTGGGTGCATGGAGGATTAGAAAGTGTTTTACACCAATTATTTGTTACAAAGGGAAGCTACTATTTGGTGGGGCACGAAGAGATAACTGGGCAGGCCCATCGACAAGGCTAGTGCCGCAAGGACCACTACCATGATGGGCTCCATAACCAAAGCGACCTTGGATGGAGGAGTATTTGTGTAATAACCCGCTCCTTTCATTTATGATTGTGAGTTTTGTTTTACGTGTTGAGTCTCGATGGCGTGTTTTAAAAGATACAAAGCGGATTTTAAAGCAAGTTCAATATTTTAAAACTTACTAATATTTTAAATATTCTGAAAATATTTATATGTGATATTTTCAATATTGCTGGACTAATCTTGTTTTTAAATAACACAATTATAATATTTTTGAAGAGTTTCAAAAATATTATAATTGTGGAAAATTATTTAAATTAAATATTTTAGTCATTTAAAAATATTATGAGATTTAAATTTTTGTTAAAAACTCTAAATTAATTTAAATGGTTTTATTCTCTTCAAGTGATTAACGAGACTTAATCATTTTAATTAATGATGAAGAAATATTATTTTATAAACTTTAGTTTATAAAATAATATTCTATCTTAATTTCTCTCAATGTTTTAATTTGAATAAAATGTTTACGCATTTTCAAATAAGTATTTAAACTCACCATTAGATTGTTTTGAAGATTCTAAAACGAAGGGTTTGGATTAAATACTCAAACCTTCTCTCTCTCTCTCTCTCTCTCTTTCTCTCTCTCTCTCTCTCTCTCTCCTAGCCCGATGTGCACTCTCCCTCTCTTCTCACCGTGGCCTTTTCTCTTTAGCCTGGCGCCACCATAGCTCCTACTAGTCTTATCGCCAGTCACCAGCCAGCCCCTTCCCTCCGATGACCTCCCTCACCTTGGTCTCTCTTCCTCATGTGCTCTTTCTCTCCTTCTATGGTAGCTCAGCCAAATGGGTTTCAAAACTCATTCTCCTCCTTTGTGCTGCCATACACGGCAACCTAGGTCGCCGCACCTCACCAGCAACCTCCCCCCTTCACCAGTGACCAACCCCTACTGAACTCACCTCCTCTCTCCCTTCCCATGGCACACATGTACACAACCCAAAAATGGGTTTTATGCACGGGCTCTCACAACCAACGGCCCTAGCTCCGCCGCACTCCACCTCCCTTGCCACCAAGCATCACCACCAGCCTCCCTCTTCCTCCCCCTAGTTCCCCACGAAATCCCATAGCCTTTCTCCACCTCATGCACTCTCAGTCTCTAACACATGGCTTGCACCACTCATCGTCATATCCGCTGCCGTGGGCCATCGTCTAACCACCACCTCGCCACCACAGCTTCATCACACCTCCCTCAAGCTCCCCTATGCCTGCCCATAACTTCTAGTCCCTTCCTTGCCTCACACGCACCCTCACTCTCTCTTGGGTGCACTGTTCACGACGAGATCCGCCATGCTCCACTACCCCGACCACCACAAGGCCACCTTGAGCCTTTCCAAGACCACACCTACCTATCCCTAAGCCCAAACCGTCACTTTACGTGGTGGACAGCCAGTGTACGTGGCTAACCGCCAGTTACGACTCCTTCGACGCTATTGATAGTGACGGGCAGCGAGTAACGAATGGGTTATCCCATCGATGGTATAACTTTCTATCCTTTATCCTCGTTATTATGTTAGTTGATAGGTTGTGGATTGTGCTGTTAATATTGTGGAGTTCGCTGCGTAGTTGTGAAGTGAAGTGTGACTGTGTAACGAAGTGTTAGGCATAACTGTGTAGTGTTGTGGACTGTGCTGTAAGGTGTATGCTGTAATTGTGATGCGGCGTGGTATGTGAAGGGAGTACATGTGGAGTGTACTCCATGAAGTGCAGTGACGCACTGTGTGACGTGCGCCGTAGTGATGTGTGGCGTAGAGTGAAGAGAGTACACGTGGCGTGTGCTCTGTGTCGTGTAGCGATGCACAGTGTGATGTGCATTGTGGTAATAAGTGATGTAGCGAAGGGAGTACATCCGATGCATACTTCATGTTGTTTAACGATGCACTGTATGGCGTGTCGCGAATAAAATGATGGTTGCGTAGTTGAGGAGTGTAGAGTGTATTGTGTAGCTTCGGAAACTGTGTAACAGTATCTCGAAATAGCTGTGACGTAGCCTGTAGTCCGAGGTGACGGGTGTCACATTGTGGTTGACTTATGGCTGAGAGTATGTGTGAAGTGGTGAAAAAGTGTAAGAGAAGCGCAGCGGAGCCGTAACTCAGGATTAGTCTCAAGCTACGTGATGTGACAGAGGTGTAATTGTGGATGCAGTCCTATCTTGTTAAGTGTTAGGATGAACTTGTAAAGGGGCCGGAAAGTAGGAAGAGTCATACCGACTGGGTTTGAGCAAGTTAGTATTGGAGTATGGAGCTTGTTTATACAAGCGGGCGTTCATTGGACTATAAGTTGATCTTAGGTGAAAAATGGTAAGGTACATGTGCATCTGGTTAGACACGTGTACTAGATGGATTTACCATATATAATGGGTAATCTGTCCTTAGCATAGTTACATGGCGTTTTAGCTCCAGAGTTGGCTTAAAGCCGTGTGACATGTATGGATGAGAATGAGGATTGACTATGGACTAGGATACATGAAGGTAGTAATGTGTAAGTTGTCTAGAATTGAGATGCGTGACTTAGTCAGTCTGATTCATGCATCGATATGTGGTTGATAGAAGAATAAGACAAAGGTCTTAGCGTCTTAATGCTAAGGTGAATCATAGAGGTTCACTTTAAAGGATAAGATTCCGAAAGTTTTAGCATAGTAAATGGCACGTAAGAACCCAGGAATAGACGAAGAGTATTCCAAGTGAAGCATAATTCTATTTTTAATATAGTTGCTTATGCATTAGATAGAGAATTGTGTGAGGTTATGTGTATGCATGTAGGTTGTCATTTGACACGCAGGTGAATGGATTGCATGAAATGAGTATGGCATGAAGTCTAGATAAGTATTGTGTTCATACTCTTATAGAGTTTTCTAAAAGATAAGAAAATGAAAATGAAATGTTTTTCTTTATGACGCTTTATGAATTGACACGAAAGATGTTTTAAGAAAGAATGCTAAGTATAAATTTTCAAGTATATGTACGTAACGGCCCTCATTGGCAGCCCATTTTCACGCACCCAAAGTACGTAAGTGTATGCATATTGATGGATGTTATATGTGGTATGTATTGTATGTATTTTTATGAAATGAAATAACAGGCATTGGCCCTATGCTTTAAACAACGCGAAGAAAGTGTTTTAAAATGCTCGTATGAAAGACGATACTTTAAATGATGCACAAACTGATGCTTTAAATGATGCCATGAAGGATGACGTTTAAACTCATGCTTTTTAAATGACATTTACGAATGAACTGAAAGAAAGGAATGAAAGAACTGTAAAGGACCGAATGGACTATAGAGAACTGAAAATGAATGAAAAGGACTGAATGGACTGTAGAGAATTGAAAATAAATGAAAAGGATTGAATTGACTGTAAAGAACTGAAAATGAATGAAAATGACTGAATGTTTAATGTATGAAAATACGTAACGGCCATATGAATGGAAGGAAAAGGTACCAAAGGACTAGACTGGGCAAATTGCAATGCCGAATAAGTAGTACTGGTAGTGCACTCAGTGCTGCACTCTAACAGAATGGATTCCCAACCCATGGTCACAGGCGGAATCAGGTCCAAAAGACCGCTAATCCTAGCACACTGGGCATAATAGTGTGCTACAACCAATGAAAGTGATAAGAAGGAATGTATGTATGTAAGAAAATATGTATGCATGAACAGACTCTTTAAGAAATGAAGGCAGCGAGGCGTGGGAAACTTTTTTACGAAAAGAAAACCCTCTTTAAAGAAAAACCCCACCTCGCAACCTTTTAAAACAAATTGAATGTCTATGTATGATATGTATGGAGTGATAAATGCATGACTAAAAATCTATGTTATTATATTTTAACTGTATAAAGTAATGCTTACGAGTCATCGACTCATTTTAGTTTTTATGTATACCCTCCCAGGGACAAGATGAACATGACGTGTTAGGACAGACACAGCCCAATGGGAAGAGCATGAAAGCTTAGACATGTTATTTTGTATGAGAAACTTTAATTATGTTATTTAATATTTTCCACTGTAACATTTTAAATTAAGAAACAAGTTTTATTTATAAATATGGAGTCTTTTATACCATAGCACAAAAGGAGAATGAATTTCAAAATGAACCATAATTCTCGTCTATTTTCTTTAAATCATTTTCTAAAGAACCCACCACAAGGATGGGCGTTATAAGCTGGCGCTTCAGGAATGACAGGACTCTCTCCCTCCTGCCTCCTTGGTGGATTGGATAAAATGGACATAAGGGGCTGGTAGTGGGTTAGGCACAATTGGTGATGGGCGTTGTACTCACCATCGCCGAGGATTGCTCCAAAGGAAATCAAGGTGGGGACCTTGGGTTGCTATCGGCCCTAGCAACCTCCTTGCGGGGTTTCTTCCCCTTGCCTATGGGAGGAGGGTTGCAGAAACGCTTTCAACCGTGGGGGGCTTGCGATTGCATAGGGATGATGCGGTCATCGAAGACAATGTGACCAAAGGGAGGTAGAAATGCCCTTATATTCTTCTCCCTGAGAAGAGCCTTTGTAAGGACATTGTTGGGGTGGTATGCACCCATTCTTTAACAGGGTGATATGGCGTAACTCCTTAGAAGACGCTGTTGGGCCTACTGCTTTATCATCAGGAACTACCCTCCATATAGTCCTAATAGAGAACTCACTGCGATTCACTTGCCCGACCGGAAATTCTTATCCTTGGCTAGACACAAAAAAAAACTTTGGTGGTCCAATTTTGACTTAACAATAGCGTTGTTCCAGAGAGACGAGGGCATGCATCGCCCTGAAACTGCAAATGTTCCCCTCCCGTTTTATGAGGTTGTGGGTCAAAAGAAATTCTTGGTTAGTAAGGTTAGCGTGCTCTGCGTTTGATTTCAACAAAGCATGTCGCCATATTATGTTATTATGGCTTTCTGCTCCCATGTGTCAGATGAGGGATATGGAATGGTTTAAATCTTGTGAAATGCACAACATGACGCTATGTGAGAAGCCAAACGACATATCATGATAGGTCTGAGGAGTCTTGTCGATAGGTTTAGAAGGGCAAAAGTGTAAAAGAGGGAAGGGGAAGATCAAAGAAAAGGAAAAATTATAATTCTCATCGAACTAGTTTGATGAGAATTAGCAGAGTAATGGAAAAGGTGAAAAAGGCCTGGCCCAAGGGCCTGAGTATGCATGGTCTGAAGGAGGCCCATTGGCTTGGCAAAGTAAAGATAACGGCCCTTAGCAGGCTTGGCCCACCAAGAGAGAGGCCTGTCCAGCCCGACCCCAGACTAATGAGACATCGACAAGGGTGGCCAGGTGGGACATACGCCAACCTGTTAGCTACCTTGAAGCATTACAAGTACATGGCCACTAGGAAATGTGTGGGAGAAGTTGTTACCGCCGTTAACCTAAGAAAAGGAAGGTAAGGGCCATCGGGATAGGCCATGAAGGCGCCAACTCCTCAAGTCCCAAGAAAACAGCTGTTGAGAAGTGTGTGTGAGAGGTAACAATGAATTCTACACAAAAGAAGTAAAGGTAGGCACCATCACAGCAGGCTGAGAGATAGCTGAAATGATGGCCATGAAACAGTAGCTTTGAGAATGTGTGCTAAAAGAATAACTATAGTTCTCCCTGCGAAGGGAGAGAGAGACTCATTGGACTTGGCTAAGGGGGCGTCAAGGCATGAGTTAGAGCTCAACGTCGCAGTAATCATTGTTTATAAGTAAACATACCTCCTAGCGGGTTCACATGTGCAAAGCGTGGGGTGCGATGGGATAGTCCCTTGGGATGAAAGCAACAGAACTCCAAACTACCTAGTATAAAAGCCTAATTGAGGTATGATTAAACTCACGGAATCTTAAGGCAAGAAAAACACTCCCTAAAAAGAAAATTGACTTGAGCGTCTGAGGGCCCCCTGACTACCCCTGAGCTCCCTTCTATATTTGTGTGTGTGCAAGTCTGGTGATACACCTCCTAGTTGTCTGAGGAGTCCTCACGATACATACGAAACACGTCCAAAACAATCCCTACAGTGCCCTAAGGTAATCGTAGATGCCGTCCTATCAACTTTGCATTTGTAGGCAAAATGAAATTACTAAACATTATTAATGCTCTTGATTTATCAGTTCATTAGTCGACTTACAACTACATGTAAAAGCATATAAATAAGTGATTGGAAATGCTCTTAGAAGGTTAGACCTAGTAATGATTTATATGAGTCCTAAGTAAAATAATGTCAAGCGATACTTTGTAAAAAGTGGGACTAAGAAAATTTAATATTTTATAGTCGAATCATTTATTTCTTTTATTATTAAAAAGAGGCTACTTGAGACTTGCATATTTAAATTGGTAACTAACATTGGTCAATAATTAATATTTTGCTTTGACACACTTTACTTGGACGTCTTTAGGTTTTTATGTTTTCCGGATTTTAGAATGACTTGTAACTGTTACGGTGTTATCACGATTTCTTCCTTGTTTGATAAAATTATTAATATCATTTTATCTTTAACGGAAAAGGTGAGATGGCAGTGGAAGACTAGTTGTACAAGAACAAGTAACCGTTGAGCAACCAAATGCTGAAAGGAAAATAAAGGTAAGGAGGGCATGAAAGGGAAATAGCAAAAAGAGAAGTAAAAAGGACTGGATTGGGCAGTAGGTGCGGTGAGCCAAAAAAAGGGGTTCACGAGAGGCTTGAGACACCATTTAAAGCCAGCTCTTTAAATGTTATTCCCATTCATTCTGGCTTTGGACAATTCATGAAACGTGACAGTGGGGGAGGTTAAAAATGTTAATTGGTTGCTGCAGAAAACAGGTCAGCAAACTGGATAGCTGCTACTTGGGGACCACACCTTAAATACACCATTCATTTCTGGCACTGTATAAACATTTCGCTTTGGGTTTTACTGAACAAATACAATCATGAGGATTGGATTATATTAGGAATTTCCTTTTTTTTTTTTTTTTTTTTTGGCTTTTGAAGTTTAAATACTTCACATGCTTTTACCCTTCATATTAAAAGTTAATAACAATAAAAATAAATAAAAATAATATACTGTATATAGTCGTTCATCGGTTTCTAAGATCTTTAATGGAACGATAAAAATTTATTTAATATTACTTAATGTTATCTTTCGATCATTTATAGTATGGCAGAACCCTGTCAGTTTCACATTACTTTTTCTAATTTTATTTTATTAAACAATAAAAATAAAAATTTCATCGGAAATAGTGAAACGTTACTTGAAGAACAGCTTGTCGCAAATTCGAACCTCTTTCCTCTTTATAAAAATCAAAATCATAGGTGCGAAAAAGCCAAATCCCTTTTCCTTCTGCAACGTTACTCTTCTTCTTTCCCTTTCCCTGCTGCTTTAACTCCCAAGCCACCAGTCACCACCTCATTTTCCTTCAGTTTACGGAGAAAAATCCTTCCGGAGGAGAAACCCACTGAAGCACTCGTTCCATAAGAAAGAAAGAGCTCAAGATGCTGTCCAGAATAAACGACGTCGTCTGGATGGATGATAGAGAGGACCATGATCCTGCTTCGTGGGCCAGAACCACCAACGACGCTAACACCAGCAACAGTTGCGGTGTGGCAGAGAAGAACGAGCACGACCTGGGTTCGCTTTCCACCTTCAAGTCCATGCTTGAAATCGAAGACGACTGGTATAATTTGGCCAATAATACTCTCCAAAGCCACACTGATATCAGAGATTTAACTTTCTCTCCCAACCTTGCTGACCACCCAGACAATCTATTGCTAAACCCAGTGGACTCCTCCTCTTCTTGCTCTCCATCTTCCTCTGTTTTCACCAATCTCGACCCTTCTCAGGTGAACTACTTTTTGCCTCCCAAGCCCACTTTGTCCTCGCTAATTAACGGCCTCTCGAGCAATCCTTTAGAGAATGGATTTGATTTGGGATGCGAGGTTGGGTTTCTTGAAGCCCAAACTTCCAATACTTCTACTCTGCTGAACAGGGGAGGTGGGGTTTTGAGCAACTTCACCGATTTGAGCACCAATGCTCAGATTAATGCTCCCAGTATATGTTCGGACTCCCAACTTCGTCTGCCAAATTTTCCCGAAATTGGTGCTGGGTTCGTGGGGTTTAAGGGTTTCGATGGGGGTTCTGGGAATGCCCCGTTTATGAACAGGTCTAAGATTCTGAGACCCCTCGAGTCTTTCCCTTCAATGGGCGCGCAGCCCACTCTTTTCCAAAAGAGAGCGGCTCTAAGGAAAAACTTAGCGGATAGTGGCGGCAATTTGTCGATTTCGACTTCGGTTGAGGGAGATAAGGGGAAGACAGAAACCCATGAACCGGGCGAGGGAAAGAGGAAACTGAGCAGTGGGGATGATGTGGAAGATGCTAGTTTTGATGGCTCTGGTCTGAATTACGATTCGGATGAGTTCATGGAGAACGATAAGGCGGAGGACAATGCCAAGAACACTGGCGGGAATAGCTCCAACGCCACTAGTACGGTTACCGGTGGAGGAGAGCAAAAGGGGAAGAAGAAGGGCCTCCCTGCCAAGAATTTGATGGCCGAGAGGCGCCGCCGGAAGAAGCTTAATGATAGATTATACTTGCTGAGGTCCGTGGTTCCCAAGATTAGCAAAGTAAGCCTTTTTTTTTTTTTTTTGCTGTGTTTTTTCTCGTGAATTTGAGTATAATAAGTAAGTTGTTTATGTTGTAGTTTCTTATATGCAACCATCAGTTTCTCTTTGTTTGGATGTAAAAATAACCTTTTGTTTATAGGTTTGAATATGTAGCATCCTTTTCTGTTTAACGAGGTTCATTGAATTGAACATAAAGATGGCATTAAATTTGTATCACATGGACACTGCATTGTTCTACATTTCTTCCACAATAATTTGTCGGACCACTGCAGGAAAACAATCTATTCTATCACGTAATGCGCCTAGGAGTGATAGGCAGTAACAGATATTATTTTTTATTAAAAATAATTTTATTCATTTGATGAACAGAAAGAGCAGGATAGAGCTCCCGTCTCCTCTTTGATGTTCACTTCCTGTCTTCCCTTTTGAGTCCCATTTTTCTTTATCTTTCCTCTCTCCAATCTTTTCGAATTTAATGTTAGAATATTGTCATGGAATTTATGTCCTTGGGAAGTATTTTATAGCCAGGTGAATTTAAAGTCGGGGTAAGTCATTTTTTTTTTTTTTTTGTTAGTGAGGTGATCACTTCGGACAATCTCACTACTATTCACTACTTTTTAACTATTATTTATAGATTATCTTAGATCACCTTAACATTCAAACATAGCCTTTAGTCTTATAGGAATAGATTATAGGCCCCATTTCAGAAATTCTTATATGGAAGGAATATAGCTTCTGGATTTGAAAACTCACCATTTATAATGGAAAACAAAATATGTTGGCCAATAATACTAAATGGTTCATGTAAATATTAGCAATTGTATGTTTAAAGAGAAAGATCGATACAGTTGTAAGTATATTTAAATTCCAAGTCCTTTCTCAAGTGCACTACCGGATTGAACCTTGCATCCAGTATGGTTGAAATTATAGTCAGAAACTCCGGTGGTTGGAATGGAGAAAGTAAGTAGACTCTCCCATAAAGATTAATTTTGGATTGAAAGGTTTAATGGCATAACTTCATGGAGCAATTAATCAAATTTCTAGCCAACTTGAGTGAAAGACAGACTGTTACTGCTCATTACATTATCTGATATGATTTGTGTTGACAGATGGATCGGGCTTCGATCCTTGGGGACGCAATCGAATACTTGAAAGAACTACTGCAAAGGATTAATGACCTCCATAACGAATTGGAGTCGACCACTCCTGGCTCTTCACTGACACCTACCACAAGCTTCCACCCTTTGACCCCCACTCCACCGGCCCTACCCAGCCATATCAAGGAAGAGCTTATTCCCAGCTCGTTGCCCAGCCCAAATGGCCAAGCTGCAAGGGTAAAAGCCTCTATATGTGATGAAAAATCTACTAGTATGGGTTTTACTTTCTGTTAGTAACGAAGATGGGATGAATTCATTGATGTCTTTTTGTATTATGGTGTACTTACTTTCAGTAATACAGTTCTAGCTTTTCTGGGTACACAGGTGGAGGTTAGGTTACGAGAAGGAAGAGCTGTAAACATACACATGTTCTGTGGGCGCAGGCCTGGTCTCTTGCTCTCCACTATGAGGGCTCTGGATAACCTTGGATTGGACATCCAACAAGCTGTCATAAGCTGTTTCAATGGCTTTGCTATGGATATATTCCGAGCTGAGGTAGAGTTCCTTCCTCTCTGTTCTTTGGCTGACATTTAAAACCCAGATCCCTGAAATGCTAAAAGAAATTTTGATACCATTCATTCAACTGGATCTTTCATATAATCTCCGGCTCTTGCAATTTGTGTTCCATCCTTGCTGGATTCATCATTGAAAACAACTTGAAAATTGTTGCTTTTAACTTTAAGATGATGATAATGGCTAACTTGCATCCCTATTTTGCAGCAATGCAAGGAAGGGCAGGACGTCCATCCTGAGCAAATCAAAGCAGTACTTTTGGACTCTGCTGGTGTTCATGGAATGATGTAGTTCGAAAGTTACGAGTCAAGTTTAAGCAATTACTCTTGAATTAGTCAATTAGGAGGCTGCGTGGGCAGGAAGTTAGCCCTCAATCACAACTGCATTAACTGAAAATCTGTTGTCAACCTTTTTATAGTAGTTGAAATAATTGCCCTATTTTTATCCCAATTATCAAAATTTAAACAAATCTTTCTTCTTTTTCTTACTTGGCTCATTTTCTCAGCTCTGTTTGAGGATTGGAAACATCAATATGCTTTACCATGAATTTGAACGCGTTAACGGTTGAAAGCATCTAGAAGTATTTGCCAGCTCTCCCACCCTTAGCGGGCATTAATGTCCGGCTTTACTGCTAAGTATTACCCAAGGAGCCAGACAGACTCTTCCTATTTAGGTGAAAATATATTAAAATTTATGATTAAATTACTATATTAAAAATAAACTTATGTGTATGTAGTGTAGTATTTAAAAAAGCATAAATAAAAGAAAAAGTAAAAAGAAAATACTTGATTTATTTCAATTTTCAACTCAATTAACCATCAAAATAGAACTTATGTTATTTATATTTTAAATGAATTTTAATAGAGAACTCTTCAGGATGGCAGTGATGAAACTGAGCACCGAGCGGCAAACTGAACTTGCACCAGTTCGATTCTGCCGTTGCTCAGAGAGAGAGAGAGTGCACCAAAACAAAACAAGCCTAGACTAGGTTCCAAACAAATGGGGTTACTTTGCTCGCATATCAACTTCTTTCTTCTAAGTCGCTTCGTGATCATTATTATGATTTTGTCTAAGTATTTTGTCCAATGGAATCTTACAGTTCTCTAACTCTTTTTTCTTTCGGTCAATGATTTGTACCAGCTTTTCTTCATAGGTTGGGTTGGATTGCAAAGGTATGTTATTGGGATCAACCGTTGTTGGTGTCTAATTTTCAAAACTCTTCTTCAATAAGGACACGTGGAATACACAATGGATTCTATGGAACTCAGTTGGTAACTCCAGATGGTACACAACTACTCTCACTTTCTTCACTCTCTCATAGGGTTCCACGTATCTCGGACTCAATTTGCCTTTCATTCCAAATTGACTTATTCCTCTCATAGGAGTTAGCTTCACATAAACCCAATCTTCAACTTCAAATTCTATACCCTTACGGTTATCAGTGTAGCTCTTATGTCAACTTTTTGTCGTTCTCATTCTTTCTTTGATTGTGTGAACTTGGTCCTTTATCTCTTGCAATACATCTAGTCCAATCACTTTACTCTCCCATACTTCGTTCCACAATGGAGACTTATACTTTCTACCTACAATGCTTCATAGGGTGTCATTTGAATGGTGGCTTGAAAATTATTGCTATAAGCAAACTCTACCAGAGGTAGTTGCTTTTCCCAATTTCCTTAATGTTCCATTACACATGCTTTTAGCATATCTTCTAGTTTCTGAATCATCCTCTCCATTTGTCTGTTTGTTTGTGGATGGTAGACACTATTGAACATCAAACTAGTGCCCATCGAATTCTACAAAATTTGCCAAAATCGAGATGTAAAACGAGAGTCACTATTTGACACGATCGTCTTTGGTACTCTGTGCAATCTGATAATCTTTGATACGTAAATTCTCGTTAATCCCTCTGAAGAATCTGTATTCTTGATGGATATGAAGTGAGCGCTTTTCATCAAACTAACTATCACATAGTATTATTTTCGACTAAGGTCCTTGGAAAACTCACTACAAAATCCATTGAGATATCCTCTCACTTCCATTCTTGGATGGGTAGTGACTACAATTCACCTATTGGCTTTTGATGCGTTGCTCTTCGATTATTGTAATACAGATTCCCATATCCTCTAGTCTTGAAGTCTTTCGGTCCTTTCGAACTCTTGACTTTTCTAATGATTTTCGCAAGCTTGTTGTCCTCTTTCTCACGATTTTTCAATTCTTCCCAATCTAATGGAATGAACTCTTAGACTGCGGTCAAAAGAACTTTCTGACTACGGTTCCCAATCAACAGTTTCCTCATACTGCATAAGAGGGAAGTTACTTCTAACGATGGAAGAGATGAATCTTCTGATATGCTCTTGCGACTCAAAGCATCAGCTATCATGTTGGCCTTTCTAGGGTGGTACTTAATGTCACATTGATAGTCAATAATCAATTCCAACCATCTTTTTTACCACATATTAAGATTTTTCTGCTTAAAAAGGTACTTGAGGCTTTTGTGATCTGTGAAAACTTCACACTTTTCGCCATACAAGTAGTGTCTCCAATTCTTCAGAGCAAAAACCATTGTAGCTAACTCCAAGTCGTGAGTAGGATAATTTTGTAGATGATCCTTCAATTGACTAGAAGTATAAGCAACTACTTTCCATTCTTGCATCAACACATATTCGAGTCCTGCTTTAGATGCATCACTATACACCACAAAAGGCTTAAGAGGCTTTAGCAGTTTAAGTACTAGTGCAGTCATAAGTCTTTTCTTCAACTCGAGAAAACTCGTTTCGCACTTATCACTCTAGACTAACTTCAAGTTCTTCTTGGTTAAGTTGGTAAGTGGTTCAGACAGACTAGAGAATCCTTCCACGAACCTCTTGTAATAACCAACCAGTCCTAAGAAATTTCAAATCTTATAAAAATTAGTCGGCCTCTGCTAGTTTGTTACTTGTTCAATTTCGTTGGGGTCTAACGCTACTCCTTCACTAGGGATCATGTGACGCCCCCAAATCCCACGTACGGACACGAGGAAATCGAAACGTCGGGATGATGACAACACGGGTCACCACCCTATCGCCAAGTGCCAAGTGTGTGCACATGCAACAAGTGTGCAAAAGAAAACATGCAGCGGATAAACAAGGTCATATAACTAAGTACCAGAATTTTTCTTTGTTTAATACAAACCCGTTCAAAACATACATAATAAAATATTACAAATTATAAATATTGTTTCAAAGCAAACTACAAGGCAAAAACTCTAAATCAATATTCCGGCGGAACCGCCTCCTCGGGCTCAGCCTCCTTCTCTTTTTCGACTCCTGCATCAAAATTTACGGTACCAAAATGGTGCCACAAGTAAGTAAAGATCCAAACGCCACAAGATAAAAACATATTAAAACTCAATCAATATGCACGAAAGAATGCCAAATGCACAAATTCCACAAAATCACATTTTTTTCACGCACACCAAAAATTCCATTTGGCCCCAAAAACGTATTACTTTCCAACTCACGCCAAAAGTTTCATTTGGCCCAAATCCAACTCAATTCAATAACCAATTAATCCGAATGCACCATGACCTCCCATAGGGGTCATCCGCACACCCTGGCTCCTATCGTCACACCACGAGTAACGACCATGCGTGTGACTTTGTAACGAGCGATGTCCAGTTCTGTGCCCCGTGCGTAAGTAGCCAAGCATCCTCTAGTCCTCGCCAGCGAAGGGCCACGGAGTCGGTACAAGAGTGTTACCATCCCGCCCGCTCTCGTTGTAGCCCAGCGACAACTCAGGGGATGTCACTCAGTATATTACGCTCCCGAGTGACCAGAGGAGCTCCACCGAGATAATACCCCATCTCGGCTTGGGGTCGTGATACACACGCACCCGAAAATCTATTTACACAAATAACACCGATTTTTCTCAATTTAATAAAATGCACATGAATGCATCATGCAATACACGCCTCAAGATACAAACATCCAACCAATCACAAAAACAACAAAACCAAGCAACTCCGTCCTCAATCCATCCGACCCCCGAACTCCTCAAACTCAGTCCGGAATCAACCAACCAGTCAAATAATTTATTGTAAGAGCAATAATATATTTAAATCTAAAATAGAGTTTGAAAAATACTTACAGTGCTATAAGGTATTTTTCGAAGGATCACGACATTGCAAATGGCTGAGAAAAAGCAACGTAACAGTGTATTTTACACTGTGGCCGTGAGTTGTAAATTACCCACTTTCGAACGGGGACAAAACAAGACTTGAAATTGATAGGGAATGGCCTAGAGATGTTTATGAAGCTAATGAAAGTGAGTTTTGGCCGTGGGTGGCGGTAGAAATGGCGGTGGAAGCGAAAAAAGGAGCAGATCAGAGTTGAGCTCGTGGGAGTTGCTTCGACAACGAATTGGGGCTGAAAATTGGTGGGTTAGGACGGCAAGAGGTAGGGGATGAAGTGGTGAAGAGGTGGTGGCCGGAGGTGGAGCGACGACTCTGGAAATGGCCAAAAGTCGTGCAGCTTAGATGAGCTGTAGGGGGTTAACAACGGCACGGGAGGGGCTGGTCTTTGGTGGGGAGGTTCACCGGCTGGAGGGGAGTTGACTGGTCTGGGTGGTGTCGGCCATGTCAGCCGGACGGCGGTGGTCTGGGTGGGGTTGCTGGACGGCGACGGGAGAGAGGGAGAGAGAGCTAGTCGCGCGCGGGAGAGAGGAAAAGAAGAAGAAGAAAAGAAAGAAAGAAAAAAGAAAGAAAAAAGGAAAAAGGGAAAAAAAGAAAAAGAGAAAAAGAAAAGATGGAGAAAGAAAATGAGGTCCAATCCTCACCTTCGGAATCCAAAAACTGATCCGACGAAAACAATTTTAAAAACCATAAAACGACTAAAATAAATTAAACACCACATCAAATTAAAATAAAATCAATTAAAATACAATAATTTAAAATAAAAGAACTAATATATTAATTAAATTAAAAAGCTCATTCAGTAAAAATACACGTAAAAACGAGGTATCACAGATCACGTGACCTAAAAACATCACTTCATGAAGCCAAAACTTGCACTTATTGAGCTTAGCATATAGCTTCTGGTCGTTAAGTATAGTCAGAACCATACTTAGATTATTTCTATGCTCCTCCTCACTCTTCGAGTTAATTAGGATGTCATTCATGAATATGATGATAAAACTATCTAGATAGGGTCTGAATATTCTGTTGATCATGTCCATGAATGCGGTTGGAGCATTGGTTAACCCAAAATGCATCACCAAAAGTTCGTAGTGGTCGTACCTTATCCTAAAGGCAGCTTTCGACACATCCTACTCCTTGACCTCCAATTGATGGTATCCAAATTGCAGACCAATCTTGGAAAACATTGTTACTCCTTGTAGTTGATCTAGTAAATTTTCGATCCTTGGCAATGGATACTTGTTCTTAATCATCACTTTGTTGAGCTCTCTGTAGTCTATGCACATCCTCATAGATCCATCTTTCTTCTTCACGAATAGCATAGGTGCTCCCCATGGCAAAGATCAAGGATGAATAAATTCCATATCTAATAGTTCCTCTAACTGCACCTTGAGCTCTTTCAATTCAATAAGGACCATACGATACGATGCATTGTGGTAGTCCAAGTAACTTGTTGGCAAAAACTTTGAGAAAATCTTCAACTATGCCTATCCTACGGATTTCTTTACTCTCGACTGTCTTCTCCACAATCATTAATATAAATGTTGAGGCTCCATCCTTAATGCACTTCTGGGCTTGCAAAGTTGAAATCACTAGAGGAGGGGCGTCCCTAATCGGAGCTCCTATGTAACTCATCTTGTCTCCCTTGGGGGTTCAAACACAACTTCTCACTTCGAATAATATATTTTCGTATAGTGTTTGAATAGCTAGTCCATCCCCAAGATTAGGTTGAATTTCGTCTGACTGAATACTAACAAGTTAGCCTTCAGCGTCTTTCCTTCCAGCTCTACTGGACAATCCTTAACTAAATAGGTACAAGCTACCATTTTCCCATTAGGAATCTTCACTACAACCTGTCGAGGTAATAGCTTAGTTCACAAACTATAAAACCGGACAAACGCTGCAAACACAAAGGACTATGACGTGCCCGAATGGAATAATGCACAAGCTGTGAACAGTAATAGGTTGATGTTTCCTAACAATATATAAAGTGATACTAATATTAATACTATGTCTAACATTAAAGCTAACAACAATGCACAAACAATTTAAGGAAATACCAGTGATGACACCAACCTCCTCAGTCTCTGATGCGTTAGCATCGATATCACTTAGCGTTACTGCATATACACGCGTTGGGATGTCGGGTCTTGGCTTGTTATCAATAACTCTACTACCTTGTGTGGTGTTGGGACAATATCTGATTAAGTGTCCAGGCTTCCCGCATCGAAAAGAAACTCCATATCCATAACAACATTCTCCAGGGTGATGCTTTCCACACTTTGGGCACTGCGGGTAGAAAGACGGCGTCTGTTTTCCTATCACTATTCTCTTGCCTTTAGCCGGGCTTGGAAAAGATATTTTCTTCTCGGCACTGTTGCTTGAAGCAAATGTCATGGTCCTCTTTTGTTTGAAATTGATCTTGATAGCTTGTCCTCTTTGTTCAACTTCTACTATTGCAGCTACGTTCACCAACTCTTAGTACATCTCTATTCTATGACAAGCCACATGGATAGATCCTAGGTTGAAGTCTTGTGTGAAACTTCTACGCTTGCATTTTTTTTTTTTTTTGTGTGGAGATTAGGTGTGGCGTGAAACTCCCTAGTGCCATAAACTTGGTAGCGTATTGCTCCACCGTTAGACTGCCCTAAGTTAAAGATGCAAACTCCTATGCCTTCTATTGTCTGACAAAATCTGAAAAAAAAATCTGTTGTCAAACTCCTCCTTGAATTGCTTCTATGTTAGTGCAACGAGGGTTCCTAGTTCCCTTATCAGAAGCTACCTTTGAGTATCCCACTATATTCCAACTTCTTACTGGAATAGGTATCCAGTGTATAGTACCTTCTGGTCTTCAATGCAACTACATATCTCGTAAGTCCATTCGAGATCAATAATCCACATCTCTACTCTCAAGGGCCCTTCATTACCAAAAAAGTTTGTTTAACGGTGAATCAGGAACTTTTCAAATGAACAACCCCTAACTTTAGGTCTAGGTGCGTGCACTTGTTGCTGTGGCTGATGTCTAGGCACATCAGTTAGTAGATGTATAGCTTCACCTAATCCTCCATACATTGGGAGATTCTGATTTTCTTGATTGATATCCCTTACAGGGTTCCAAGGTATCCTACCATGAGTCATGTATCACTTCCTGAAATACACGGGCATGCATATCAAAACCACATACTTACTATTATACTTCAAGAAATTCAAGCCTAACAGAGACTAAAATTTTAAGCCTAATATTTGATGCAATTCCTACAAACATACGATTTTAATACCTAAAGATGTATTGCTCTAATACCACCTTGTGATGCCCCCAGATTCTATTTGGGATTGGACGTATATATGAAGTATCAGGACATGCAGCACAAGGTTATCTTCCACCATTCATACAGTTAAAGATGCAATGCACCTAGCATGCATAATACATAAGACCAAACAAAATCTGGATAGTATGCAATGCCCCTAGATTCATAGACAGTTAAAGATGCAGTGTACCTAGCATGTGTCTAATAGTATGCAATATTCATAGTAGATACTTTTTTTTAGTCATACTATGCACCAAACTAATAACATCCCAAATAATTCTACAACATAATACATAAAACGTGAGAGTGATACATATCTGTGATTATGGCATAAGTCTAAAACATTTGTAATCTCAGAGGTACGGGAGACAAAGTTCCATAAGTACATGCATAAAACAACTACTGGCGTAGTCCGTCTAGTAACTCGTATAATTCGACTAAAGATGCCAAAATAGTATCTATAAATCTGATCATCGAGGCTACAAGCTCAGTGTCGTGTCTGCGTCGCCTAATCAAATGTCTCCAATCGATCAAAGTCAGTTGGGTTCCTGATCCTAGCACATCATCTACCATTCTAAAGGTATGGTAGTGGAACTACCACAGTGACATATGAGTACAAATCTCAGCAAGTTAATAGATAACTTAGCATACAAGTTAAAGAAGCATGCATGGTAGTAAAAACATGAATGCATACACGATCATAAGCAAGCTTGACGTGGCTTGAAATTTAACATGGCATGAACTAACAAGACTTCAACTTGAGCATACACTGAACTGAAACTGAACTTGGATAATATGAGCTTGAATATAAAAAACATGAACTTAGAATCTTGTTCAATAAATAAGCATGATTAATAACGTGATCATGAACTTCAACTGAAACTGAATAGGAATGTGAACATAAACTGAACTTGAACATTAATTGAACATGAACTTGAGCTTGAATTGAACATGAATTTTGACAATCAAAATAATTTCACCAATTGTTTCTTCAGGAATAGTGAATAATTAAAATGATTCCACCCATTATATTCTGTTAGAGATATTTAGATAATCAGAATGATTATACCATCAATATTTTAAATGATTATGCCATGAGTACTTAGTAATATTCTGACAATCATAATTATTACACTAGGAGCATTTGAACAGGGGTATTCTAATAATCAAAACGATTGCACTAGAAGTACCTTACTGAATTATCAATGGAGATATTGTGACAGTCATAATGATTACGTCATGAGTATCTCAGGCATGATTGACTAAGAAAAGTATTATTTTCATGATATACTCTATACTCGAGACATGAAGTAAAATGAAAGATGACATGACATACGTAACATGACATATATGTAAGATGAATGACATGAAATAACAGAAAACTAATAACATTAAGTGATGTAACGTGTAACATTTTGTGACGTGGCATAATATTTAACAGATAACATTTCATGACGTGGCATAATATAATAGATAACATTACATGACAGAATAAAATGTATAACACATAAATATTATGAGACAGAAAATATCTCATAACAGATTAATATTTTGTGACAAAATATTATGTGTAACAGATAAACATATAGTAACATAGTATAACATAGCATATATGATAACATAAGTATATAAACAATAGTTCTCTTACCTATCATACATACATGCTAATCTGGCATTAAGTTAAAAGCTAATTTACTGTGATTGTCGCGTTACAGAGAAATCACAAAACACGAGAAACTGTAAGTAAGGATTTCTAAATGTTAACACTTCATCACTAATAACTTAGAAATATGGAAATACTATCTTAGAGTAAAATTACTATTTAACTCTCTATATATGGAAAAATGATTATTTTACCCATAATTTAATGATTTTGCATCCTAACTCTAAAACTCACCCAAATTTACACTCCTCATATAAAATTTGTTCTAAATCTAAATATCTAATTAGAAAAAATTTAAAACACATCACAACTATTACAAACACACTAAGGCCAAAATCTTCAAAGTCAAAAATACTTTGATTGTTGTTGCAATTTTATCAATCTCATTCCTCATGCTTAAAACTAAAACATTACAACATGGATGATCACAATCTATTTTTAAAAATATCCAAGATCAACCAATAAGACTCACTTTACAAAAATGAAAAAAATGTTTTTAAAACAAAGCTCAAAGCTTTAACTAAAAACATAACATTTGATTATCAAGGTTTTTTCTCTTTTTAAGACATTTCCAAGAACTCTAAAAGTTCAAAAATAACTTCCAATATATTCCTAACATATTCATAAGAAATATAATATTTTGAATCATCAAATAAAAATCACCAAAAGTAACAAAATTCATCTAGAAGTACTTGGCTTCCAACTTCACCAAAAACCGATTTACTCATAGTTTGGTTTTGATCAACCCACTTGATCCGACACATACCATGAAAAACATAATAAATTAACAACATCCTATGGTTTAAAAAACATGTCCTAAATTATATCAAAGCATTAAACCCAAGATCACATGGTTATATTTGCATCAAAACAACCACATACCCAAAAACCTCAAATGTGTGACCTAACTGAGTCTCTTTATGCATAAAAAATCATACCTTTAAAATCAACATCAAGAATCTCCAAATAACATCCTAAAATGTAGATCAAAGACTTATGATCAACATATAAAAATATCAAATCTATTGGAGCATGATTTACCACAAAAGATCTAAACTTTCACAAAACAGAAACTGATTTACTCCTTCTAGTTTCCAACTTTTTAGATCTAATAAGAAATTTCATGAAAAGGTTATAATATGCAATGAATTGTCATAAAATTTTCCTGTAAACATGTTAACTACACTCCATTAAAATTTTGGACCAAGAACATTCCAATAGCTTGGTCAAAAACACCAAAATAACAAGCACGGTCTAGTTTACCATATTCAAAGACCTTTCTAATTTTAAAACAACTATTGGCCAAACAAATGGCCATTAAACTCAACACAAAAGTAATCCAAAGAAACTAGAATTAAAGAGGATCAACTCTTGTGAAGGGAATGTCATGAGAAAATACTTACAAGAGCTAAAAACATGGCATGCAAAGTAATTAAAGAAAATTGTTTGAGAGAACCTTGAGGTTTCTCTCCAAGAAAAGTGTTGGAAATGGATGAAATGAAAAGGTAATGGACTGGAAGCCTTCTTAAAAAACTGAGAGGTGATGAGAGGGCTGTGAATGACCTTAAGTAATGGTTGTGTCAGTCCAAAATAATGAGCAAAACCAGCCCATGGTATTGCTGCCTAGAGCTGCCGTGCTAGACTTGGTGAGTGAGGTGGTTTTGGCCTTTAAATCATGTACAAGTTGGGGCTATTTTGGATGTAGTTTGGTCAACCATGGATAGGTAGAAACTTCATCCACAAACTTTGCAAAAGTAACTCAATTTCGTGGGCTTTAACCGAGTGGGCCTCAATTTGAGGTTTAAAGAGGGCTTAGCTAGGGTTTAGGTTGCTATCAAGCTCAAGTCCAATATTTTTTGGGTCAATAAAATTTTTCAAGATTTAAATGATTGAATAATTATGTCATAATATGAATTTATTGGTTAATAGTATGCATAAGTGATTTAATCAAGTGAGTAAACACTAAGCTACTAAAAATCAGATCTATTTAGGGGTGAGATTCGGCCGGTCCGGACCGGCAAAACCGACCGGACCGGCCAGTTTTGGACCGAACCGGACCGGACCAGATGTGTCCGGTTCGGTCTCGGTCCAAATTCCATCGGACCGAATGATCTCGGTTCGGTCCCGGTTCAGGTCACTCCCGGACCGAACCGGACCGAATGAAATAATAAAAAAAAAATTATTTATATATGTATATATGAATTAGTTATATAATTATTAACTAATAATAAAATAAGGTATCAAAAAAATGTTGATTCTAAGATACCAAATTACCAATAGTCTAATAGTTTGATATAAACTATTGTAATATTGTTATACTTAGTTTGATAGTTTCTATACTAGTATAGTTATATTAAATCAGTATAATAGTCTAATAAATTAATAATCTATTATTAATATTTAACACTATTATATAGACTATAGTATATTACTAATTACTATATACTAATAGTATTATATTTATACTAATATATGTATATATATGTATATATATTAATATATATATCATAGTATACTATGTAACTATAGTAATTAGTATGTTACTAATTACTAATAAGTTAATACCTAGTACTATATACTAAATTACTAATAGACTAATAGTATTATATTTATACTAATATATATATATTAATATATATATCATAGACTCCATAGTATACTATGTAACTATATCATATATGTATACTTGTATTATTGTATAGTATGTTACTAATTTCTAATTACTAATGGCATTATATTTAATATTATATGTATATATATTAAATTATTTAACATATCAGAAATTCACAGTATGAATTTATAGGTATTAAAAGAAAAATGCTCATTAGTGATTATGCATTAAGTTAGTACTTAGTAACAAAGTACTAAATTACTAATTAACATAATCATTCATCAATATAATTTTAATAAGTTATTTTTTTAATGAGTTAATTAAATAATCCACATTAAATAGTTTAGTTAATTTTAATTTTACTAACTAAAAGAATTTTTTTTTAATTAATGTGCCAACTTAGGGTGAGAATTGGAAATAAAATTAGACTTAATTAGAGGAAACGGCGTCGTTTAGTGTAAAATTGGACCTAAACGGCGCCGTTTAGGTCAAGCGGCTAAATGGAAAATAACTGGGTTGCGTGAAATGGTGTCGTTTCACGCAACCCAGTTATTTTTTTTCACATTATTTTTCTGTTAAAACGACGCCGTTTAGAGTTATTTTAGCCCCAAACGGCGTCGTTTCAACAGAAGGCAAGCTTTCCTTTCCCCCCTCCCCCCTATTTCCTCCCATTCCCAATTTCCCATTTCAATCCCAAACGGCCAGACCTCTCTCTGCGTCTCTCGAACCCTCGGAACCCTAGCTGCTGCGCCGGCTAGCCCCTTAATCTCAGACCTCTCTCCACTCTCTCTGGTTCTCCAATCTCCTCCGTTGCTCTGTCTATCGGATTCAGTGCATCCTGCGGCCTGCCAATTCTGTCCCCTCCAAACCCTAGCCCTTCCGGCGCAGCCCCTGCCCTGTCCAGCCCCACCGTTGCATCCTAGGTCCCAGAAAAACAACCGGTTCCTCTCCAGCCCCTCCGTCCGATTTTATATGTAAGTAAATACATGGTTTTACTTTTACATGATTATTTTTGGGCCGTGCGTGAGTTTTATCAATAAACAGAGCTATCAAAGTTTTCTTTATATTTTGTATGTTTTCTCAGTTTCAATTCATAGAATCTGTTGATTAACTTGTCATTAGAATAATTTTATTATTTTATACTGTAAATACATGATTTTTGCTGTAGCCGTGCGTTTGTTTTATCAATAAACAAAGTCTATCAAAGTTTTCTTTCTGTTTTGTATGTTTTCTCAGTTTCAATTCATAGAATCTGTTTTTAACTTGAATTGTTGAATTATTACTAATTCATGTGTTCATAGAATCTGTTCTTAATTCATGTGTCCATCTCTCTTGGAAGAGAATGGACGTGGCTTCCTTGGATATGCTTCAGTTTCATTGGTACCCACACACACATATTCCATTCCTAGCATATCTTTCTAAGTTGATTGATATAGTAGCATGGTTTTTCTAGTGATGCAATTACGCAATTACCCAATATCATGTTTTGTTGTCTAGTTTGAAAATGATTCCAAACCTCAACAGGATTTGATAATGACATAAATTCTAAGTTGAGAGAGATATTTTGCTGTCAGGAAATGATCATTAATGTTCATAGAATCTGTTCATAGAATTATTGGAGTGCTTAATTCATGTGTCCATCTCTCTCTCAATTGAGACTTGAGAGAGATATTTTTTTAAAACTTGAGGAGATCTTTTACCCGTTTATGAAGTTTGGGCAAGAATTTCATATCTTTTGTTTGGTAACTCAAGGCCCACTTTATTTTTCTAGAAAAACAATCTTACCCGTTTATTGTTATATAATTGGGAAATAGTCTATATTTTGCCAACAATTTTCCTTTCTTGTAATGTTGTTGGGAAATTTTAATATTATTTTATGGGTCAAGTTGGGTATATTTTTCTATAGATCATTAATGTTTATATATAAAAAGTATTTTATTTAATTTCGCATTATCTCTTAGGTTTTAATTTTTTTTAATATTACTCTGTAAATTATCTTATTTTCTGGCCATTTGCTTTCTTTTCTTGAGTTCAACCTAAAAAATTAATCCCTACCTCATATATCTTTGTTTAATGATATTAGAACTTATGTTTTAAGTTAGGCTATGGTATATATGGGTTTTTTTTTTCCTCTAAAGTCACTAAGTCAGATTGAATGTAGCCATTTATTGTTCAATTTGCTTTCTTATATTTTTTTTAAATTATTGTTCTATAGTTTTTAAATATGGGTTTTAATCTTATTACACTAATTGAACAATTGTTTATTTTTCTAGATGGATTCTTCAACTTCAACCAATGATGTGCAAGAGTCAATACAAAGTCCTCCAGATATGCCTCCGCCTCCACCCCCATCCAATGTAAGTGATAAATCTAACATTGGTGGGTCACAAAGTGGTAGAGTTAGGTCAATGGTTTGGGATCACTTTACAAGAATACCAAAAGGTGATCCCACTAAACCTAGGGCTGCATGTAATTATTGTGGTGCTTCGTACGCATGTGATACAAAGATCAATGGTACAAAGTCTATGAAGCATCACATTGAGAAGCAATGTCAGAAAGACCCATTTAAAAATATGGAAGAGTCCCAGACGACTCTTGGTTGGAAGGTGGAGGGAGGTAGTGGTGGTGGGGGACTTGTGCCCATTGCATTTAGTGTTGAGGCTTGCCGACAAGCCTTAGCTGAGATGATTGTTGTTGATGAGTTGCCATTTAGGTTTGTTGAAGGGGAGGGTTTTAGAAAGTTTATGCTTGTGGTTTGCCCTAAGTGGGTAGGGATTCCATCTCGTTGGACGATTGCGAAGGATTATTTTAATTTGTTTATGACGGAAAAAAATAAATTGAGGAGTGCTCTTCGAGGGCAACGAATTTCCCTCACCACGGATACATGGACATCCGTGCAAAACCTTAATTATATGTGTCTCACAGTACATTTTATTGATGATGACTGGAAGCTACATAAGAGGATTCTTTCCTTTTCTTTGGTTGAAAATCACAAGGGTGATACCCTTGGTAAGGGCATAGAGTTGTGTTTGCATGATTGGGGGCGACCGAAAATACTTGCAATCACTCTTGATAATGCAAGTTCTAATAATGGGGTCGTTTCTTATTTGAAAAAGAAAACCAAGTATAGGAGGGATACGGTCTTGGAACATGAATTCTTGCATGTTCGATGTTGTGCCCACATTTTGAATTTGATTGTACGTGAGGGATTGAAGGAATATGAGGAGTTTATTGCGAAAGTGAGGAGAGTTGTGAAGTATGTTAAATCCTCCCCTCAAAGGTGGAGTTTATTTAAGAAATGTGTGGGGTTGGAAGAGATTGAATGCAAAAGTCATGTTTGCCTAGATGTACCGACTAGGTGGAACTCCACCTATCTTATGTTGGAGAGGGCTGGAAAATTTAGAAGGGCATTCGATCGGTTGGAGGAAGAAGATGTGTGCTTTTTAAGTAGCATTGGAGATGATGATGATGACAATGATGAAGGTGATGTGTTGACTAGGAGAAAGTCAAAGAAGGTAGGGCCTCCCAATGCATCCGATTGGGATAAGGTAAAGTTGTTTGAGAAGTTTCTTGCATTATTTCATGATGCAACTTTACGCTTTTCGGGGGGTGAGTATGTAACTTGTAATACTTTTTTTACGGAGTTGGTTAATATTAAAAATGCCATTAACATAGAGTGTGAAGAAGGAAGTCCCGTGGTGGGATTAATGGCCACAAATATGAAGAAAAAGTTTGAAAAGTATTGGGAGAATATGGACAATCAGAATATGTTGCTGTATGTTGGGATTGTTCTTGATCCTCGTTACAAGATGAGATATCTTGACTTTGGGTTGAGAAAAATGTATGCATATGATCAATCAAAAATCATTGATTTGAGTTGGAAGGTGAAAAATACATTTATCCGCATGTATGAGGCATACATCCAAGATGAAGAAGGGAGTTCTCCTCAACGCACGGGTTCCCCACATGAAGATGCAAGTCATCCCACAACTCAGTCTACGAATAGGCAAGCTGCATTGATGGCCCAATTTAAGCAAGAGTTACAGTCAGAAGACTCTTTGGAAAGCAAGTCAGAGGTTGATAGATATTTGGCTGAAAAATGTGAGGATCAAGGTGAAAGTTTTGACATACTAAATTGGTGGAATGTGAATTCAGTCAGATATCGCGTACTTTCGAAGGTTGCACGTGATGTACTTGCAATACCGGTATCTACTGTGGCCTCTGAATCTACATTCAGCACTGCGGGTCGTGTACTTGACCCTTTCCGAAGTAGTTTAAATCCGATGATGGTTGAGGCTCTCATATGTGCACAAAATTGGCTCCGTTCTTCTTCTACTCCAATAAGCCTTAGGACTTTAATGGATGAAGTGGAGGAATTTGAGAAGCAGATAGATATGGGTATGTAATCAATTTACTTTTGATTTATTTTGTGGTATATTTGGTTTTATCTTCTATATTATTTTAACTTTATTTAATTAGTTTTGTTTTAAATTTTTATGGATTGAAGGAGAACTTGTTGGGGAATTTGCTGATTCTGCGGAAGGATCAAATTCAATGGCTACCGGCTCTTAACCCAATGTTGATGTAAGACCAAAAAGGTGAGACCGTGAGAAATTAGAATGAATGTTTTGTGCTCACTAAAATCTGTTTTTTTTTTTTTCCAGTTTTATTTCTTTTTCTATTACATTTTCTGTTTGTAAAATTTGCTTGCTAGACAATAATTTTATTTTATGTAAAAAAAGCATAATGAGGTGACAATCCCTTTGTATGAATTTGATCTTTGTTGGTTGGAATGATGATGATCTAAATGCTCACATGGATCATTTTGTTGGGGATATGATGATCTAAATATGTGAACTCTGATGGATATAGAGAGGTTAGCTGGTGATTGTTGGGGATAAATGGACTGAAAGGAAGAGTTGAAGTAGGCAAGCTGGAAATACGTAATTTTCATTTGACCTTGGCTGCAAAATAAAAAGAACAAAACTGCATACTCATGTTGTTTCAGATTTGGTGGGAAATTTATAAGTTGATATATATAATAAACTTTGATTAAAAAAATGGACATTAATAGGTTATTTAACAGAAATGTGAAAATGATGATCACTTTACAAGTTCAATATTATATGAAGAATTAATTAAGCTTGTAGATGCATGAATATGCAGCCAATTTTAATTAGGTATTGGACATTAATATTCCTTCAGAATCTCATATCCAGTAATGGTTTAGGTAATGGACATTAATATTCCTTCCAAACGAAAGGTATATATATATATATTGTTGTTTCCTAATATACTAAATAAAGAAATATTCCTTCCAGCTCAAATATTTCTTCCCCTTTATACCCACTTCATCTTCCTCGCAGCTCTCACAATGGCATTCCCATTTCCCAGTCTTTTGCAGTGTCACTATTTTGAAGTTCATGTTTCTATTTTGCAGTGTCACTTATTTTATTTTTATAGTTTGTATGTTACTGCTGTGATTTTTTACTCTTTTTTTTCTGCAGATTTGTGATCTACAATTTGTGGCATTTATCCAACAGCTGATGACTGAGACATGACTGATTCTCACATGGATAATTTTGTTCTTTGTATTTTGTATTGATGTAATTATGTTAATACTTTATGCTATTGTTGGCCATTTTTTTTTACGTAATTTATGCTACTGTTAGTTTGTTATAATGCACTGTGTATCAGTGCTTTTGATGTAAATTATTAAATATGACTTCTAGTCTTTGATATTTTTTTTTAAGACCTTTTAATTTTCAGTTTTTAAATATGCTTGGGAATGGATTTTTATTTTTATTTGTTTTAGAAGGTAGATTTGAATCATCTGATGTATCAATGCTTGGGAATGGATTTTTTAATGGTTATTTTTTATTTTTCTGGTTATTGTTTATTCTAAGTATATTTTTTTGTATTTTTGGCTTTAAACTAGATAAATTGTTAGTGGATTTTAACTGTTGGGCCGAAATAAGTGTAAGAAAAATATTGGGCCATTGGCCCATTTGGAAGTCGGTCGGACCGACTGGACCGACCGGACCGGACCGTCCCGAATGGGACCGGACCGTCCCGATCTTTATAAGGTTCGGTCTGGTCCAGGGTGGGGAAACCCTGGACCGAATAGGTCCGGTCCGGTCCATTAAATCCCCCGGGACCGGACCGGACCGGACCGAACTCCCCCCTAAATCTATTTAGGGTTTGGAAACAAGTTTAGGGTTTGGAAAAAACGTTTAGGGTTTCTGTTTCAATCAAAATTTTGGAGTTTCAGTTGTATTCTAAGTATTTGAAATTTCACTAGGGTTGAAACCCTCTTTGGTTTTGGTACAAAATGGATGGTTAGCTGGAATAGTGTTTTACTTATGTGGCATGATTTCAATGCTTGATTTTCTTCACATTTCTATCTCTTGGTTGCTTTTAATGTCAAGTGTCCAATACTATTCACCAAGTGTGGCTAAAATCTTACCAAGTATCCAAATAAAACTTTTGTAACCTAATTTGGACTTTCTAAACTGTGATTTTGAAAACACTATATTTGGTGCTATTATCGAGGTTACTATTTACTTAAAAAAAGTAGAAATAAATTTTTGTACTGAAAAATCCTAAATATACATACTAACCTTAGGATACGAATCGTTTATTAAAATTTGACTCCGAAATCCCCAAAATAAACAAAATGCATTTTCGAGCAGACATTTTGTCCGAAAACTAAAAATGGTTTTATTATGCCATAAAATCCTAAATATTCCAACGAAACTAATGGCGTAGACCATATCCCATTCTGACACTTCCAAGTATCTAAAATAATTAAATATCACATTTAGCACCCTAGTGAGTGGGTACACTAATTATGCTGACAAACTAAAACTTATGCGATTAAGTCAATTTGTGAAAACTTTCGAGATTTCATGATGTTCCTAAAACCTAAAGAAATTCATCCCTTGAGTTTTTGGAGGGCTGTTACAATGGCCACTCTAGCTCTTGTGCTGAGTTGTCGGTTACTTGCCCTAGACTATTTCCACGCTACACATTGCTCTCTCGCATTATTGCTTATATGTTGTTCACCTTGACATCTTTGCTTCCTTCTGGGTTTGCTCGCATTGTGTATTGTCAGCATGCCCTTTACTTGCCCGGTGTGGAACGCCCATCCTATTGGTGGCCTTGTTCGCTGCTTGCCCAAGGTGATGCTTGACTCGCTCACTTGCACTCCTCATCCCATGCCTTTGCTCACCATGATGTCTTACTCACCCTTTGATTACTCGCTCAGTATTACAACTCGCTTGTTCCTTGTTTGCATGACTGTCACTTCACTTGCTTTACATGTAAGTATCACTCTTCTAATCTTCCCTCGGTCGGGGTTGCCTACTTATGAGGAGCTCCTTCCTTTGAATAGGTACAGTCCTCACACGAACAAAAGTGCTCGCATTTGAGGTGAGCGCTATGGACAGCAACAGGCGAGCATAGGGTAGCAAAATGCATTTTCAAAATTACCCCTACTTTCATACTTCTATACACTTAGTCAGTCTTGTAAATAAATCTTGTCTGTTGGCACTATTGTCATTTTGCATAGATATCTTCTTCTAGATCTCTCATTGTTTTGATCGTATTTCTCTATATTATCGACTCTCTCTCTCTTTGCGCACAACCAAGCTTCGATTGCAGCAATGCTCACTTCTGAAGATGGTTGACGTTTGATACTATACACATACAATGTCTTCCGCAATAGAGACCCATGGACCATGGGCGGAACCAAACAATCTAGTTTGGGGGGGCAAGTTACAAAAAAATAATTTTGGGGGAGTGAGGGTCAAATACTAATTTTCATATAAATTACTTTATAAAAACACTTTTAAAATTGTAATTTATAAAAATTTAAATTAATTTTCATATAATTGTAATTTATAAAATTAATTTTTATATAATTTATTTTATAAAAACACTTTTAAAATTGTAATTTTCATATTATTTTAAAAATTGGGGGGGGGGGGGGCTTTCACCCTTAGTAGTTCCGCCCTGCCCATGGTGTTGCCGTTGCCATTGGTCTATGCATCCTCAAGTTTCCTTACCAAGCTACATGAAAGAGATTTTGGAAATCCATAGACCGTTGATTGAAGTGCTAGGTAAATAAACTGAGACCCACGGTGTTGTATCTCTTCCATGATCGGTTGCTTTATGGTTGTGAAGATTTTGTCAGTGGTTCTAAAGATTTCTAGTTGGATGGTTTGATTTGGATATTGAGTTTTTCTCTCTAATTTTATTTGTTGGACGAGTATTTTAGTTCGTTCCAATATATAGCAAAAGCATTTTAGCCCAACTTTGAAACTGTATCAGGGGCACTCTAGTCGGATTAGTATATATAGTAGGGATATTTCAATCCATGATGGGATCTGTAGGAAGGTAATCTGGGCTAAAGACATCACATGGATTCCTACGGGTAGAGATACAAAGAAACCTGAAAATTAGCCTGAGTTTGGCTCGGTTGGGTTGGGTGTGGGTTGGGTTTTTCGTTAGTTGACTTGGGTAGGATTGGATTGCGCCTAGTCTTGATATCATGGACACATTGAGAATTGAAGGAATGTAGTTTACTTGTCCATTAGTTATACCTCATAACATAAGTTGCTTTATTCCTCAAAATACCAAACCAATTGATTCTTCACATATAACTTGATTTCATTTGAAACACTCACCAACATATTATTCCATTACTTAGTATATATATATATGTATATGTATAAATAAACTACTACAAGCAAAGCTAATCCCTCCAAATTTCCTGCCAAAGTATCTAACAACGCAAAATAAGGTTGTCGGTCTCAATTCTTGCCACGTCTTCTTAACCTTATGTGAGTAAGAATCCTTGATTTCCTGATCATTTCACCTAGCAGGAAAAGCAAAAAGCAATTAAAAATAAATGAAGGGAATTAATTAAATGTGGTGGTGAAGTTGACAAGAAGGCCAAAATGACACCCATTGATCTCTTGATATTTTTATTTTATACTTGTCTGCTCATACAATCCCTTATCCTTTGAATTACTTTAGAGGCCTTACGAGCTACAAGTCTACACCTTTCTCCTTTACATACATTTCGTTAATAATCTTTGCTTGTTTCTCTCTCTCTCTCTCTCTCTCTCTCTCTCTCCAATTAATGGAGAAAATATTACAAAGGAAGATTATTAAGAACTGCACCTCACCTCGTGTGTGTATATACAGTGAAAACATTATCTACAATTCTAAGTGACTACTTCTTCACCTCATACAATTTATATAAATATAAATATAAATATAAATATATGAAATAGGCATTCTAAAACAATATTTAGTATTAATTTTAAGTTATAATTGAAACAATATAGACATCCTACAGCCACTTGTAGAGAGCGTTTTTGCCAGCTGCCTCTCTGTGCAACTGCGGAGCCAATCGAGACGTACAAGTTAAGGGTGAAATAGTCAGCACGAAAGAATATGAAGGGACAGGATTGGAACACGATTTGCATTGATGGCAGATAAGGCTGGCGGCCCCACAATGCTTTGACCGCTAATTGTATTCGGATCGGACGATTCGGAACCGTCAGCAAAAGTGAGAAGCCCTGAGATTGGTGTGGTTGGGTGGGAGAGGGGTGCATGAGAAATGGTGTAGCCTCTTTTATAAATTCCTCCTCTGTCATACGTCTGTCCATCTTTCTATCCGTCTCTCTATCTTTAATCTCTCACTTTAGCCGACCATTTCCTCTCCGCCAAAACGAAAACCTTCAAGGTATCTCTCTATTTCTCTCTCTTTGTTCCTCTTAAACTTCCATTTCTGGTACCACGTTTTCACTTGAGGGTTTAGGTGGTGAGAGCCCTTATCAATCTTGTACTTGTTTCATTAGATATTAGGGTTTTCGGGGTTAATTCATCGGGTCTCTAATTTCCGAATTTCGGCTCATCTGATTGATATGTTATAACTCGTGGATTGATGCTCTCTGTGTGTGTGTGTGTGTGGCCGTATTTTGTTTGCTGAGTATTATCGTTTTACCGGTTATTATTTGAGCTTTGTTTTCTTCTTTTGTTGGTTGTCTTAGTTTTGGTGGGTGCTTATTTTGTTGGGTTTTGATTTACTTGTATTTATAACGTGGTTTGGAGTTTCCGAGGTGCCTATATATATTTATATATGTTTATGTGTCTTCGTGAACAAAAATACGATTGTAAATCGACTATTCATTGCGTGGAATCTATTTTTGCGTCTTCTCAAGTATCGTTATCGGAAGCTGTTTGTTAGTTTCTGAGACACATGATCCGACAAATGCATGAACCTCATGAATAAAAAGTTCGATTTGGATTTTTTTTTTTTTTTTTTGAGCTGGAAATGGGATTCCAACTACCTCGCATGATATGCAAGTCCATATGTGGTTATTGTCACCCAATTACCTCACTGGGTTCAATTGGCTGGAGATTGACTTGTCTGTGAAGCCGTTAGAGTCATATATTATTTATTGATCCTTAATTAATATGTTCATCTATATATCTTTGTACAGTGTTTTTTTTTCACTTGTCAATACTACAATTTCTGCTACTTACAGTGTAACGTCAGCTATGGTATTTTCCCTGTTCATTTCTGAAGAATTGCTAGATTGAAAATCATGATTTAGATAGTTTGTGCCATATGTGTTTTAAATGCTTGTGTTTACAGACACAGCAATTTTTCAAAAGGAACTTGATTGGTAATTCTGAACTATGAAGTGTATTTTTATTCCCATCTTGTTTTGTGACTAAACTGGCTGTTGGTTCATAAGTTTGAGAACTCTGGTGTATGCTGGGAGGATGCTCTATATTTCTTCTTGAAGGTTTCCCTTGAAGCTTGGAATTTTGAAATTTTGTTATTTTGTCCACTGCATGTGTTAAACTGACATGTTAACTGATATGCAGGATAGTTGGTTGGCATCATGGCAAGGGTTTTGGTTCAGTCAGCTAATATTTCTGGTTTAGTTGCTAGCCAGAGATCTAGCCTATCTAAAGGATCTAGAAATGGAAAAGAAAAAAGGAGTGTTAGAATGATGTCTAGTTTACAAGCTCCGGGATTGAGATTGAGAAGCTTCTCAGGATTGCGAAGTCATAATGCTCTAGATACTATGGTGAGACCAAGGCTAGATTTTAACGCTGGGGTTAAAGTTTTAATCAATTCTAGGTGTGGAAGGGGTAGCAGATGTGTAGCTAGAGCAATGTTTGAGCGCTTCACAGAAAAAGCAATTAAAGTAATTATGCTTGCTCAAGAGGAGGCTAGACGGCTTGGTCATAATTTTGTGGGCACAGAGCAGATCTTGTTGGGTCTCATTGGTGAAGGAACGGGAATTGCTGCAAAGGTTCTTAAATCTATGGGAATCAATCTTAAAGATGCACGTGTAGAAGTGGAAAAGATAATTGGGAGGGGTAGTGGTTTTGTTGCTGTGGAGATTCCATTCACTCCTCGTGCTAAGCGTGTTTTGGAACTCTCACTGGAGGAAGCCCGCCAACTTGGTAGCTTTTTATTTTTTGCTTACTTTCTTTATTTCTTTTCTAAATAAGTAATTCCTATATTTCTTTTATAACAGCTTTAGACCTTGTGATGACCAACCGTGGGATGTTTTTTTTTTTTTTAAAACAGTTACTTTCAAGTTTTTATCAATCTTTATCTTTGGGCCCCTGCTTTCATTTCCCCATTGAGCTCTAACATGTAGTAGTTTTGGCAATTGATGTGGTTTTGTGTGTCAACATGAACCTTGGTGAGCCAAGTGTTATTATTCATTTTGAAAAAACCCAGACTTTTGTGAGAAGATTTTTTGGGTAAAACCATAGCTCACGTTCATTTGCACTGTGTGTTCCTGCTGGACTGGACACGTGTTAGCTGTAGGAAGTATGTTTCAAATTGTTGTCTCATTAACATGAGTTATACCAAATAGATTGGTTGTTGTCTATCAATTTTTGGGTACTAATAGCTAGATTGTAGTTAGAATGTGATTGGAACCTACTTCCACTTTCTTGAATCAGTTTTCCAATGGGTTTCAGGGTTTGAAATGTATTTGTGATTAGTAAATACTGGCTTCGTAAGGATAATTTTAAGGTTTCTACTTATCTAAAAAAGAGATAATCTTAACGTTTCTGAAAAACCCAAGTTTCATGATCTTAGGCCATAACTATATTGGATCCGAGCACTTGCTTCTGGGGCTGCTTCGTGAGGGTGAGGGTGTAGCGGCTCGTGTTCTTGAAAACTTAGGTGCTGACCCAAGCAACATCCGCACCCAGGTAAGCACTGCATGTTCATCTTCATCAAACATTTTTTTATTTCGAGAATTCCTTGATTTTGTTTCTTGAAGAGAAATTAACCGTGAGAAAATTTTAATTGCAATGGGCAGGTCATTCGAATGGTTGGTGAAAGCACTGAAGCTGTTGGTGCTGGTGTTGGTGGAGGAAGCAGTGGCAATAAGATGCCAACACTGGAGGAGTATGGCACCAATCTGACTAAGCTTGCAGAGGAGGTAGTTTACCCAACTCTTTCATCTCCTTTGTGTATACATGTGATCTATATATATATGTATGCCATTTAGAAGCTTGTTTCTAATCTCTTTTTCTTGGTTCTACAGGGTAAATTGGATCCTGTTGTTGGAAGGCAGCAGCAAATAGAACGTGTGACCCAAATTTTGGGCCGGCGTACCAAAAACAATCCGTGTCTTATTGGAGAACCTGGAGTTGGTAAAACAGCAATTGCAGAGGGGCTTGCGCAAAGGATAGCCACCGGTGATGTTCCTGAAACGATAGAGGGGAAGAAAGTGAGTATCCCTGTTAGGTTCTTACTTGGTTTGTGATGGTTTGGTGCAACTAGCAAAGTAGTGCAACATGTTCGTACTGAGAATATCAGTGTTATCCTGTACATTTTTTGATAAGTGTGTTATCCTGTACATGAAGATTCCTATCTGGGAAACTGTCTGTCATCTAATTTGTATGTTCCTCTACTTATAGATTTACCTAGTGACCGATGCATAAGTTTGTGAGGGAGGAAACTATGTAAATTGTAGATTGTGTGTAGTGTTTTCATACAACATTTCATGAGATCGATGGGCTTGGACCTTACTTTTACATGGACACTAGATTCATTTCCAAATTCCTCAATACATTGGGTAGAACATTTTAAGAAGCTTTCTTTGCTTTTTGTTAGCTCTATACTGTGAAAAAATCTAATTATATATGTTCTCTCTTTTGTTGACTATAGGTGATAACCTTGGATATGGGTCTTCTTGTTGCTGGCACAAAATATCGTGGAGAGTTTGAGGAAAGATTAAAGAAGCTTATGGAGGAAATCAAACAAAGTGATGAGATAATACTCTTTATAGATGAGGTACACACTTTAATTGGAGCGGGAGCAGCGGAAGGAGCAATTGATGCGGCGAACATATTGAAACCAGCTTTGGCTAGAGGTGAACTGCAGGTGATCTTTTACCTAAAAGAGAATTTAATGAATGCATTTTTTTTATTCTTTAAGTTTTTATATGAAGAAGAGTTCTTTGGTGCCTTCATATTATCTGTTGCCAATGCAACTATGTATTGGTGGTCACTGCGAGGTGCAAGCAGTGTGTGTTGTAGGTTTGAGCTTCAGATTGATTGTATCCTATCTATTTGGTGGTGCCTATCTAGTGTCTATTTCTCTTGGTGTTATTCTTATAGGAATTTGTCTTGCTGTAGTGCTAGAGCCTTTGCCTTGTGTTGACCCTTGAGTTTGACATTACTAGTTTTGTTTGTTTATTTGACCTTTATGAGATTTGCATTTCTTAACTGTCAGAGTTTCTATTTCGTAGAGGAATATAATTTGTTTCCATACTACCAATCTTGATGGGACCAGTGACTGATCGTCACTGCTAAATGGGATTTTCTATCTAAATTATCTATTTTTGTGGTTCTGTTTGATTATGCAAAAGGTGCAAATGAAGTCACTTGCTTCAAATATCAATGGAGATTTAGCTGTAGTCAGATTGAACTAGATTTGCTATGCCTTTGTTGGGAGTTTCTATCTTTGTTATGATTTTGCATTCTTGCCCATTATCAATGATTGCAAATGTTGGAATTGAAGTATCCCGAACTTTGATTGTTAAGAAGATTTAGTAAAATGTGGATTAGCACACTGTGCTTCCTTTAATGTCTGTCAGTATGTCCAGATTAGCTTTACTTACGAATGCATATATCTTGGATATGCAGTGGAAAGTCTCAATTTTCAGTTTCATCTCTTTTGGTGCAGTGTATTGGAGCCACAACACTTGATGAATATAGAAAGCACATTGAGAAGGACCCAGCATTGGAAAGACGATTCCAGCCAGTGAAAGTACCTGAACCAACTGTGGATGAAACCATACTGATTTTGAAAGGGCTTCGGGAGCGGTATGAGATTCATCACAAGCTCCGCTATACTGATGAAGCTCTTGTTTCTGCTGCACAGCTGTCATACCAGTACATCAGGTTTGTGGTTTTTTAAATGATTCCATTTTTTCATACTTATCACTGGGAAGCTTATGTAATATACACACACACATATATATATATATATTGGTGTAATACTTGATGTAAAGATTTTCATATGTTAATTTTGGACACCGGCTGATGAGGCTTCAAAAGAAATTGAAGAGTAATTATTTAAACTAGCATCAATATCAACAGTTGCAGTAAATATCTGGGTTGGCATTAAAGTATTTTATTTCTGGAATTTCTCCATCCTATGTGCTTGGTAGACAGCTTTTCTGCTGGACTTCATACTTCTAGCATTTGAGCCGCAAATGCTCCTGCCCTGTTCTACTTTTTTTTTTTTTTTTTTTATCCTTTTCCTCTTCAGAAATTAAAAAAATTATAAAAAATATGCTTTCTGTATGATTGATGTGGTGTAGTCACAAGGTATTGAGCAAATTAAATTCTATTTTATAGCGTTAAATACTAAAATAGTTCATGTGGTTTGCCTCTAGACAGATTAGTTCCTAAGTTTTAATTTTAAAATCTATGTTCCTTATACTTTCAATTTTGATCAAATTAGTGAGTCACTATTCCGTTAGTCAACTGTTAAAAGCACTGGATCAACACCAATAGATATTTGACACCTGTGTATCATATTTTAAAAATACAGAAATAAAATAATAAAATAATTTAATCATTTTAAAATGAATATCTTTTATCAGTTTTAGGATTTAATTAATTTAAAAATTTAAGAAAAAAAGTCTAAAAAAAACTCCATAGGTATCAGAAAATGACTTTCTTTAAACAAGAATACAACTCATAAGAAAAACTTAGTTATTCATTTTACATTGAAACTTTTTCTTCCTCCGAGTCCTAACAGTTTCTAACTTTCTTATAAAAAAAATTTAAATTTAAATTTATTTTTAGATTTTCTTTTTAGTTTTAATGAATTTTTTGTTTTTATATTATTACTGTGTTTTTCTTAATTTTAAAAATATGATGCACGTGGCAAATATTTATTGGTGCTCAGTGTTTTTTTTTTTTTTAATGTGGAAGTGTTCTGCATAATTCAGGACAGCAATTTCTCAAAAGTTTGGGTTGTACCTGTCTAACATTAACATTGCTGCTGGTTACTTTTCTCTTCCATTTTAGTTATTAGTTTTAAAATATTATTCTGTACATTTCAGTGACCGTTTTCTGCCTGACAAGGCAATTGACTTGATTGATGAAGCTGGTTCTCGGGTTCGTCTTCGTCATGCACAGGTATTATCCTTATGTCAGTTCTGGCACCATCCATCCTGTCATCCTTTCATTCTTTGTCTTGACGGGGAACTTGATATGCTCTTGCAGTTACCAGAAGAAGCTAGAGAGCTTGAGAAAGAGCTCAGGCAGATTACGAAGGAGAAGAATGAAGCTGTTCGCAGTCAAGACTTTGAGAAGGTACAAAGTGATCTATGTGGTTTAGTATGGTCGCATTGTTTTGTGTGGTTCAGTGTTTAGTCCTGCACACATATTGCAACTGGTTTTGCTGAAGGTGGTAAACCATATTGAAAATGTAACAATAGTTATTTGTTGAGAAACAAAATTATATCAGGATTGTGAGCATAGTGAATGTCTCAAAGTTTCTGAATGGTGGAATTGTATTTTCTTGTAAGTGATCGTCACAAGGAATGTTTGGGATATTTAATTTCTAAAGCCTGCTATGTTTCGCGGGATTACCTTGGCTGACAATGCATAAAATTTTGAACAGGCTGGAGAGTTACGCGATAGAGAAATGGACCTTAAAGCACAGATATCAACTCTTGTGGACAAAGGTAAGGAAATGACTAAGGCAGAGAGCGAGGCTGGGGATGCAGGTCCTATTGTGACTGAGGTGGATATTCAACATATTGTCTCCTCTTGGACTGGCATTCCTGTTGAGAAAGTGTCCACAGATGAATCTGATCGCCTCCTCAAGATGGAAGAGACACTTCATAAGCGAGTCATTGGTCAGGATGAAGCAGTCAAAGCCATAAGCCGTGCTATTCGACGAGCCCGTGTTGGGCTCAAGAATCCCAACCGTCCAATTGCCAGCTTCATCTTTTCAGGTCCAACTGGTGTAGGGAAGTCCGAACTTGCTAAAGCATTGGCTGCTTACTACTTTGGCTCTGAAGAAGCCATGATTAGGCTTGATATGAGTGAATTTATGGAAAGACACACGGTTTCCAAGCTAATTGGTTCACCCCCTGGTTATGTTGGTTATACAGAAGGGGGCCAGCTGACCGAGGCTGTTCGGCGCCGCCCTTACACCGTGGTACTCTTTGATGAGATTGAAAAGGCCCATCCCGATGTTTTCAACATGATGCTCCAAATTCTTGAGGATGGAAGGTTGACAGATAGCAAGGGCAGAACTGTGGACTTCAAGAATACTCTTCTGATAATGACATCCAATGTGGGAAGCAGTGTAATTGAGAAAGGAGGCCGCCGAATAGGATTTGATCTTGATTATGATGAGAAAGATAGCAGTTATAATCGAATTAAGAGCTTGGTGACTGAGGAGCTGAAGCAATATTTCAGGCCTGAATTTTTGAACAGATTGGATGAGATGATCGTCTTTAGGCAGCTCACAAAGCTCGAGGTGAAGGATATAGCCGATATTATGCTGAAAGAGGTCTTTGATAGGCTGAAGGCCAAAGAGATAGAGCTTCAAGTGACAGAGAGGTTCAGAGATAGAGTGGTTGAGGAAGGGTATAACCCAAGCTATGGGGCAAGGCCTCTGAGAAGAGCCATAATGCGGCTTCTGGAGGACAGCATGGCAGAGAAGATGCTTGCAAGGGAGATCAAAGAGGGTGATTCAGTTATCGTAGATGTCGACTCTGATGGCAATGTGACGGTGCTCAACGGTAGTAGCGGTGCTCCAGAATCCTTAGGAGAGGCTCTTACTGTGTAAAGTAGCCCTAATTTATTTAGTAAATCCCCTTTGCCATTATGTTGTTTGTACCCTTGCTTTGAATTATAGTTGTAGGCTGTTCTCGTAATAGGACTACGGACTACCTGAAGGGGGAACAGGAAACCGTGGTTAAATTGCTGCCTGTTTTCTAGGCTCTAGGTGTTACGCTTCAAAAAGCATGCATACATAGTTCCATTCATAATAGGTTGTAAGGTGTTGGTACTTTCTGGTATTGTTTTTACAATTTTATCTGAATATCATAACCGTAACGACGGGTTTAGATTTTTTTTAGACCATATATTTGCATGGTGTGTGATGTGTGGAGATGATAAGTAGAATTATTCTTTATTTTTTATGTTCTATCCACAGATGTTTGCTATATTGGACCAGATTTATTTTTATTTTTATTTTTATTTTATGCGTGTAGTATTAGGATTTGGTCAACTAATTATATTTCTTTTTCCAATAAAAAAATCTATTTATATCTCTTTTTTTATCACCTTATTATTCTATATGTAGTATTAAATGTTAAGTTTACGAGTGAAATATAATAGTCTTTAGTTATCTAAAGTCATTCCAAAGAAATATAATACTTTTAAATATATATATATATATATAAATATATTAATAAAAAAGTTCCATTATGCATACATATTTACAAAACTATCATAGATGCATTTTTTCTATAAACAGCGTTGCAATCCGTACTGTGTGAAATTGGTCCGACTAAGTCAAAAAAAATTAAATAGCATTACAACCCATTAAAAACTAACAAAAAATTGTAAAGCTGAATAGGTTGCAATTAGCAGATACATTACAACCATAAAATTGAATAAATTTATTTGCGGCTAGTAGGCCTTGCAAGCAACCATTTTGTCGTGTTAATTGGAGATTCTAAGTCCACTATCACCATATCCTTGTTTAGAGAAAGTAGGAACATGGTTAGATGTCTATAGAGTCGAAACACCAGGATTGCTGACCATTCATCGGTGTCACAAGCGACAATACTGATGCGTGGGGCTTATGCATCAGTTTTGAAGGGGTGTCGAAGGTTTGTTTCTGGAAGATCGGAGGCTAATGAGGCGAACAGTATGGCTTGTGAAAACCATGCACGGCTTTTGCCGGTGCGTGCGCTAGCACTCTGCTCTATTTTAAACGGCATTTAAGGAGGTTATAGGGTGGGTGGCTTTGAATCCACATTTCTTTATCATGTTATTTGAATGTTGTTAGACTAGTTGGTATTTATCATTAGGATAATTATGAGAATAATCTAACTAGATATCTACAAGACTTGTAATTTTTATTTAAGAATAGTGCCACAAACACGCCTAGGGGTGCAAGCTCATGCAAACCTTTTGGAAAGGACAATGCTACTCGGACTGACAGTCCTAATCGAGAAAGTCGACTGATAAGTATAAATCTACTTTTTTTTTTTTTAATTTTTATTTTTATTTATTTTTTATTTTTAATTTTCTTTTCAAACATTTTTATATGTCTTTAAACATGTTTAAAAAATAAAATAATCACTTTACTAATAGTTACTTTCTTAACTATTAAGTAAAAGAATAAAAATACAATCGTTTAGATCATCTGCAACGCCCCCAAGCCCCACTTAGGATTTAACGGTAACTGAATACGTCGAGACATATAACACAAGGCTACATATCCTCCGTACATGACAAATAAGATGCAATGCACCTAACATTCTAGCAGTATGCAATAAAAATTGCAGTGGAAAAATTCTTTTCTATCTTCTTAAGCACGATGGCAAAATAAATAAGACACATGGTACCAATGAGTGCAAATATCCCAAAAGTTTTATAGCATATGTGTGATGACCCGCTTTTACGTATATTTTCACTGAAGGATTGTTTTTAATTTAATTAATATAGTGGTTTATTTATTTTAAATTATTGCGTTTTAAATTGGTTTTTATTTATTTGCTGTTGTGTTTTATTTATTTAGTCGTTTTACGGTTTTTAATCTCGTTTTCGGCGGATCTGTTTTGTTTTCCGAAATAAGGATTGGATCTCATTTCTTCCCTCCATCTTTTCTTTTCTCTTTTTCCTTTGTCTCTTTTTTCCCTTTCTTTCTTTTTTCTTTTTCTTTTCTTTCTTTTTTCCCCTTCCCTCCCGCTCGACCCCCTCCCTTGTCTCTCTCTCTCTCTCTCTCTCTCTCTCTCTCTCTCTCTCTCTCTCTCTCTCTCTCTCTCTCTCTCTCTCTCTCTCTCTCTCACGCTGATCGCACCATCTGCCCAGACCCACCGCCGCCGGCTACCGTGCGGCACACCACCTCCACCATTTTCTTCCCCTCCCTCCGGTGAACCACCCCACAAATTTTCACCCCCAACGGAGCCGCCGTTTAGCCGGAAAAAGCCCATCAAGCCACACGATTTTTGCTCCGATCTGCCGCCGTCGCTCCACCTCCGGCCACCACCTCTTCACCACTTCATCAACGACTCCTTGCCGTCCTAACCCACCCATTTTCGGCCTCTAACAGTCACCGGAACAGCTCCCATGAGCTAGTTTCCATTTTGGGCATTTCAGCCCTTTCTCCGCCGTTTTCACTGCCACCCACGGCCAAACTCCACTTCCCTTAACTTCATAAACATCCTTAGACCATTCCCTATCAATCCCAAGCTTTGGTTTGTCTCCGTTCAAAAGTGGGTATTTTACAACCCACGGCCACAGTGAAATTTCACTGTTACGTTGCTTTCCTTCTGCCGTTTGCAACGCCGCGAGCTTTCTAAAAATACCATTTAGCGCCGTAAGTATTTTTCAAACCCTACTTTTAGATTTAAATATATTTTGCTCATTCAATAAATATTTGTTGTTGGTTGGCTGATTTCGAACTGAGTTCGAGGAGTTCGGGGGTCGGATGGTTTGAGGACGGAGTGCTTGGTTATGTTTGTTTGTGAATTGGTTGGTTATTTGTGCCATGAGGTGTGCGTTGCATATTGCATATTTGTGCATTTTATTTTAATCGAGAAAATCCCGTTTTATTGGCGTAAATGGTTTTTGGGTGCGTGTGTCTCACGAGCCCAAGCCGGGATGGGTTATTATCTCGGTGGAGCTCCTCTGGTCACTCGGGAGTGGATAATACTGAGTGACATCCCGCGACGACCGGATCGCACGATACGGTAACGCTGTCGTGTCGACTCTGTGGTCCCTAGAGTGGCGGGGACTAGAGGATGGCCTGACCAGGTACGCGCGGGGCGTGAGTCTGGGCATCGCTCGTTTAGGTGTCACATGCGTAGTCGTTACCTGTGGTGTGGCACAGAGCCAGGGTGTGCGGATGATCCCTAGGTGAGATCATGGTGCATGCATAATTGGATTGTTTTTATGGTTTTCGGATGCGCGCCATTTTCTGGGAAAATGATGAGGTTTGGTTTCGAGACTTCTGATCCATTTTCTGGGAAAATGGTGGTTTGGGCCATTATCTGGGATAATGGCGAGGATGTGCTGAGGCTTCTGATCCATTTTCTGGGAAAATGGTGGTTTGAGCCATTATCTGGGATAATGGCGAGTCTTGGTTTTAAGGATATGTTTTTGTGGGCCAAATGGGTTTTTTTGGCGTGCGTGGAAAAAAATATGGTTTTATGGGACATGTGCATTGGTTTTTCTTTCATGCATATTGTTGAGTTTAATATGTTTTTATCTAGTGGTGTTTGGAGTTTACTTACCTGCGGCACCATTTTTGGTTTCGTAGATTTTGGTGCAGAGTTCGAGGAGGAGGAGGAGGCTGAGCCCGAGGATGTGGCTCTGCCAGAGTTCTGAGTGGAGTTTATGTTTTCTATTTGGCTTTGATATTATATTTGTGTTTTGTAATATTCTATTCTATATGTTTTGAATAGCTTTGTATTAAACAAGAAAAATTCTGGTACTTAGTTATTGACTTTGCTTTTCGCTGCTTGTTTCTTGTGCACTTTCGTTGCTTATCCACACACTTGACACACGTCGATAGGGTGATGACCCGTGATGTCATCATTCGGACGTCTCGATTTCCCCGTGTCCGTGCATGGGGATTTGGGCGCGTCACAATATGCACTTCCAAAAGCTTTATGCATTGAAAAGACTTCAAAAAAATAGAGCGTATTATAAAGTCTCTCAAATAACAAGACCATTCCAAAAGATTGTCTATTCCACAAAAGATTTAAGTCATCATGGCCTTTAAGGCTTCACCCTCTTTTCTAAGGACTGATCTTTGCCATAGTTCCTGAGTCGTTTTAACTCATCCATGAGTTTAAGTACTTCGGTAAAAGTCTAATCGATGGTCTCTAACTGTTCCTGGATGTAGAGCTTAGGAGAGCTCACTTCCATCTTGGGCACTATCCTATCCAAAGGGAGTACTGTCCTCTTCTACTTCATCATCAGGTTTCCTATACCTGTTACAACTTTTACCATTCTGGGAGAGGAATGGTAGTGGAAACTTCCACAATGAGATTTCAAGAAATCTCAGCAAATAAATAGTCAACATACCATAGATATCACAAGCATATAAAAGCAAACCACAAACAAATCCATAGACATGTACTTTGATGTAAAACCTTGACATATACAACATAGACTTTCTCATAAAATAACTTTTCATCTTTTAAACTCTTAACACATGTTCATATCATTTGAGCTTGGATTCTTGTTCATATCATAACATATCATGCCATTTCCTTATCATTTCATAACATGTCATATTGAGATCACATCTCATCGTTTTCATATCATTTTATGTTCATATCATTACATATCATGTCATTTCCTTATCATTTCATAACATGCCATAATCACATCTCACCAACTCATATCATTTGATGTTCATATCATAACATATCGTAGCATATCATGGCATAACATATGATGGCATATCATAACGTATCATATCATAGAGCTCAAATGCCTTGTTCATATCGTACATTTCAAATGATTAGATATCTCACAGCTCTCCTACGCACCGTGTGCTCCCTGCTAATTACCGCATCAACCAACGATCTACTTGATTGAGGTGACTATGACATAATCATTAACATATTCTTTTACGACAGTTCACTTATTTCACCTTCACCATATTATACCCACTAGCTTTAGGTGTAACCTCGATCTGGTATCATTCCATAGGACCCATTCGAGGTCCGTCGACGGTACTTCTTCAACCTAGGGATCTCCACTCGATTTTAAACACTCTAGAGTAGACAAGAAGCTCCAATAAGGCATTTTCCCGTCCTAGCATTTGGATTAGTGATAAAACATTCGTTGAGTCTTTTTTTTTTTTTTTTTTTTTTATAAAAAAAACATGGACCCAAATGCATAAGACATGGACATATGATGAAGCACTTATCATACTCATGCAACATGTAAAAGTTGAACCATATAGCCTAAATAATAGCATGAATATCGCAATATGGCTTGAAAATATTAGAACATACAATCATATGATGAATACACGTAAGCATAATTGAATCATACTTGCCAAAACACAAAACAAATTTTTACACCCTTAATATAGCCTTGGCTGATTCATAAAAGTCCTCCAAACATAGATTTTCATCATCACAACACTAATAATCATGCTTCTACATGTTCAAATATCAAAACAAGCATGCATAGCACATATACATGTCAAAACCGAAACCTTTATATGGCATGTTCAAAATCTTCTTTAACCAAAACATCACAATACATGACATTTCATTTCTTTTATAAAAATCGAGCATACATATAACAAGATAACATGATTCAAGCAACGAAAAACAAACAAGAGTTACACAACATGTAAACTGAGTATATACATGTAGCAAGATGGCAAGGTTCAAGCAACACAATACAAGCAAGAGTTTACACAATATATACAAGTGTTATCAAAAGTAAGTTGGAAGTTTACTTACAAAAATCCATGATAATATCAGCAAGAAATCTGGAAATGTAACATAGCATATTAGAAATCATCAAGTAAATTCTAATCTTCAAAATCTGAGTGAGTGTAAGTGTCTACAATTTTTAAAACCATTTTCTCATGCTAAAACCTTAGAATCGAAAGTATTCTCCTCCCCATGGTCACGTGTGTGTGTATGGGCAAAAAATAGTGAGACGGCTCTTACCTTTGTGTGCTTTCTCTCTTCTTGAATGGTGTAGGAGAAATCTTTGGTGATTTCAAAATAGTGCTTGAAGAGTGAGGGTGGTGTTTGGTTGGTGAGAAAACTTGAGAACATGAAAACTAGAGAGAGAGCTATGGTGTTGCCGAATGGGTGTAAAAAGAAAATATGGAAATTTGTCCAAAAAGGGCTCCTCACATTTCGGCTATCCCTTTATATAGAAGCCTCCCTCCCTTCTTGAAATACTAGAGGCCATGTGCATGGATGCCACTTGGCTCCTAAGCAGAAGAATCCCTTTCTTTTCCCTAAGATGGGATGGCCTTGGAAAGCCAAAGGTCTATTTTTGCAAGTGGTGTGTAGCCTCCCCAACCGAAACCCTCTTTCCATCTTTCCCCTTCTTCATGTGTCTAGGTTCAATGCACTTGGTGGCAAAAAGGTAAAATCCAAAAACCCTAAATCTTCCTTAAATCCCAACATGTGTGCATGGTTACCATGCAGCAAGTAGAGTGTGTGTTTTGGTGCCTTGTGCTTGCCGAAAACCCTAAGTCTTCTCAATGATTCTTGGTCTTCCCTAGGTGTCCCTTGAGTTGCCTTCTTGCTTGTGTCATTGCCCCCCCCCCCTCTCCCGCATTTCACTCTCTTCCTTCTCCAAAAAGCCTATTTTAGAACATAGCTTTTTCTCTTCCCAAGTAAGGTCTTCTTGGAACTCCAGGTTTTTCTTCATGCTTGACAAGTGTCAACTAAAGAAATGGGGCTTTATATGTGGCCATGTAACCTCAAAACAAAAACCGTGTATGACTTTGTCTATTCTTCTTCTCTCAAATCATTGAAATTGTCTTGGAATTTGAAAAAATCCATGAGTGGTGTGTAGGACTAGGGGTTTCATCCAAAATACTGATTTTTCTCTTTACCCTTTTTCCCATTTTCACATCTAGGTTCATTGTGTCTAAAAGAAAACACACTTGTGCATGGGGGACAAGTGGCACTAGGTTGGTGAGGGTTGGCGTGTTCCCTAAGTAGTCAAATCCTCTCTCTTTGCCTCATCCACTCACCTCCTTCTAGAACCTTTATGCATGCAGAACAAGTGTCATGTATTGCTGCTTTTCTAGGTTTCAAATGATGAGCTTCTAGAAAAACCAAAAAGATCTTCTCATGCCATGTGGCACCTCCACTACCCTTAGGGATCAACTTTAGGCTTCCAAAACCCTAATTCCTCAATAGGCCGAATTCCATGGGTCTATTTCTTCTATTTTCCTCTTGTGGGCTCTCTAGCTTTACACTTTAAGATCCAAATCCAAAAATGAAAAAAAGAAAGTGGCCTAAAGAACTCTTCCAACACCTAGCCGATAGCGATATTAAATAAACAATATCCAAAATAATTACGAACGAAAACTTAGCAAAAATCCAGGATGTCACATCCTCAATTCAAGAAGCATTTTCCTTTAGAAAAGGCAACACTTACCATTAAAATAAGTATTTTTCAAGTGGATCCCACTATTTTCAAAAGGATTATATGATTCTTACACATCTTAAATTGAACAAATAATAACTTTCCTACTGATAAGATGGTTATGACAGATTACAAACTTTCCATCACTTTCAATCGACAGTCACTGCTTCTCTTGGTTTATCGATGTTTGAGAAAAAGAGGAGAAAAAAAGTAAAAGGAAGAGATCGAGGTGTCTTGAAATGTCTAATACTGTTAATGATCTAACTTATTTTTATGTTGGACACATTTCATCAAGATTAGTGTATGTTTATGTACATTTCCTTTATAAATTCGGTAAAAATGTATTGGTGCCAAATTAAGACTTTTTAGCTCATAAACTAAAAAGCTTGCATGATCCTTTTCTCAAAATTGTGAAATATTTTCTAACTAAGATTCTTTAAAGCACCATTCTTCTTCTTTTCTTGAAAGCTTACGATTGCAGCTATGGTGTCACTACAAGGAATTAAGTCAAAGTGCTACAAAATCGCCACTATAAGCCCAAATTTCATTGTAAATAATTTATTCCAACGAAATCATCTTCACTGTGTGTTGGTTGCCAAAACTTGGTTGCCTTATCTTTTTACCAGCAATTTCAAATAATCACTAGAAAGAAACTTATTTCCGGTGAGTTGAAATTGCCAAAAATAGTGAAGACAAACACCAAGAAAAATCCCTACAGTTGCTGATATCATGGTTGGAAAAGCTTATTTTCACTGAATTTGTTTCATCGTAAATGTTGTGAAGAAGGTCAGGATTCAAATAATTTGTCGCATGGGCCTGAATATTCAATAAGAGTGGACGATGAGAAAGATAATCCTTCAAATGCAACAAATTATAAAAGTAGTTCCCTCTAAGATATCTAGATGCTGGAATTACCTTTGATATTACTAGGGAGTTTTGTAGCTACAATTATATACTTTTGGCATGTTTTTCTCACTAGAAACAATTTTTTAGCGATTTTTTATTGTTGGATTAACCTTTATTGGTGAATTTTTGTTGCCATAAGTTTGTTCTTTTGGCAATATTTTCTCTTTGGATTTACATTTTATCATCAATCTAAAATCATTGAAATTATGTTTTGTTAATTGCAAGATTTAGATTTACCAGCAACAATGTCTTTTTCAAAAGTAATTTTAATCGGTGACTAGTTCTCGCCACAAATAGTTCTCTTATTGTTGCATGCTATTTTTGTCAATAAGAGCTTTAGTTGAAAAAGCTTAAATATATAAATTTCCAATTATATTCAATTATTTATGCTGAATGGCTTTACTATGCCATATGCTATTCATTTGTATACAAACAATGAGATTAATTAAGTATAGAAACTCATCCATCTCTTTGTTCGTACATCTTTTACATTAACAATACAAATCACTCATCTTTTACATTTTTAGGTCCTAAACAAATAATAACATTAACAATACACATAATCAATAAGAAGCCAACCAATAGTAAACCAGTAAACACACTTCTACAACCAAATCTAGATTAGGTCACACAAAACACAACTCTTTTGGTTATAACAAACATCTAGACAGACAACAAAACCTAGGTACATATGCTTTCTAAAACATCTACACTTAACATAACCCACTTCTAGGAACTTGGCTTTGTTGAGTGAGGGTCGACGAGTCTATAGACTTGGCCTTACTCAGCAGTGAGTCTAGGGACTCAACTTTATGGTGAGTCTAAGGACTCAGCTTAGTTGAGCGAGGGGTTGGTGAATCTATAGACTTGTCCTTACCCTGCAGCTAGTCTAGGGACTAGACCTAGTGGCCAGTCTAGGGACTCGACTTTGTTGAGCGAGGGGTCGAAAAGTCCATAAACTAGGCCTTACCCTGCAGCAAGTCTAAGGATCTAACTTCGTGGTGAGTCTAGAGGCTCGACTTTGTTGAGCGAGGGGTTGACAAGTCGATAGACTTGGCCTTACACAGCAGCAAGTCTAGGGACTTGACTTCTTGACGAGTTTAGAGACTCAATTTTGTTGAGCAAGGTGTCAGCGAGTATATAGATTGGGCCTTACCCTGCGAGTCTAGGGACTCGGCTTTGTTGAGCGAGGGGTCGACGAGTCTATAGACTTGGCCTTACCCTGCAGTGAGTCTAGGGACTCGACTTTGTTGAGTGAGGGGTCAGCGAGTCTATAGACTTGGCCTTACCCCGCAACCAGTCTAAAGACTCGACTTCATGGTAAGTCTAGAACCTGGCTTTTTTTGTTTCAAATTTTGGAGATAAGGAATTTGAGGCAAACATCCATGCATTCTCATTCATCGCGTAAGTTTACAATTGCATGGGTTCTTATTTGTGAGTGACGCTTCCTGTCCCTATACAAAATACTTCTTCAGGTGCTCTACATTCCTTGGGTGGGGGAGCTCGACTCCTTGGTTGTCCTTAAGGTGGTAGGAGCCAGGTTGGTTGCTTATGGTTACCACATACGGGCCTTCCCATCACTGTCCCAGCTTCCCTTCTTCCTAGGTAGTTACTTTGGTCAGTTTTACACCAAGTTGCCCACTCTGAAAGAGCGTGGACTAACCCGTTTATTGAAATACTATTATGCCTTTCGCTTGTTGCTTGTCGTCCATATCACCGCCTCTTCCCTCCTCTCTTCTAGGAGATCTAGTCCTTCCACTAGCCTTTCATTGTTGGCACTTGGGTCGAAGTGCTGAACGTGGAATGTGGGCATTTTGACCTCCACGAGAATTACCACTTCACTCTTGTAAGTGTGTGCAAAGAGTGTTTCCCCGGTAGGGGTCTGGACAGTTGTCTGGTACACCCATAGCACGCATGGGAGCTCCACGGTCCATGCTCCTTTATGTGCCCTGAGCTTCTTCTTAAGGGTGGAGAGGAGGGTTTTATTAGTCGCCTCAACTTGGCCATTGGCTTGCTTGTGTCCCGGAAAAAAGTACTTCACCTTGATCCCGAACTCTGTGCACCATTTTTGGTAGTGCGAACAGTTGAACTATATCCCGTTGTTTGACATAAAGGTCCAGGGTATGCTGAATCTGTAGACTACTGACTTCTATAGGAACTTTGTGATGGCCGAGGAGGTGATGGCTCACGAGGGCCTTTGCTTTGACCTACTTTGTGAAGTAGTGGACTACCACGATCATGAACTTGGACCCTCCTCTGGCCATTGGGATCGGTCCAATTAGATCCAGGTCTCACTGGGCAAAAGGCCATGGGGCAGTGATCGATGTTAGCTCCTCCAAGGGGTAGTGCAGCACTGGCTTGTGCTCTTGACACTTCAAGCATTTCCTCATGAAGTTCGCTGCATCCCTAAGGGAATGAGGCCAGTAGTATTCAGCTCGGGTCACCCTTGTGGCTAGTTCCCTTTCTCCAGAGTGGATCTCTGCTAGCACGTACTACGCCTCGTCCAACGAGAGGCATCTAAGTAGTGGTTCAGAGATGCCTCTCTTGTAAAGGACCAATTTCAACAAGGTGAACCGAGCCGCCTTGTTCCTGATCTTACGTTCTTCTTCTGAGTTGCTTGGTAATTTTCCCTCCTACATGAACTCCCTGATGTTCGCAACCCACTCGAGGGGGCGCTAAGGAGGTGACAAATATCTTAGCCTTGACAGACGAGGTGTCAACCATTCTGATCATGGTGTGTTTCAGGAAGTCGAGCTCCTCTTGCTTAGACGCTGCCCTTGCTAGTTGGTTCACCTTCTGATTTTTCACTCTCAAGGCTTGTTGGATGCGGGAGTAGCGAAAGTGGTTGCACTTGTCGTAGACAAGCTGGAGATACTTTTTGAGCCTTTCCCCTTTTGTGGCGAACTCCCTTAGTACCTGGCTGACAACAACTTGGGAGTCCACCCTTACCTCTATTTTCTCAGCTCTTAACAATTGAGCGATTGGCAATCTGGTTAGGAGTGCTTCATACTCGACCTCATTGTTGGTTTCTTTAAAGGTGAGTTTGATCACGTAGTTGTGCTCCTCTCCATGTTCAGTCACTATGTGCACCCCCCACAGCCCTACCCGGTCGGAAAAACGAGCCATCTACGTAGACTTGCTAGGGCTTTACTTGGGGTGATGTCAGGACATCCTCTAGAAAAACGGCAAACTCTGCAATGAAGTTTGTCGGTACCTATCCTTTGATCACGGTGTGGGGTAGTTACTCATTGTCAAACTCTCTGATCTCGCCCACTAAGCAAGCCTGCTCGAGGTATCTAGCTTCTGTAAGATCTTTTTGAGGGGAAGCTTAGTAAGTACTTTCATTGGGTGGGTTTGGAAGTACAGTTTTAGCCTTCTTGCTATGACGACCAGTGCGAACACCAACATTTCAGTCTGCAAGTACCTAGTTTTGGCTCCAAGGAAGGCTTGACTCTACATTCTAAACCAGCATTGCCCATATGGCATGTGGGGACATAGCCAAGTACACGGTCAAGTTTTCACCTGGCTTTGTTTGGCTAAGGAGTGGGGGATGGGCCAGGTAATTCTTCAGGTTGGTGAAGGCCTCTTCACACACTGCATCCCATGCTTGGGCCTTCCTTAAAACATTGAAGATAGGGAAGCATTGGTCGGTTGATTGGGTGATGAAGTGGTTTAGCGCTGCTACCCGGTAGGCCAACATTTGGACTTCTTGGAGGTTGCAGGGGGAGTGCATCCACACTATTCCTTCAACCTTTTCAAGTTTTGTCTCAATTCCTCTCTCAGAAACCATGAACCTAGGAACTTTCTGGACTTTACCCCAAATGCACACTTCATTGAGTTGAGCTTCATCTGGTATTGCGGGAAAATGGAGAAAGCTTCACGAAGGTTTCCCAGATGCTACTCGGGTTTCTGTTTCCTACTCTTTACCAGTAGGTCATCAACGTATACTTCCATGTTCTAGCTTATCTGCTGCTTAAACATTTGATTGACCAGCCGTTGGTAAGTGGCACCCACATTATTGAGGTCGAATGACATGGCTTTGTAGCAGTACAACCCTCCATCTGTGACAAACGCTATTTTGTCTTCTCCGTCTAGGCTCATCCTGATTTGGTTGTATCCAGAATAGGCACCCATGAAGCTGAATAGGGGGGGTGTCTTGTCGTTGAATCCACAACGAGTTCGATACGCGGTAATGAGAAGTTGTCCTTCAGGCAAGCTTTGTTCAAGTCAGTAAAGTCGACGCACACCCGCCACTTCCTGTTGGCCTTCTTCACCAAGATCACATTGAAGAACCATTCTAGGTAGTGAACTTGTCAGATGAATCCTGTTGCAGGAGACGGTCCACCTCCTAAGCTATCGCCGTATATTTCTTAGCACTAAAGTTTCATTATTTTTGCTAGACTTTCCAGGCCGCTAGGTCAATGCTGAACTGGTGTTCAATGACAGAGTTGTCTATCTCACGCATCATCTTGTGGCTCCAAGTGAATACATCTTGATGCTCGATGAGAAGATGTTTCACGGCCTGTCTCAACTCTGGGTCTAGCTTGGTCTCAACCCAGACCTTCGGCTCCTGTCTCTGGTGGTCGACTGAAACCAGCTCTAATGGCTCATTGGGTTTAGCCTGCTGAAGGGCCCGCTCGTCACAGACCTCTTCATTCCACTCGACCAAGTCAGGTGGTGAAGGTGGCCTGGCCGCCTCTCCTGCTTCTCCAATGGTCGCGACTACCTTGACCTTGTGCCTCAACTCCTAAGCATAGCATTCCAGAGCTAGGACCTGCTCGCTGTGCACCTCCCCCACTCTGAAGTTGGTAAGGAATTTCATTTTAAGGTGGTAGGTGGAAGTCATGACCCTCAAGCTGTTCAGAGTGGGACGCCCCAGTATTGTGTTATACAAGGAGGGAGCCTTGACCACCAAGAAATTGGCCATGGCTGCAGTGGTTCTGGGGGCCTTCCCATCCAAGACGGACAAAGTGACGACCCCATTGGTTGTACAATATCGCTCGTGAAGCCTTTGAGCAGCATAGGGGCTAGATGTAGTTGGTCAGGGCTTATCCCTATTCTGATGAAAGCTTCCCAGAACAAAATGTTAGCCTAACTCATGTTGTCGACTAGGATCCTCCAAGTTGTAGAGTTCACACTCTGCATTATCATCACCAGTGCATCATCATGTGGGCAAAGGATGCCTTCTTCGTCCTTCTGGCTGAAAGTTATTGTGGTGCCCCCAGAGCGCTGTTGGGTCCAAGCAGGGGTTCTCTCGGTGGTGAACACCCCCTCGTAGCATTTTCTTTGGGTGTGTGCCCTTCGGGTTGATGACGTGGTCCTTCCTCCAATCTATCCTCCCGCAATCGTGCGGATTTCGTTGATCAGTCCATTTGCTCTTGGGGGGCTTCTGCGGCGTGGGCTCCTCCGAGCCTCTCTCCTCATTTGACACCTTCCTTGATCAGTCCATCCTCGCATCAATCCTACCGGTCCTCTGACTGACTCCTCAGGCCCTGTAGGTCCTCATCCCTTCTTCTTTTCAGGGCATTTAGCACCTTGCCAGTTGGTCATGTGGCACTCATAGTATTGGCATCTTACCTTGTCGAGGCCTTGTTCCCCCTGGGCTTATGTGGGAATGGGGCCCACCCCATAGCCTGGGGCTTCTCTTTTTCTCTTCATGTCGGGCACTCCTCTTTTCTCCCCTTTGCAATTGGAGTTGTCAGGGCTTTGAGGGTGTCTTCGGAGTTGATGAACCTGTCCACCCAGTCCATGAACTCCTTCAAAGTGGTTGGAGTTCTTCATGCTATTTCAGTCATAAGGCCAGATTCTCCCAAAGAGGGCTGCCAAGATGATCTTCTCGTCTTGGTCATCGGTGGTCATCTGTTCTTGATTAAACAAGGAGAGATACGACTTCAGGCTTTCTCCATCTCGCTGTTTAATTGTGAGGAGGTAAGCAGCAGGGCACCTCCTCTTCCTGCTTGCCATGAACTGCGTCATGAAGAAGTGAGCTAGCTCATTGAAGCTATCTATGGTCCCAGTCAACAGAGACCCAAACCAGGCCCGACAACTCCTTTTAGTGTCATTGGAAAGGCTTGGCAAGCGATCTCTCCTGGGAAGCTCTACAAGGTAATGTGGGCTTTGAACATCTCCAGGTGCTCTAGTGGATCCTTGGATCCGTCATACACTTCCATCTGGTGGACCTTGAACTTGGGCGAGAGGGGTACCGACATAACTCCTACGCTGTATGGCAGGTCGGTGTTGACAAGCAGCTGGTACCTAGTGGACGGAGTACCTCTCCTCTTAGCCATTTCCGCATACTTGTCCCCAAGCTCTCGAAGCTTGAGGTGCATCTTGCAGCTTTCTTCCTCTATTGTGGTATCTACGGGGACAAGCCCTGAGTCCATGTGTTCATTGCCACTAGGTTCTCCTCCTCCTAGCGAAGTGCCCCTGTTTCCTTCGTCAGTCTCCTTATCATCTTCTCCATTTATGCAAGTCTAGCCGCTATTGCCTCATCTTGGTTCTCCCCCTCTCCATGTAATTTGGGACCCTGTTGTTGTCTGCATACAAAGTACACACTTCTATGGAAAAGATCCCACAGAGGGCTCCACTATTGTTGTCATGTTTCGCGACCCGAGCAGTACTATAGTAACCAAACCATCTATTCCTTTAACAAGAAAGAAGAGTGGGTTTCGGAGATATCTGGGGCCCCTCCGATGACAAAGTTAGTAGAGAATATTTGAGTGAAGAAGATGAAGAGTTTAGAGAGCATCCCCCTAGGTGGGATTGGGGTATTTATACTTGCTTGAACGAGATTGTTGAGGGAGATGGTGGGGTGTCAAACCGTGCTTGGGTCAAACCTACCACCAACCTCCTGCCATGGTAGGGTGTTAGACCAAGGTCGTGTCATCCTACGGTGCTATGATGACGTTGTGTGTTCGGGCTCCTGACACTCATTAAATGTAGCATGTCCAAGGCCTAGTACGCCCACGATCAGGCACATCTAGTCGGTTGTGCTCTGCAATAGTTGTCTACTGAGTGCCCATGTTGCCTTTTGGTGGGCTCTTCGACCAGGCTGAGCTCTATGCCTTCGTCTCTTCGAATGAGAAGGCACGCCGTGGGCTATCCGCTTGACTCCTGCCTTGGGCTCTTGATCTACTGTGGTTTCCATTTGAGGGGCCAAAAGTCCCCAAGGCTTGATCTCTTTGGGCCTGGGCCTCTCCTTGGAGGGGCCTCCCCCTTACAATACTTATTGGTAAAATCAACATTATTCACAATCAAGGTAGTTGCATCGATACCTAATACTCTAATAAACAAAGTACACAATTATTATCTCACATATGTCTAATAGCCTCGACCTTTTCATAATCTTCACATGTAAAAAGTCTTTGCACCAATAAAAGTTGAGTTTATCAAATTTGTGACTAACACCATACATTACATTTAACATGCTAGTAATAAGATTAACTTTACCTATTGGATGTGCAAACTTAGGTTTCAATTACACTATGTACATCGAAGAGATGAAGGATCATCTGATTGATTTACCAAGTGACTAATGGCAATACCATGTGAGAGGGATAAAATATCCCAAGTCCATATAACAAGGTCCAACCCATCAAAGGGGCCCCACTAAAAGATAAAAGAAGAAGAGAGGAATGAGAGACAATTAGGGGACAATGGAAGAGAAGGTGCTAGGAGGAAAGTAAAGTGGACACAAAAAGGAAAAGGAGAATTTAGAGAAAAGAGAGGGGGTCAGACATGCAAGAGAAAAGACTGTCATCCCTCCCCACTCCCTAGGCCAATGATAAAAGAGGGATAAGACCGAACAAGAAAGAGGTTTCTTCGACTGGGGACTTTGGCTTCTTCTTCAACGGCTTCTTTAACCTCACGAAAAGGGCTCCAGCGGGAATATCTACTCCAGCAAATACCTCTCTGGCTTCCATACTACAGTGAAAAATGAGAGACTGTAAAATACTCATATTATAGTAGATTTTTCTATCCTAAACGTCTGCAGATGTAGGCATTATACCGAATCACGTAAATTTGTGTCTCTCTCTCATTTATTTTCCTTATATTTATTTTTCATTCATTGCCATGGATGTATGCATTGTCCCCTTATAGTCACACTGGACCACCGTCAGGGGCTCTAAACCACACTAATTGAGGTGCAAATCCTTATAGCGGGCAGGGAATGACTCTCTCCCCTTTCGTCCCATTGTGCGGTTTTTTAGGCATTAACAACTGATGTCATCTATGGTATCTGAGTTACTTTCTACATTGAAAGTGGGCGAATGACAATTTTCTAGCGCGCTAAATAATCTCTGAATGAGCGAGTAAAATTTTCTCTATATAAACGTTTTCAACTTCTCCGCTTTTGTTTTTATGAACGGCATGATTGCACAAAATGGACAAGTAAACATTTTTTCACTGGGTGGAAACCCCAGTTGGAGGCGTCTGAATTGTTACTTTGAAGGAGGAGGAGTTCTCAGTTGAAAAGGGCAAAGCAAGAACAGGCGGGCGCTCCAGTTTTAACCACTGTAAAGCTTCTAATTCAGTTCCAAACGTCCACGCCCATACGAACACATTGACCTGGCAGTAGATCGAGGTTACTTTTTTTTTTTTGAAAGTGAAACATTGTTTCCTTCATTCAATAAATGAAAAATTACAACTTCTAACCTGAAAATACAAGCCAAATTCTAACATTTTCTCGTTCTCCAACCCACAAGTTTCTTTGCGGCTGATAGGATCTTGTCCAATGCCTCCAGACTAACTGTCTGAGAGACATGCCTCCAGACTAACCGTCTAAGAGACAACTCTATCTTAGACCACCATCTAAGATAGACCACACAACTCCCCCTCTAAATAGTGGAGTACAAACTCTATGGACCCTAGGTCCTAGAGACAATGTTTCCTAATACTCCCTGAAACAAACTAAATAAAAGCAAATACATAAAAACCATTCCAAAAAACACAATACACAAAAACTAAAGACAACTGGATTGAAGAAAACACTTGGGCCTAGCCCAAACAAAAAGGTCCAGCCTATTTGCAAGTGGGGAACACGTGGGGCGGATAGGCTGAAGGAAACAAGTAGACACTGTTAGGGTTTCATCTCTAAACCTCCCGCCACCCCCTTTATTATTTCTTTTCTATTGATGTGCAGCATTTGATCTGCTGTGCCAACCATTCGGTTTTACACATGCCGACCCACTGCCAAAATCAAAGAGAAGGAAGGCCAACAGCCTTTCCGTCATGATCCAGAGCTGTTGTTCATACCATCAACTCTCTGTTACAAAACAGAGCAGCACGCCTCTCGCCGAAGAGCATCCCTGCCGTAGCCTCGCCTCGCCTCGCCTCACCTCAGTCCATCACCGTCAGCCTAGTGCCATCAAAACAGGGTAGCCAGCCTCACCCCTGTCCATATCCTCCGTCCTCGGCGAAACCACCATGCCTCTGTTCACGTCTCCTCCGCAATGTGCCACCAAACTTAGGGGTTGCGCTTGGGAGCATTTTATTTTTGGGTTCAGATGTTCCTTGCCTCGAGACGGCGCCATAACTAGAGAGCAAGAACTAAGCCACCATAACCACAAGCATCGACTGAAAATAACCAAACAAATAAACCAAAAACTAGACAAAAAACTAGAAGAAATGGGAAAACATGAAACTCAAGGAGGGAGGGAGGGAGGAGCCGAGGCTCCCACCTCCCTCTAGGAAGGTTTTTTGCTTGGCTGTCTTGAGCTTACTGAACTATGACATCAACTTTTACCGTCGCATCATCTGGCCTAATCATAGGTTCTCTTGAATTTTTATTTTGAGGGCCGATACGTTAACAATTATTCATAATTTATAATAACTTTAAATATAATAATATTTTTTATTAAATTAAAAACATTAAATTTAAAATTAAATTAAATTATTTTATTATACAACAAATTGTTATTGAATGGTAACTCTTTTATTTTTATTGCATCTAATATTTGATGACCTCTTTCACTAGCATATCACCTTTGATAGATTCTTAAAAATATTCTACTAATTTTATTTTATTGACCAAGCTCAAATATTTTCTCATCTTAGTAAGAGAGATATTTGCTCTCGATGACTTGCGTTGGGTAGAATCAAGTATAATTAAAAATTATTTTACTTTTTGATTTCTTTAATAATATAATTTTTAACTTCGTTGCTAGCAAATATATAAATTCATTTGTATATTATGTCTAATGATTATGGATTCACCATCTTGAATACATCAAATGTTTTCTTGCATTATTGGATCAAACTCAAAATTCATCTTAATCAAATTTTAAAATTTTCCATTATTTTCTTGATAGATATTTTCATTGTCGTCAAAATAATAAACTATTTTTACCAAGAGTTTTTACTACAACAATAATTATCAATAACTCCTTTTTCCATTGATCTTTTTTTCTATTAATTTGTTCTTGGACTTTTTTGCCAATTATTTTATTTCTTAACAATCTTATTTCTCAATCAAGCCATGTAATCATATTAGTAATATGCTCATTGGATGTTTCATGGCTTTTAGGCTTAGCACTAAGATTTTTCCAATCACTGAACCCTTTATTAGCTAGTTGATTTATACTAGGCTTTGAATTAAACAACTTGCTATAAAACCATAATACTCTATTCAAGTCTTTTGAACACACTAGCCATTTTCTATCATGTTTTCCCCATTTGATAAGATTTGTATATAATATACAATAAAAAAATGTCTGGAGTTCTCATTCATAGAAAAACTTATATCGCTATCTCTAATTTGATCCCTTTCTACTAATAAATGTCATAATTTTGTATCAACATTGTTCTATTGAGCAAGGCCATAAATATTGTAGGAATAGAATCAGACATGTCCTTGGTATTTTTATCTTCTCCTATGGTTTTTCCAAATTCTCCAGCAAGAATTGTAGCAGTACATGCTTGAGCACTATCCCTGGGTCCCTTTTATTAGACTTGTTGTGTTATTTCATTATCCTCAGATCCTATGAGGACCACGCTAGTGCAAGGGGATAGACTACCTTCCAAGGGCAAGTGGAAGGCAAAGAAGAGTGCCTTTCCTAGGAAATGTAAAAGATGAGTTAGAAGTGGTCTGCCCAGTACAACTAGTCCAACAGTGTGAGCAGCACTATGTGGAAGCCCACGCTGACACACCTCAGCACAAGATGAAATAAAGGATTTGTCATTCGAAACCAGTCAAGTGAAAAGAGGTGCCAACCATACGAAAACAAGAAAGGGCTTTTAGGGATAACACGAAAATGCTCAGGAGGCAGCCTTGTCATACACAAAGACCCATACTCCACCTAAAAGGTCACATCTGGAGTAAGGGATCTCATCACATCTCAAAATTTCTTATAATTTCTTTCACAAACATCACTCCAACACAAATACCACGCTAACACAAACGCTTTTTAATTTCAAATTGTAAACTTTTTCATCTAATCATTACCAAATTATTACAACTTTCTTAAACTTCTAAACAAAATACAAAACAATACGACTTTTTCAAAATTCAAAACAAAAATAATATTAAAAATTATTCTAACAATTTTTAACTTCATAATATTTTTATTTAAGTTCTTCTCTATTTTTTCAAACTCTAATAAAACATATTAACTCAAACCATTTTACTATTATTCACAAAATTCTCATTTCATCTCATTACCGAAGCATGCTCTAAGTCTGTAGAAGAAAGATTACGATTTTGTAGACCATATCATCTAAACCAAGATGTATGGTTTGGCACCACATGGGAGACCCTTATTTGGGGAGGGATTGGGAGTGGCAACAAAGCAAGCAGTAAGAACTTGCATGCCTTGCCATCAATCTGTCTTTGTCATCATAAAAATGGACGGCTGAGACTGAAGGGCTTCTATTCAAGCATGCTTGGAGCTAGAGGTATGTCAGAATGACACTTGACGATCCTGCCCTATAAAAGGGAATGAACAAGTGACAAAATCTCAATTTTGTATATTTGGAGTTAGAGTTTTTGAAGGAAACAAATGGCTTCAAAGAAAGCAATAGAGGGAGTAGTATCAACAACCTCGTAGTATTTTTAATACTTTTGAGGTAGGTTAGCTTTTAAAAAAGTATTGGAAATGTGGAGGAAATATTATAGGCATGTGGTATGATTTTGCTTTACATATTATATAAGTTTCCCCTTCTAGTAGTGCATCATACTCACATTCTTTGTTGGTCACCACAAATGCCAACATCATAGAGTAGTACATCTCTTATGTGAAGGCCTACTCTCCCACCATTACGGCAGGAGGAGCTTGGTACTAATTATACTCACCATTCTACAAGTAACACGATGAGCCATGTACTTCATCAAATAGAGGCCTACTTTCCCACCATCACAGCAAGAGGAGCTGTCGACATATATGTGAAAAGGATTTTGCTTCAATGTGCTTGGTAGTTCTTCTCGGAAGTTTCTGAACTTATCAATGAAGTCCGCAAGAACCTAGCCTTTGACGGTAGTCCTTGGTAGGTAGTCTAGATCAAACTCGCTAAGCTTCATTGACCAATTCACAAACTTGTTCAACATATCTAGTCAATACAGGGTCTTTTTCAATGCGGCTTTCTTCATTATCCCTATAGCATGGGCCTGCATACAAGGCCTTAACCAGCATGCTGCCACAACCATAGAACAAGCCAATAACTCTACTTGAGGATTGTGAGTCTTCATACCTCTTAGAGCTCAACAAGTGTAGCACACAAACTTCTATATTTTTCCTTCTTCCTTTATCAAGATTGTGTTTACTGCATCCAGTGTAATCAATAAGTACAAAGAGAGAGTCTTCCTTGGCTTGGTTTGGCTGTGAAAGGGTGAGTTAGATAGGTAGGCTTTCAATTGCTTGAATGCCTTATTGCATTTACTGTCCCAATTTTGGGTCTTCCATAGCACCTAGAAAAATGGCAAGAACTTGTTGGCTGATCTCGACACAAATTTGTTTAGTGTCATTATTTTGCCAACCAATTTCTATACCTCATTCCAGTTCCAAGGAGATCTTATCTCCGTAATTGTCCTGATCTTTCTAGGTTAGCTTCAATTCCTCACTCTAACACCATGAAGCCTAAGAACCTCCTTGATCTATATTTTCAACATGCATTTCACCAAACACTGACATGTTGTCCTACATTTTTTAAACAGAACGATATCACTTGGTAACAATAGAGCCCTCTGTCCTTTATAAAGGATGTTTTTTATTGGTCGCCTTCGTACATCCGTAATTGGTTGTAACCTGCATTGGCATCCATGAAACTTGACTTTTGATACCCCTTCATCAATTCAACTATTAAGTTGATCCATGGAAAAGGGAAAGTATCTTTTGGGCATGCCTTGTTCAGGTCCGTAAAGTCTACACACGTCTGCCACTTTCCATTTGCCTTATTTACTAACACTTCATTGGAGAGCCACTCCCGGTAGTGGGATTCCCTAATGAATCTTGCATCTAGCAAGCGCTCCACCTCCTATGCTATTGTAGCGTATTTTTTTGCATTGAAGCTACTCCACTTTTGCCTCACTTTCTTGGCCTTAGGGTAACCATGTAGACACTACTCTATTACATGTGCATCTATGATTGGCATGTCCTCATAGCTTCATGCAAATACATCCCCGTATTCATTGAGGAGTTATTTCAACTACTCTCTAAACCCAGTGCCATTTGTGTTTCTATTCAGGCTGTCACATTTAGTCGATCAGAATATAAAGTGACAAACTTCAAAGGTTCAGTAGCTTCTCCTTTCCTTAAGCTTCCCTAATCTTGATTCCCTCTTGCCCGCTCAATGAACTCTGGCGATGGGGGAGTTATCTCTTCATCCACCGCTTCTTACTCAATGCAGACCTCTACACTCCTATTATTCAACTCCTAAACTTAGATTTGCTACCAATACCTGCTCGCCACACACTTCCTCTTTGCTTGCATTTGTTGGAAACTTCATCTTTAGATGGTATGTTGAGGTAATCGCCTTCATCCTATTTAAGGTTGGGAGGCCAATGATGGCATTGTACGTCGAAAAAGCTTTTACCACCAAAAAGTATGTCACCTTCATTGTTGCACGTGGTCCAATTCCTACTAAAACATGTAACATGATTACACTGACCGGTTGCACCGATTCTCCCACAAAATGTTTGATAAGCGCAGTTGTTGGTCTCAACCTATCTTGGTTGATAGGTATCTCCTTGAATGCGTATAAAAATAGGATGTCCATTCTGTTCTCGTTATTGATTAAGACTCTATGCACGGGATAATTGGCGACTAAAAAGGTTACCACAATGGCTTCATCATGCGGGTACAACACCCATTCGTAATCTTCATCATTGAATGCTATGGGCACAAGCTTCTCCATTTTGGAATCCTCACGTGATCAAATTGATCTCACTGAAAGGTTGGTGCGTCTAAGTTGGGCTGTAGCGGGGGTACCCCCTAATGAAGGTCCTCTCCCTCCTAGGGCTTTCACTCTGATATCTCCAAGCTAATCTTTCCCTTAGCTTTCCTATCTCTCACCTTTTGGACGACAGCTCTTGTCGGGTAATGATATGCTTTAACTTCTTGCGATTCTGCATACCCTCTGTTATCTGCTTGACACTGTGGCAGTTTTCAGTGTTGTGACTTCCCATTCTGTGCCAAGCACAATAAAGGCTGGACTTGTACCTATCAGCACTCCATCCATTACCCTTTTCTCCCTCGCTTCCTCACCTCCCTGCACATTCATACTCGATCGAGTGTGTCACTTGGAAGCTTGGGTGGGTTGCATATGAGCCTCTTTCCTGCTTTAGGTCATCACACCCACCATTTCCCGTTTCCCCTTGTCCTTTGCTCGCTGTTTACTGCCTTTAGCCACCTCCTTCACCTATATATTCATATCTTTCTTTTAACGCAAGTATCTCACCTGGACTTCTCTTTGGATCTTGCCCTTATAAGGTTATGGTCAATTGAGCTTCCATACTATGTATGACGTCTTCTTGGTTTTTAGTTTGGGCCTGTGCAATGTGTTTGTCGTTGTTCTATTCTTTTGTCCTCCGTTGTCATGTAAATCCCTCGTGACTTTGCTTTTGCCCACCCGTTAGCCTTTTCTCGCCAACCATATATATTGCATCGTTCTATTCTTCAGTCGCCCACTGTCACGTGAATCCCTCATAACTTCACCTTTTCCTACTAGCTAGCTTTTCCTCACCAACCATATATATATATATATATATAATATGTTTGTCCCCAACAAATATGTTTCAAAAGTCAAAACTGTGGCCTTAAATTTATATAAATATGAAAACCCAGGTATTAATTTTGTAACTAACCATTTTCTTAGAAAATCATAGGAAAAAGACTATAAATGGAAGAAAAGTGACTATAAAGTGATTCCATGATCCATTTGATCACCTAGATGGTGGCCTCACGAGGGAGACACATACGAAGGTGATTGTTATCTAATTTATCTTTCTGTTTTTTCTTTATTTTCTTTAAATGACTCTTTTTGGCATTTTAAATAATTTTTGAATTCTTTATTTAAGGGTTTTTAAAACATGATGTGTAATGACATATGTTAAACTTCTATTGTATCTTACGTGTCATTTCTAACAGTTCAAACTGAAGGGATTAAGATTTTTAATTCTAAAAATTTTGCACCAGAACAAAACCAATATTCAAACTAACATAGGTAGTGCCTTCTTTAAAGAGGTCCAATCAGTAAGGCATAAGTTTAAAACTTTAAACATAAACTAGGGAGATAAAATCTCCTTGTTACAGACAACTTCATAGTGGTTTCATGTCAGATAACTTAAATGATTTCTCTATAGAATTGCATGGTAATTAGGACCATTTTTAAAACATCACAATCAATTCCAACTTGCTGTCAGGGTTGGACTCACCCTCAATCATCTGTATCCAAGAGTTGGAGTTCATCACCATCTTGATCATCGAAGTTTGATCCTACTACAGCTTCTACCATTCCTCCTAGAACGGTAGTTGAGACTATTACAGTAAGATTCCTTGAAATCTTAATAAGTTAAAACAACCAATGTACACAAAGATAAAATATGCATGACAGTTGATAAACATGAGATGTATGCATGATTTACAGAAAACTATATTTGCCTTCTATCTAAATTCCTCAACATCTTTCAAAAAATTTTGATGCACATTTTCTTATAAAGAACATTATTTTAAAACATGTTTCTTGTTATCAGAGCCATCATTACAAGCATAACGTATAATCACATTTTTCTATTTGCACTGTGAGTACTTACTAGTGACTGCAACACAACTCAAGTTGAGAGTACGTCATATTAAAGCTGCACATATATATCTTTCAATGCATTGACCGTAGACATTTTATCACAACATATACACCCACAAGCATTAGATTCTATACACAACTTCACTCCGAAATTCTTTACAAATAATCCATTCGAAGCTTGATGTTTATACAAGAATCATAGATAAATTATCAAAGAGTAAGTTAGATGCTAACTTATAAACTTCCCGAGTTCTAAAAGTCATCACAGCTGAAATAAAATATGTACTAGAGTTAGGAATCATAGAATTTTCAGAATTTAATAAACTAAAGTCAGTATTTGTAAAATTGCCCCTAGCTTTTCTGAAATTGCTATTTGGGTCCTAAACTTTCACTATTTGCACTATGGCCCCAAATTCCACCAAATTTCACAAACCTCATATAATCCATATTTTTATTCCATATATGACCTTATAATTTCATGAATCAAACATCCACTATGAGAATTTCATCCAACCCATTGCATGCTTATGGCTTAATTTACATTATATGTGATTTTAAGCCTATCATCTCTATGAACTCATTATAACCAAAAGTCAACATAAAACCAAACATTGGATCTGAACTTATTAACATGCTGATAACTTTGATTTAAGCCATATGGAATCATATCAACATCCATGTGATGAACAATATCAAAAAATCATGAAATCACCAAGACTGAGTACTTAGCATGATGTATCTAACTTCTCTTTAGCATTTGAACTCTTATAGTTCTAAAGAATTATGCATTCTAACTTTCATTATGATGAAAATAGGCTTCTAGATGCTTATAACACATGCTTTGGAAAACTTAATCATAATATCACAAGATAACCTCCAAACAAGTGAAAACCGTAACATTCTAGATGATCAACACAAGATATATACTTTCAAACGTATCATGACATGTTATTTTTCTTAAATACAAATCTCCAATCAATTAAACAAGACATATAAGCTTATAACATCATATCAAGACATTTCATGGCTAAAGTTTCACATCAAAACAATTTATGCATGAAGAACGTCAAATCTGAACCAGAACATGCTTCCCAAAGGTTAACCTCATAACTCAATCCAAATCTCATTATCATACCATAAATTAAAGTCTAACATGTGATTATAACTTCCAATAAAGATATATGGAATTACTCACCAATCCATGGCTTATGGAGCTCTCAAGGTCAAACTCACTCCAAGGACTTTACTCTCACCTCTTGGTTTCACTCTCCTTAACACTATGGGTGTTTTACTCTAACGGAAGCGAAGGAAATGCTTGATAATGGATTGGGAGGAAGTGAGGGAAGGGCAGTATTATTTATAGAGTTTGAGTGAGAAAGCAAGAGGTTAAAGTGGATAAAGTGGTGGATGGTTTGGCTGATGTGAAGCGAAGGTGATTAGTGTTGGCTTTCAGTGGAATGCATGCTTGTGTTTCTAGATCTGTACAGTAAAATCCATCACACTATTGACTCATGGACAAGGACCAAAGGAGGGTGATAGGTGAAGGAGCTAAGTGGTTTCAAAAGTTGGGACAAAAATCAAATGATTTACCAAGAGAAACCAAGTGCAGGCTAGCGGTTTTCGCTCTCCAAACTTTTCCAGTTTTTGTTCAGCTCTTGTCCTATCTTTGTGGCAAGTTCTTGGCCACTATTACACACTATTTGTATATTTTTTCCAAATGAGTATTGATGCATGAATGTTGGACACTTGGAGTTAGTTGTGCATCAAAAGAAAGGGAGTTGAATGGAGAAAAGTTCAGCAAAGAGTTTTGCATATGGTTTCCTACCATTGTGGCGATCAGTTTTGATCATTGCTAGGGTTTTTCTTAGGGTAACATGAGTGTGATTTGATGACATGTTTCCAGATCTAGAGGTGGTGTTATAGGCGTGTGAAGAGGACTAGATTTGTTGTAGAAAAATTTAGAAGGACAAAGGTGCAGTTCGATTTAAACATGTTCCATTTCAAGGTGAAATAGTTTGGTTTTTGGAGTGATTATGGGAGTTGTTCTTGGCTTCATCTTGGGCCTGAATTTTCCAGAGCTTGATAGCATGAGAGTGGTTAATCAAATGCAGAAAATCAATAGATGAAGAGGTTAAAAAACAAGGTTTTGTTGGCTTGATCTAGGAGTGCATCGGTTTGCAGCTAGTGCATCCAATTGGTGGGATTTCTTGGCATTGACATGCCTTCCCACTTCATGACATGAGTTGCCATTTATCTACTGTTATAGAGCTATGAAATATTGATCCAATTCAAGTGAAGGAGACAAAAATTTCAGAAAAAATGATGGAGAGAAAAGCTAGAAGAAATCGACATGCATGGTGTCAAAGTTACAATTCTATGGCATGATGAAGGGTTTTGAAAATGTAAATTTGGAGTCATGATGGAGGGCTGACCATGGTTTAAAATAAATAAATAAAATAAAATAAAATAAAAAAACCCTAGATGCGTGTGGGAGGTTTGCAAAAGAAAGAAACTACTAGCTAGGTGGGGGTATTTACTATATAGTGATGAGAATCCCAGGCTTATACTCCGAGTGCTGTACTCTTATTAAACATACAACTTTTATTGAGTTAGACCTTAATGTGGGGCCTCGAAATGGGCCTTCCCTTGGGCTTTATGTTCAATTATGGTTAGGCCTTTCCTTGGACCTCACTAGCTTACTAAGTTGGGCCTTAGCCTTGGGTCTCACATCGAGCCTTGTCTTGTACCTTTCTTTGGTCCTTTTTTCTTATCAAGCTTGGACCCTTATTTTAACCAACTTTTGGGTCTTCGTCAAATCCATCTAATTTCCATGGCATGCTATGAACCAATTACCAAGCCCATTAAGGTGGCAAGTATTCTTCATGCCACTTGTCATCCTACAATTGCCATCTTAGCAACTTATTTTCACAAGAAATTTCATTACTCTAGAAATCTCTAAAAATCCTAACTAAGCAAGGGTGGAAGCTATTTTTCCAAATTATGAATGGAAAGCCACTTTTCTTTAAAGATCATAACCTTTCACTTTGCCAAAGTCATGGATTATTATTGTCAAATTCTGAATATTTGACAATGTTATTATATAGTCTTGAGCAGGGTGTTACAATTGTTAAGGGTGATTTTGTACTTTTAAGGAGAAAAGGGGTACATTAAAACTTCTTGATAGTTTAGAAAATGAGTAACATCAAAATTATAGGTTAGCAAGTAATTACAAAATAGGATAATAATTTAAAGAGAGTTTGTTCATTTTTCCTTACTATTTATGAAGTCAGGGAATATAAAAATAAAATTACTATTTGACCTCTCTTTGACTTGGGACATGCTTGGGCAATGAAATGAGATGAGAATTTTGTAAATAATAGTGAAATGATTTGAGTTATAATGTTTTAATGGGTTTTGGGAAGGAGAGACAAAATGGAATAAAAATTATTTAAAGTTAACAAAAATTTTGAATATTATTTTTTTTTTGAAATTTAAAATAGTTGTGTTACCTTTTGTATTTTATTTGGAGATTTGGAAAACTTGTAATGATTTGGTAATAATTAGATGAAAAAGTAGAAATTTTGAAATTGAAAAATATTTTAGATTTGAGTGATATTTGGAAATCAAATTATAAGAAGTTTTGAGATGAGATCAACTCATCTCTCTTTCCAAATATGACCTTAATTAAGCAAAAAACAAACTAGTTTGAATAATTATAGAGAGCAATGCTACTTTTTTTATTATCCCTAGTTATACATGTTGATGTGGTATATTTATTTTAAATGGTTTTGTATGTTAATAATTTAAAATAAAAGTCTCACATTTTTGTAACTTTACTCTTGCAAAGTTGACCATGGAACATTATTCTGGCTGTTAGTTAATTAATAGAAATTAGGGATTGAAATTGAGAAAAGACGCAACTTAGAGAGATAATTATGAGAATAAGGTTTATTCATACAAATCAAAAATTGGTTTTGAAACCCACAAGCCGTGTTTAAATAGCTAAGAAATTCGAGATTTTGAAAATTTTGCCCGAAAAAGTAAAATTTCAACTATTGCATAAAAATAAAATATGGAATAAAATAAGTATTTTGGTAAAAATCTGATCCAAGTCAGAATAAGATTCATATCTAAAAGTCATAGAGAAATATTACCAAAAAAGTAAAAAAGAAACCAACTTAAAGCGGCAATTTAGAGGGGAAAAAGGCTAATTTCAAGGTTGAATTGAGGACCACAAGGCGTAGCTTTCCGAATTATGATCATATGAGCAATTCTGATACCCTTAACTAAAATTATAGTCAAAATGTTGACACACATGCAATACTGCCCCAATTTGAGGAATCTTCACATTTTCCTACTATATTTGCACTGATATGCCTTCTTAATATAGTCTGATGCCATCAATTTAGAATCTGTCAACTCAGCATTATCAGACTTGGATCCCTTGCATAAAAAAATATAAATATATTGATGTTGGTATTTTTCCCTCGAGACCTACATACAGTACTACGATTGTCTAATGGTATGTATGCCCTGCCCTTGGACCAAACCAAGTCGGTCACACTTTTGCCGTTTCTCTCTTGCAAAGTTACAAACATGTCGAAATAGAGATTCTTTGCTAAGGAACTTCCTATACTAATACCATCACTTAAAATGTGAAATAACTGATTCAACTAAATTGAGAAAGTCTAAAATAAAGAACATGTGAATCGAGTCAGTTTGTTTGATCTACATACGAGGACGTGAGTTGTATCAATCACCAAGTATTGGACATATCAAACACGGATGATAACATGGGTGCCATTAATACAATTTCAGGCACATGTAATGTAATAACAGGGTATTTGTTACGTACACGTTTGCTTGAGAATGGAACTCATTTTTATTCTGTTTCTTCTGATGTTTTAGCTGTCGAGACAGTCATTTATACATCTTTTGTTAACCGTTTCATGTCTATCATTTCCAAATAATGCCAATAATGAACCGAGCAGCCCAATTTTTGAGCGGGACCATCTACACCCACAGACAGGTGGCCAGCAAAATGCTCTTTTTTTTTTTTTTTTTTTTTTTTTTTTTTTTTTTTTCTTATAGTTTTTTTATATCTTTAAATTTTTTTTTAAAAAAAAATTCACAACATCATTTAAAACACTTTCTTAATTACTAACTAATAATAAAAAAAAAAATTGGCATTGGTGGCGGCGTCTCTCTATGGATAAAGTATTATCCTTTTGGCTTTTGGAGCACTCCTAATTTGACTCTCTCGTGTACCTAAACACTTCCATATATTCTGAATGATATTTATATTTATAGAATGCCCAAACGTTACATATTTTTTTTTTTTTTATAAAATAAGTAAATATGTGACCTATCTAAAAATATTATTTTTTTAATAATAGGTCTGTTCCACTTTTTTTCAAAAGGAAAGCTTGCACAACTCATTACCGTATCTAGTAGTACTCATACTCACGTCATGTAAATCTATTTTGCAATGTTGATAAAGTAAGGTCATGTTTGGTTAATAAAATTTGAAAAATTTTCTTGAATTTTTAAAAGAGCTTGAGATGTGTTTTTTATTAGAATTTTTAAAAGTAGATGGGAAAATCTCAATAATTTTTTCAATTGGCACTCGTGTTTTAAATAATTACGAATTGATCCCTAAGTTACATAGCTAAACATCCATCTTTGACGAGGGGGGGGGGGGGGGGGGGGGGGGGGGGGGGAGCTTTGGCTCCTCCCTCCTCCACTATAGCGAATCGAGGAACTGATGGGCTAATCTATTACTTTCTAACTACCAATGATTAACATGTCGATCTTTCGACTCATAAGAGAAAATTGTTGAAAAGCACAAAGCTTGTGATCACGTGCAACCTAAACCATGCGTAATATCCATGAGCCGTTGTAAGCTTTCCATCGTCACACACATCACTAGTGGCACTAGCAACCTCAGATTTCTCATATTCGATTAATGGTCTTATCTTTCCCCCATCTCATGGTCTCCACTCACTAATATAATTGCTGAAAATCATTTGTTAGCAATTTGAGCCATCTGTCGCATCCTATCTTCATATATTCTAGCTTCTCCTAACCAATGTTTGTGAAAAAGAGGAAGTGAAACTCTCATTTAGTCAATCCAGAAAAAGCCAATTCCTCGTTTTTATTTTATTTTTGTGTTGTATTTGATAGATTAATGGGATGATTGTTGAGCCTTCTTGTCCCTTTGACTCTTGTATCTTGTAAATATTTTATAGATATATAATATGCTTGCTAGCTTAGAACAAAAAATATTTTTTTTCTTCTTATGATTAGCGAGTATGACATTTTCCTTCGCTAAACAAACGAGCCTTCGATATAGAAATCTTTTTCAAACTTTCTAAATGATAGGTACCATATTGGGAAAAAAAAAAAAAATGTATAAAGCCCAAGTACTTGATCAATAATTTTATCATAGAAATATAATAATATATTTTGTATATTAATATGACATTACAAGAAAATCAGATTTTTATAATTAATTTATTGCAATAAAAAAAATATTTGCAGTCAATTTTGATTATAAATAATCTTTTTATTATAATAAATTTATTATAAAAACTCTTTTTCCTTATAGGGTAAACAAACAAAATGCAACTCGTACGGTAGAGGTGGAGTTGGGCCAAGCTTCGGCCTAAAATGAATGAATTATTAATGACCGTATAGCACCGCCTATTTATTAGGGGTGGGCAGCGGGTGCCCGCCACCCGCTGCACCGCACTGTTCGCCCCGCCCCCGCCTGGGTGGGGCGGGGGATCCGCCCCGCACAGGCCGGGGGCAGGGCCCCCCGCCCCGTAAGAAGGGGAACTGCGGAGGCTGGGGACGGAGGGGGCTCAACCTCGCTCTGTAAATCCCCCGCCCCGCCCCTGCATATATAATGTAAATCCAAATATTGAGTTCTTAAGACCTACGAGAGAAATGGGAATCGGTTCAGAGCTCAGAATTAAAGAAGTCGAGACAGGAAAACAACTGTAAGATGGTGAAGCTGAGAGTTCAATCACCCCAAGCAAATCGAAGTACAAAGTATAAAGTAGGAAAGCCAGGTTGTTTACCGTGCAGTGATCTGAATCATGAACAAAGACAGGATAGAGATGACAAAAACTCGAGCGGCGGCTTACAGAGATGGAGAAAGGTGGCGGCTGGAAGCTGGTTACGGTGGCACAAAGACGCTCGTGCGGCAGTGCACTAGAGCAGAGAAGGGAGACACAGTGCACTGTACAATTCCTCTGTTTAGGAAACCAGAAAACAGAGTGTTTCACGTTGACGCTCGCGGCGCTTAGAAGCTGGGACCCAAGTGCTTTTGACATGGGTTGGAGTCGTTGGACACTCTAATCCTCGGCTTTTACAACAAGTCCTGCACCCCATGTGAACGCAGTCCTTCTTGGCTTGGTTCCCGCAGTCCTGGCAGCTTATCCCTCCACCTGCAGACCTCATCATCATGAACGTCGATCTCGACGGCGAGTCATGATTAGAGACGTTGGCGGAGGGCGGACGGCTAGAGGTCCACCCCTGCACCCCCGTCAGCGGACGAGGTACCCCGCCCCCGCATGGACGGGGGCGAAGTCCGGAGAAAAAATCCCATCCCCCCGTTCATGCGGGGGCGGGGGGCGAAGAAAGGGTGGCCCCGCCCCGTAGGGGGCGGGTAGCACCCCTACTATTTATGATCCATAAACAGGTATCTTCTTCTTTTCTTTTGTTTTTTCTTTTTCTTTTCAGTGGCTTTATCTTATTTGTTTTTCCCTATTTTTTCGATCAAACTTATGCAGTAGAAGTGTGCGTAATGTATTCTATTGTCTGTATGTGCACTTGTGCAGTCTCGATCGGTAAATGAGGGAGCTAGGGCTGTCCGTGAAATGTCATAAAGCCATGTTTGGATTAAGGTATTTGTGACGACCCGCTTTTACATATTTTTTTACTGAAGGATTGTTTTTATTTTAAGTAATATATTGATTTATTTATTTTAAATTACTGAGTTTTAAATTAGTTTTTATTTATTTGATGTTGTGCTTTATTTATTTAATCGTTTTACGGTTTTTAATCTAGTTTTCGGCGGATCTGTTTTGTTTTCCGGTGTGAAAATTGGACCTCATTTTTTCCCTCCATCTTTTCTTTTCTCTTTTTTCTTTTTCTCTTTTTTCTCTTTTCTTTCTTTTTTCTTTTCTTTTTCTTTTTCTTTTTTCTTCCTTTTTCCCCTTCCCTCCCTCGCGACCCCCCTCCCCCGTCCGTCTCTCTCTCTCCTCTCCTTCATGCCGAAAGTATCATCTGCCCAGACCCACCGCCGCCGGCCACCGTGCGGCACACCACCCCCACCATTTTCTTCCCCTCCCTCCGGTGAACCACCCCACAAAATTCCACCACCAACGGAGCCGCCGTTTAGCCGGAAAAAGCCCATCAAGCCATACAGTTTTTGCTCCGATCTGCCGCCATCGCTCCACCTCCGGCCACTACCTCTTCACCACTTCATCACCGACTCATTGCCGTCCTAATCCACCCATTTCTGGCCTTTAACAGTCACTGAAACAGCTCTCACGAGTTAGTTTCCGTTTTGGGCATTTCGGCCCTTCCTCTGCCGTTTTCACCGCCACCCACGGCCAAACTCCACTTCCGCTAGCTTCATAAACATCCTTAGACCATTCCCCATCAATCCCGAGCCTTGGTTTGTCCCCGTTCAAAAGTGAGTATTTTACAAGCCACGGTCACAGTGAAATTTCACTGTTACGTTGCTTTCCTTCCGTCGTTTGCAACGTCGCGAGCTTTCTAAAAATACCATTTAGCGCTGTAAGTATTTTTCAAACTCTACTTTTAGATTTAAATATATTTTGCTCTTACAATAAATATTTATCTGTTGATTGGCTGATTCCGAACTGAGTTCGAAGAGTTTGGGGGTCGGATGGTTTGAGGACGGAGTGCTTGGTTCTGGTTGTTTGTGATTGCTTGTTTTTTTGAGCCATGAGGCGTGAGTTGCATATTGTGAATTTATGCATTTTATTTTATTTGAGAAAATCCCGTTTTATTGGTGTAAATGGTTTTTGGGTGCGTGTGTCTCACAAGCCCAAGCCGGGATGTGTTATTATCTCGGTGGAGCTCCTATGGTCATTCGGGAGTGGATAATACTGAGTGGCATCCCCTGGGTTGTCGTAGGGCGATGACCGGATCGCACGATATGGTAACGCTGTCGTGTCGACTCCGTGGTCCCTAGAGTGGCGGGGACTAGAGGATGGCCTAGCCAGGTACTTGTGGGGCACGAGTCTGGACATCGCTCATTTAGGTGTCACATGCGTAATCGTTACCTGCGGTGTGGCACAGAGCCAGGGTGTGCGGATGATCCCTAGGGGAGATCATGGTGCATGCATAATCAGATTGTTTTTATGGTTTTCGGATGTGGGTCATTTTCTGGGAAAATGTCGAGATTTAGTTTTCGAGGCTTCTGATCCATTTTCTGGAAAAATGGTGGTTTGAGCCATTATCTGGGATAATGGCGAGGCTTGGTTTTAAAGGTTATGTTTTTGAGCCAAATGGGTTTTTGGCGTGCGTGGAAAAAATTATGGTTTTTATGGCGCATGTGTATTGGTTTTTTCTTTCATGCATATTGTTTGAGTTTTATATGTTTTTATCTAGTGGTGTTTGGAGTTTACTTACCTGCGGTACCATTTTTGGTTCTGTAGATTTTGGTGTAGAGTTCGAGGAGGAGGAGGAGGCTGAGCCCGGGGATGTGGCTCCGCCGGAGTTCTAAGTGGAGTTTATGTTTTCTTCTTGGCTTTGATATAATATTTGTGTTTTGTAATATTTTATTATGTATGTTTTGAACAACTTTGTATTTAAATTAAGAAAAATTCTGATACTTAGTTATTGACTTTGCTTTTCGCTGCGTGTTTCTTGTGCACTTTCGTTGCTTATCCACACACTTGGCACACGTCGGTAGGGTGGTGACCCGTGATGTCATCATCCAGACGTCTCGATTTTTCCGTATCCGTGCGTGGAGATTTGGGGGCGTCACAGGTGGTATCAGAGCGGTTTGGCTCTGGGTAAAACTACATGTCCCGTAGGTAGTACCAGAATGTTTTTAAGGTTGTGTTTTAAAAATTATGTTAAATAAAGTTGTTATTTGATTTGTTTTGATTTGTTTTATTTGTTTGAGCTTGGTTGCTTGTTTTTATTTATTTAGTTATGTTTTTGCATGCTGGTTTCTTTTTGTTTTTTATTATGTGGTGTTGGTCTTTGGTTTTCATTTTTGTTTATTGTTAGTTTTATTTGTTTTTGTTTTCTTAAAGGGGGTCAAAGGTTGTGGTGGCAGGAAAAAAATTGTGAGACCAAGGAAATCTACTCAGGAGCCACGGAACAATACATCAAGAGATGACTCCATAGTCCAAGCAATACGGCAGATGACAGAGTTTATGCAGCAGAATTTTAAGCCATAGCAGACAGGTCCTTGGCCACAACAAGGAGAACCTTGGCCACAAGAAGGGGGTCCCTGGCCGCCACAATGAGGGCCTTGTCCACAACAAGGAGGGCTTTGGCCATAACCAGGAGGTCCTCGGTCACATCAAGGAGGGCCTTGGCTATACCTAGGAGGATTTAGTAGCATGGTGCAAGCTGGATGCACCTATGAGCGCTTTTTGGCACATAGGACTCCACACTTCACTGGAGAAGATGATCCACTTCAAGCTGGAAAGTGGATCAAGGACTTGGAAAGAACTTTTGAGGTGTGTGGTTGCACCGAGGCTCAACAAGTACTCTATGCCAGCTATCTGTTACAAGGCACCGCTTCTGATTGGTGGGATACTAAGAGGGTTATGCTGGAATCAGAGTTGGGATCTTTTGCCGCTGTGACCTGGCAGCGCTTCAAGAAAGAGTTTAACGACCGCTTCTTTCCCGCTTCTGTAAGGAAGCAAAAGGCAAGAGAGTTCTTATATTTGGTTCAAGGGAGCACGACAATGGAACAATACGCCCGAAGATTTATAGAACTTGGGCGGTCTGCTCCCCGCCTCATCGCAACAGAGGAGATGCGAGCTGAGCGTTTTCAGGATGGACTACGCCCTGATATACGCTGTATGGTGGTCAGTCACCGGATATCCACTTTTCAAGACTTAGTGGACTGTGGCCACCCTTGTGGAGCGAGAGAATAATCTAAGTATGGACTCCCCTCCAGGGCATAAGAGGCGGAGTTTTTCTGGTGAAGAAAGCAGCTCGGGTTCGCCTCAGAAATTTGTTCAGCGGACCGGAACTTGACCGCAAGTATCCTCTGGTGTTTGCATGGGAGGACGTGTGCCAGTTTGCGGAATTTGTAATAGAGCCCATGTGGGTGAGTGCCCTTCTGGTGGGGCTCGATGTTATAATTGTGGCCAGCAGGGTCACTTTGCCCGAGAGTGTCCAAGACCAGTTCAAGGAAGCCGTGGAGGTAGACGCGGTGGAAGAACAAATCCAAGGCAAGCAGTGCAAGCCCGGGTTTATGCTATCACACCCGGAGATGTGGATGATGAGGCACCAGCGACCCATGATGCTGGAGTAATTACATGTATGGATTAATTTAATTTAATTTTATGTTGGATTTAATTCTTGGTGTATTTGGTTTCTCCTTTGTTTTTATTTTTGGATTTCATGGGTTAATGTGTTTGGTTCAGGGAGAGTCTGTTTATATGAGTTTTATGCTTGCACTTTGTTTGATTCGGGTGCTTCACAGTCATTTGTATCTTCCACATTTGCGCGGATGTGTAATTTGGTCACGGAACCTTTGCCGAAGTCATTGGTAGTGGCTCTACCCGATGGTGAAATGGTGTGGTGTTCCAAGGTTGCTTTGGGATGCCCATTAAATTTTGATGGGAGGTTCTTGGATGCTGATTTGGTGGTGTTTAAGCTGTTGGGTTTTCAAAAGTCGGATAATTAGCTTTCAGCTTCCAAATGGTGATTGTCTAGAATTTGCGGGGAGTAAGTTAAAAGAAAAGCCAGTAATTATATCGGCAATTCAAGCAAGAAGAGAGATTGCATGGGGAGCGGAAGCTTTCTTGCTCCAGATGGTGTCCACGCCGTCTGAGAAGAAGTCTTTGGTAGACATTCCAGTTGTGGAAGAATTCTCCGATGTGTTTGTAGATGACTTGCCTAGACTACCCCCCGTTTGAGAAATGGAGTTTGTTATAGACTTAGAACCTGGAGCGGCTCCTGTACATAAATCTCCTTATCGCATGGCACCGGCTGAATTAAAAGAGTTGAAAACTCAGTTGCAAGAGCTGGTAGATAAGGGATTCATTTAACCAAGTACTTCGCTGTGGGGTGCGCCAGTTCTGTTTGTTAAAAAGAAAGATGGAACCCTCCGTATGTGCATTGATTATCGAGAATTAAATAAGGTGACCATCAAAAATAAATATCCTCTCCCGGACGGATCGACGATTTATTTGATCAGCTTCAAGGAGCAGCTGTGTTCTCGAAGATTGATTTGAGGTCGGGATACTACCAGCTGAGGATCAGAGGCAAGGATGTGCCCAAAACTGCTTTCAGATCGAGATATGAGCATTATGAATTTAAGGTGATGCCGTTTGGGTTAGCTAATGCCCCTGCCGCTTTTATAGATTTAATGAATCGAGTATTTCGACCTTATCTGGATTCCTTTGTGGTAGTATTCATTGATGATATTCTGATTTATTCTCGAGATGTTGAAGAGCATGTGTATCACCTTCGTCTGGTACTTGGGAAATTGAGAGAACACCAGTTGTACGCCAAGCTCAGCAAGTGTGAATTCTGGTTGGAGGAAGTCAGATTTCTTGGGCATGTGATTTCCCGAGACGGAGTGGCTGTTGATCCTAGTAAGGTGGAAGCCATTTGTCATGGCAGCGTTCGACTACAGTGCGCGAGATCCGGAGTTTCTTAGGACTTGCCGGATATTACCGAAGATTTGTGGAGGGTTTTGCTCGCCTATCCAGACCTCTCACAGCTTTGACTCGGAAGAATGCAGAATTTGTTTGGTCAGATAAGTGTGAGAGAAGCTTCCAAGATTTGAAGCGCAGGTTGACGATGGCACCAGTGTTATCGCTTCCAGAACCGCATAAGCCATTCGTAGTCTTCAGCAATACGTCTAAATTTGGGTTGTGTTGTGTCCTTATGCAGGAAGGACGAGTTGTTGCTTATGCATCTCATCAACTAAAGGACCATGAGAAGAATTATCCGACGCACGATTTGGAATTGGCTGCGATTGTTTTTGCTCTCAAGATCTGGCGGCACTTTTTGTATGGGGAAGCATGTGAGGTATACACTGATCACAAGAGCTTGAAGCATTTGTTTTCCCAGAAAAATTTGAACATGAGGCAGAGGCGATAGCTGGAGTTAATCAGTGACTACCAGTGTGAGATCAAGTATCATCCAGGGAAGGCAAATGTAGTTGCTGATGCTTTGAGCCGAAAATTGCACTTGGAAGATGAAGCCGAGCCGTCGGAATTAGATTCTTTGCTTTGTGGGATGAGAAGGCTCCTTATTGAAAGTTCACAGCAAGAAGAGATTTTATCTCCAGTTCTTGATATTCGGGTAACTGATTTTGAAGAATTGAAGACTCCTCAAAGGAAGGATCCGAAGCTGCTGAATATCAGAAAAAGAGTTAGAAAATTTCGAGGGCCGTTGCACTATAGTATGGATAAAGATGGAATACTTCGATTCTGAGATCGCCGAGTGGTCCCCAAGGATTCAAAATTCAAGGAGCGAATCATGGCAGAAGCTCATGCGGCCCCTTATTCAGTTCATCCCGGCAGTACGAAGATGTACCGGGACTTGAAGAAAAATTACTGGTGGGATGAAATGAAGAGGGATATTGCCTTGTATGTTGAAAAATGCCACACATGCCGTCAAGTGAAGGCCGAGCATCAAAGACCCGCAGATATGCTCCAACCCCTCCCTATTCCTGAGTGGAAATGGGATGACATCACGATGGACTTTGTAGTGGGTTTGCCGAGGACGCCTAGTGGGAAAAATTCTATTTGGGTGATTGTTGACCGGTTAACGAAGAGTGCTCATTTCTTGCTTGTTAATAACACTGATTCCTTGGGTAAGTTGACACGCTTGTACGTGAAAGAAATAGTGCGGCTGCACAGAATACCAAAGAGTATAGTGTCTGATCGAGACCCAAGGTTCACGTCTCAGTTCTGGAAGAGTTTGTAGGCAGCATTGGGTACTAAGTTGAAGTTCAGTACCGCATATCACCCGCAGACAGACGGCCAATCAGAGCACACCATTCAGACCCTTGAAGACATATTGCGAGCATGTGTCATGGAATTTCAAGGGAGTTGGGAAAACTTTTTGCGTCTCCTAGAGTTTGCATATAATAACAGCTTCCATGCGACCATTCAGATGGCTCCCTATGAAGCTCTTTATGGGAGGAAGTGCAGATCGCCCTTGTGTTGGGATGAAGTCGGGGAGAGTAGGATAATTGGACCCGAAATAATTCAAGAGATGCAAAGCCAAGTTAGGATCATCAGGGATAAAATGGCGGCAGCTCAGAGTCATCAGAAAAGCTACGCTGATACCAGGAGGAGAGAGTTATCTTTTGAAGAAGGTGATTGGGTTTATCTCAAAGTCTCTCCCATGAGAGGTGTTAAGCGTTTTGGTAAGAAGAGGAAACTGGATCCGAGGTATGTCGGCCCTTTTCAGATTCTGGAAAAGGTAGGGTCCGTCGCCTATAGAGGTGCTTTGCCAGAGTATTTTGGGGATATTCATGATGTCTTCCACGTATCGTCCTTGAAGAAGAGCTTTGGACAACAAGAGCCACGCTTTGTCGACCCAGAGAGTATTCAGTTGCAACCGGATCTCACTTATGAGGTTGTTCCGTCGCAGATCATGGATTGGAATGAGCAACAGTTAAGGTCCAAGACGATACCTTTGGTTAAGGTAGCATGGGAAGATCCGTTAGTTCAAGACTTCTCTTAGGAGCGAGTAGCGGACATGAGGGAACAATACCCATACTTGTTTGAGTAAAGACAGTACGTTTCTTAATCATGGTCACAGATGGTTTATGTGATTATGTGGCTTGTTTTAAGTTAGTGGTTGATCTTGCAAATTTCGAGGACGAAATTTGTTTTAAGGAGGGAGGATGTGACGACCTGCTTTTACGTGTTTTTTCACTGAAGGGTTGTTTTTAATTTAAGTAATATATTGATTTATTTATTTTAAATTATTGAGTTTTAAATTGGTTTTTATTTATTTGATGTTGTGTTTTATTTATTTAGTCGTTTTACGGTTTTTAATCTCGTTTTCGACGGATCTGTTTTGTTTTCCGGAGTGAGGATTGGACCTCATTTTTTCCCTCCATCTTTTCTTTTCTCTTTTTCTTTTTTCTCTTTTTTCTCTTTTCTTTCTTTTTTATTTTTTTTTCTTTTTCTTTTTTCTTCCTTTTTCCCCTTCCCTCCCGCGCGACCCCCCTCCCCCGTCCGTCTCTCTCTCTCTCTCTCTCTCTCTCTCTCTCTCTCTCTCTCTCTCTCTCCTCTCCTCTCCTTCATGCCGAAAGCATCATCTGCCTAGACCCACTGCCGCCGGCCACCGTGCGGCACACCACCCCCACCATTTTCTTCCCCTCCCTCCGGTGAACCACACCAAAAAATTTCACCACCAACGGAGCCACCATTTAATCGGAAAAAGCCCATCAAGCCATACAGTTTTTGCTCCGATCTACCGCTGTCGCTCCACCTCCGGCCACCACCTCTTCACCACTTCATCACCAACTCCTTGTCGTCCTAACCCACCCATTTCCGGACTCTAACAGTCACCGGAACAGCTCCCATGAGCTAGTTTCCGTTTTGGGCATTTTGGCCCTTCCTTCGCCGTTTTCGCCGCCATCCACGGTCAAACTCCACTTCCACTAGCTTCATAAACATCCTTGGACCATTCCCCATCAATCCTTAGCCTTGGTTTGTCTCCGTTCAAAAGTGGGTATTTTACAACCCACGGCCACAGTGAAATTTCACTGTTACGTTGATTTCCTTCCGCCGTTTGCAACGCCGCGAGCTTTCTAAAAATACCATTTAACACTGTAAGTATTTTCCAAACTCTACTTTTAGATTTAAATATATTCTGCTCTTACAATAAATATTTATCTGTTGGTTGGCTAATTTCAGACTGAGTCTGAAGAGTTCGGGGGTCGGATGGTTTGAGGACGGAGTGCTTGGTTCTGGTTGTTTGTGATTGCTTGTTTTTTTTTGAGCCATAAGGCGTGAGTTGCATATTGTGTATTTATGCATTTTATTTTATTTGAGAAAATCTCGTTTTATTGGTGTAAATAGTTTTTGGGTGCGTGTGTCTCACGAGCCCAAGCCGGGATGACTTATTATCTCGGTGGAGCTCCTCTGATCACTCGGGAGTGGATAATACTGAGTGACATCCCCTGAGTTGTCGCAGAGCGACGACCGGATCGCACGATACGGTAACGCTGTCGTGTCGACTCCGTGGTCCCTAGAGTGGAGGGGACTAGAGGATGGCCTGGCTAGGTATGCGCGGGGTGCGAGTCTGGGCATCGCTCGTTTAGGTGTCACACGCGTAGTCGTTACCTGGGGTGTGGCATAGAGTCAGGGTGTGCGGATGATCCATAGGGGAGATCATGGTGCATGCATAATCGGATTGTTTTTATGGTTTTCGGATATGGGTCATTTTCTGGAAAAATGGCGAGGTTTGGTTTTCGAGACTTCTGATCTATTTGCTGGAAAAATGATGGTTTGGGCTATTATCTGCGATAATGGCGAGGCTTGGTTTTAAAGGTTATGTTTTTGGGCCAAATGAGTTTTTGGCGTGCGTGGAAAAAATTATAGTTTTTATGGCGCATGTGCATTGGTTTTTTCTTTCATGCATATTATTTGAATTTTATATATTTTTATCTAGTGGTATTTGGACTTTACTTACCTGCGGTACCATTTTTGGTTCCGTAGATTTTGGTGCAAAGTTCGAGGAAGAGGAGGAGGCTGAGCCCGGGGATGCAGCTCCGTCGGAGTTCTGAGTGGAGTTTATGTTTTCTTCTTGGCTTTGATATAATATTTATGTTTTGTAATATTTTATTATGTATGTTTTGAACAGTTTTGTATTTAAATTAAGAAAAATTCTAGTACTTAGTTATTGATTTTGATTTTCGCTGCGTGTTTCTTGTGCACTTTCGTTGCTTATCCACATACTTGGCACACGTCGATAGGGTGGTGACTCGTGATGTCATCATCTAGACGTCTCGATTTTTCCGTATCCGTGTGTAGGGATTTGGGGGCATCACAGTGTTTTTAAAATTTTTTAACATTTCTGTTCTCTCTTTTTTTTTTTTTTTTGTAATTTTATTTCTAAATATTATTTAAATATAATATTTTTTAACTAATTATTACCTGACCATTACTTTCATTTCCCAAAATTTAATCTCAAACAAATTTCCAAACTTCTCAAATAACAATCAACTATCAATCGAAAATGGGGGCATTTTTGTTAATGTATCCAAACATTTATTTTATCTTTTCTTAATTTAATCACTCATTGAATGGCAGCAAAAAGTAGAACAGGGGAGACGATGGTTGTTCCCAGGCGCCCCCCCACCCCTACTCTTCTCATCCTCTCTCTCTCTCTCTCTCTCTCTCTGCGCCGACGGTGACCTTTATTTGATCAATAAATTAGAACCTTCCACTTAATTAAGTGAGGTAAATGCAAAGTGCAAACTCCACGCGTCTTCTGACACCTGTTTATCTTTTACACTGCAAATTTAGATTAAAAAATTAGATAAGATGAAATAGATTTAAATAAAAAATAATTGTTAAATAAAATATTATTAAAATATAATTTTAAAATATTATTATTATTTTAAAATTTTAAAAAATTAAATTATTTATTATATTTTATATAAAAATTTTAAAAAAATTATAATAATTAAATAAAATAATGAGATGAGATATTTTTAAAATTAAAATGGACTAAGTAGCCCTACTAGTTATCCTGTGAATGGGGAGCTTTACCGGATCGTACATTGACACGACGCCTTAGGGCAACTTTAATAGAGAGTAAATAACCAACACTTCTATTCTTTGCCTTTTTTTTTTCTTTTTTTTTTCTAAGTAAGCTTTAATTCGTTATATTAAAAATATGATACTTAAGAAAGGAGTGAGGTACCTAACAAACGTCCTAAAGAAATAAATAACCGTGTAAAGTGATCGAAAAAAGAAAACAAAAGCAGATTTATTTGAGACTAATTTCTTTACCCATCTTCTACAAGAATTTAGTTTTGAACTCTTTTTGTAAATCAGAATTTGCAACTCCTCCCTACCAAATCAATTTCTTTCATGCTGTGCTTGTTTTGTTTGTTCTTATTTTCTTAGGTGGCTCGTTTGAGAGAGAGAGAGAGAGAGAGAATTGCTGAGATAGGACCAGTCAAATCTACAAAAGCAGAAACTCTGCATGGGAATGACTTATGAGTTACCAAAGACTTCAGCATTGGTGTCTCTGTGCTTTTCCTCTATCCCGGTCTTAATTTATATTATATAAACCTTGCCTCGTAGTTTGTCACGGACTCAAGACTCACTTTTCTCGACTGCCAATTCTGACTGCCTTCGACTATCATCAGCCCAGCTTTTCCTTCAATCACTTTATTACATTCATTTCCAATTCCAAAGCTCTTAAATGGCAGCCTTTTCATACGAACACCACCTGCCTTTTCTTCTTGAGAATTCACTTTTCTTGCCAAGCAGCCCTATTAAGATCATGTCTAGCTTTGTGGAAGAAAATATCAACCCCAACGGTTTCTCTCAATTTTACCCACATGAATCTATCCAAGAGATTCCTGCTGATTTTGGAGTTTATCAAAGTAGCTTTCTTGAGCATAGCTCAAAGGGTGCTTATTTTAGTGACAATGAGGCTTCTCTGACCAAAAAGCAGATCAGTACAGAATCATCAACAGTGGTGGATAAGCTTGATAGTGGTGATCAGGTTACTCAGAAGGTGACTCCCATGGTGAAGAAGAGGAGTAACAGAAATGGGGCTTCCTTGAACTGTGCTCAACCAAAGGTAGTCCACGCTCCGAAATTGAGTTTGATTTAATGAAACAGAAACTCAGGTTACTCATAACAGAATGATGATAATAAGTTAAATTTATAGTGCATGTGGCTGTTATTTGAGGGCCAACATTTTGAACTTTGGTTCTAATTTAGCTTGTCAAAATTAACGGATTTTGATCGTTGTTCATGTACTGAATTCATTAGGACTTAACAGAAGGGAAGACCAAGAAACAAAAGAAATGTAAGGGCACCCAGACAGAAAAAGAGAAGCCTAAAGCTGAAAAAGAACAGAAGAAAGTTGCTAAAGAGCCTCCAACAGGTTACGTCCATGTAAGAGCAAGGAGGGGTCAGGCAACAGATAGCCACAGCCTTGCAGAAAGGGTACAATTCATTCTTAAAACTCCCCATGGATTGGATCCCAGGGTCTCTTATCATTGCAGAAAGGTTACAATAGACCAAAGTTTGGTGCCTTCGTCATATATTATACAATAGGCCTACCCAAAATGATCATGATATTTGTTATGACCACTTCTACGTGTCTCTTCGTAAATCTTTTCTGTTGATTAATGGCTTCAGGTAAGAAGAGAGAAAATAAGTGAGAGAATGAAGATCTTACAAGGACTTGTTCCGGGCTGTGACAAGGTGGTGGATTCCGTTCTACATTTTGTCTTTTCTTGGAAAAAGTTCTCCCTTCTCACAACATGAGAAATATTTTTTCTGACAACTTCATGTGGTCTGGTCGAAAAACAGGTAACTGGGAAGGCCCTGATGTTGGATGAGATAATCAATTATGTTCAGTCCCTACAAAATCAAGTGGAGGTAATGATATCAAACCCAGTTTCTTATGAGTTACTAATACATTGTTAAAAGAAAAGTAACCAATGATTAATGTAACAATTGATCCTCATTTATTTTTGGTGATTTGACAGTTCCTTTCGATGAAGTTAACTTCAGTGAATTCCATGCCGTATGTCTTTGGATTAATGGAGCCAGAGGTATATATAATATATAGAAGAGAAAATATAATCTAGCTTTAATTTCATATTCTTTCTTCATCTTAATTTTATCAAGATGATGCAATTCTCCGTCTCTGAGTTGAAATTTGTATTCAGAGATTGACAAGCAAGGCATCTCCACTGTCACCTGCTGCAACAGTACATTGCAGTTCCATGGGTACCGAGCCTACAGGTTTTGCTCATACAACGACCACCACTGCCTTTACAACAGCTAATAATTACCATCCCATTGTGGACACTGCTTCACCCAATGCCAATGCATTCTCGCAGGTTAAAAAATAGGGCATCCTCATTAATGTTTTTACTGTTCATTATCATATTTTTTTCCATTATTTTTTTTTTCCGTGTACTTCTAATATCTGACGACATCAAATGACCCTGTTCTTGTCCGGAATCTTCACAAGCAACTATATATAAATAATATATAATGTATACTGTGTTTATTTAAATCAATTAGGAAAACCCGGCCTATTTTTTCTTCCCTTTCTAACTGTGTCAAACATACCATTTTCAGGATATTGCTTGCATATTTTGTGAGCTAGAAGACCAAAGACAAAACTTTCTTATTCCCCCTGAGTTCGGCAACAACTTGTGTTTCTTCCAATAGAGTAAAATACAACGTCAACTGCCCTACAAACATGGGTTAGCCCTCAAGTCCTGTTTCATATATATATATATAGATATATATATAAACAAAGAAAATAAAAGCCATATAATATGTACAGATCGATGAGCATTTTATTAACTTGTACTTGCAGTTTCTACATCTTGACTTCTGCTCTGTTTGTATTTTTTTTTATCTTTTCAGCACCAGTTCCAACGGGGGAGCCTAGCTAAAAAAAGTTGTCTGAAGATGAATAAAGGGCAGCAAAATCAATGGATGAGGAGCATGCATGCAGGACATATATAACTGACCAAACAGATCCTTGTTCCTATATAAATATAGCTATCTTGACTACCCAAGTGATGCAAACAAAATCAATGCTTAATAGTAATTCTGTTATTACGATTATTTTTACTATTCCCTTTTTCTCTTCTATTAACAATAAAGAGCTTGCTGTTGCCGTTATTGGCATGACTTGTTAGGCATTAGTCGGTTTAGCTGGCTTTTACGTGTATTGGTGGAGGCATATAAAGTTTATATAATAATAGCAATTTGAATGCATGGTTAATCTGACAATTCTAAATATATAGCTATACCACCATTAACTCTAATCCACAAGATCGTTGTGGTTAACGTAATAACTATATTATAAATAACTTACAAACTTACAAAGCCGCCCCTATCGAGGCCGATGTCGTCTGAAAAGTGAGACATCAACTAATTTCCTAACCTCAGTTTTACAAAATGTGTTTCACCTCACTCCATTCTTGCCGACGCATGACTTCACGCGTCAGCGTAACTCATGTTTCTTTTCTTTTTTATATATCTGGTCAAGCAAGAAAGTTCAAAGTTTACCTGGCAGTGTCAAGTCCCATCTCTTGCACAGGTTCAACAGCTTTGAAGTAATGGATGCCGACCATGTTGAAAGTATTTGCAATCGGTACGAAGGATAAATCATAGATCGATCTATTACTTTTTTTTTAATAAAAAATATATTCAGATTATTATTTTTTATTTAGATTGATAACTATATATATATATATATTTATAACTACTCAACCATTAATGTATCTTATTTGAACCAATGCTGATTTGCCACTTAGTTTGATTAAAAACCGTATTGTAAGAGCAATATTTTGTATCTAAAATAGTTAATAAAAATCTACATGATTTATTTTAATAAATTTCAACTGGTCAATGTACATATATATAATACATCTCATTATCTACTATTTCTCATATCAATTAAATATTATCATTATTATTTAAACAGTATATTTGTCCTTTCACACTACGTACCGACAAGAAATTTTAATGTCGTGTAATCTTTGAATTTTTGCATTATACCCTGACATATTATTGATATTTCAATATACTGTTTACTTTAACTGATGACGTCGTATTTTGCATATCTTTGATCCAAGCTCTACTAATTTAGTTTTTCAGTCTTGGACCTACGTATAAATATATATATAGAAAACATACAAAGAGAAGAGAGCCTTTGTGCAAGCTCTGATTCTTAAGTCAGTATCATTTTAATAGTTTATACGAATGATTAGAGAGTTTAGAGAGAGTTTTTCATACCTGGGTACTAGCTTTTATACCTGATTTTTGGGAGTTAAGTGCCTATACCTTGTGTCAGGGATACATCATACATGTTATCTCAATTGTTCCCTTGGTCAGAGTCCTTGAATGCAGCGTGGCCTCCTAGAGTAGTGCAATAAATACAACGTGACTTCCTGTCCCTTTTGCTTATAGCAGGTGCACTCCGTCAAACCCATCCTTACTTATTGTTAAGAGATCAAGCGCTCCCTGCATTTTTCGCCTAGATGTCGGCACAAGTTCTCTGAAACTAAGTGTCGTTTGGGGGAGGGGGAGGCCAGGGTGACATGTACCTTCCTTCCCCACCTTCAAGAGCTTCCTAGGTGATTACAGCCGGGTAATGAAAAATTTATTTCAAGTATGAAGACTTACTTCAATAGAAAAATAAAAAAAGAAAGAAATAGAAGAATACATACTGAAAAGCAAAATAAAAGAAGAGAGAGAAACTAATACAAGAATTTGTGCATTAGTGAATTGTATCCATCATTATGCATTTTTCATAATATATTCATGTGAGTGTTCTAAGACCTCGTTTGGTTACACATATGAAATGAGATCAGATTAGAAATTTATAAGTAGTAATGAGATAATTTGTGAATCGTAGTTAAATAGTTTGAGTTAAGATATTTATGCAGTTTTGAAAAATGAGAGAGAAAAAGTTAAATAAAAAAATATAAATTTATTAATAGTCACTTTCTTAACCATTAAGAAAAAATTTAAAAAATTAAAAAATATAAGTGGGCACATTTGTTGGGTATATTTGGTTAGGTTCTAAATCCAACGACGTCGTTCTACTTAATTTTTTTTTTTTTTTGTTTCTCATAGATAAAACGACGCTGTTTGCTTTAATACAAATGGTGTCATTTATATGTGTTTTAATCACTACTAAAAGCATCAAACGACGCCGTTCCACTTAAGTTTTAAGTGGAACGGCGTCGTTTTATATAGCTATAAATTAAAAGAAAAATATATGTATATGTGGTCGACCGGGTCAGGGGTTTGAGCCGGCCATAAACTGTGACCAAACTGATGAACGTCAGTTTTCTTAAATTTCTGCTGCCTGCCGACCGGTTCCCTAGCGGTTCGGGCCGGTTCTTGACTCCGGCGACCGGTTTGTGTCGGTCACGACCGGTTTGTCGGTTTCTTGTACACCCCTATATTTGGTAGTCATTTTATCATTTTCCTTAAAATATTATGAAATTAAAATATTGTTAGATTATTATTTTGGTTTTGAAATTTGAAAAAATTTGAATTATTTTTTGTATTTTGTTTATAAGTTTAGAAAAGTTGTTATGATTAGATGAAAATTTTAAAAATTTAAAAATTTGAAATTGAAAATTGTTTTTATTTGATTATAGAGATGGAATGAGATGGATTGAGACCATCTATAAAATCAAACGGGAGTTGCCTGATTTGGATAACAAAAGCCTTTCATTTTATCTCATCTTATCACATCACATCTTATCTTCATGTCCAAATACTATAAATACAAATACTTTTCAATTTCAAATTAACATTTTTATCTAATCATTATAACTTTTTCAAATTTAGAAACAAAACACAAAACACAAATCAAAATTTTCAAATTCTAAAACAAAAATAATATTAAAAAAATATATTCTAACAATATTTTAACTTTATAATATTTTTATTTAACTTTTTTTCTTTCATTTTTCAAAACCTTATAAAACATATCAACTCAAACTATTTCACTACTATTCATAAATCATTTTAATACTATTTACAAATCATCTTATCTCATCTCACTGTCTAAATGAAACCTAAAAGAACACATTAAAAAAATATAAGAGAGCACATAGTACTCAAAAATAAGATAAGAACTTTTACGAGTCATTTTATCATAAATAGAATAGAGATATAAGGAAAATGTTACTATATTGATAAGAACCAAACGAAAGTTGTTTTAATGATTGGTGGACAATATCACATTAATTAACATAATATAATTAAAATGGAATAAGATTATAGCATATAGCACTGACTCCATATATATATATATAAAGAGAAATTCTATTTGCAGTCTTCATTTGGAGACTACATGTACAGACCCTTTATTAAATGAGAAAAATCATCATAGATATTTTTTTAATTTTTAAAATATTTAAAGATAAAATTATCTAAACTTATATTGCAGTCTCTAAATAGAGACTGTATGTAACATTACTAATATAATATATAAGATTGTTAAATGCTCTAATTAACCATGCTAACTTGTATCTCACGAAGTCATCAATTTACTGTTTGGGGTCCCCCCAATGTCATTCTCTTCCATAATAATCAAAATATTTCAAGGGGCCACCCGTATAGGTTGAGTACTCTCGAAATAGAATTTTCTCCGTTAAGTTAGGGCGCTTAATTAATATACTACTGTCTTCTAGCGGACTAAATATAGATACTCTTATTTTCCAGTCAGTCATACATACATACATACATAATATATTAATTGCACGCACCAAATCTATATTTTTGTTGGAGTGTCCACTTTGATGTTGCTTGCCGACATCCAGGTATGGTCCTAATTAATTTTGTTCTTTGTTTGGTTCTGTTCAGGAATCCCTGCTTTACCTCTAAGCTTAAGAAACCCGACATGCATGAACGTTTGAATCCTTGAATTGAAACCTCAACAAGTCATTAATTTGGAATGATAAGTTTCTTTGGTTGAGTCATTTCCTTTCTAATTTGTGCGTTTATGGCCCTGAAATTTGTAAGGTAATAGGTACAATTAAAGTTGTAATTCTAGGGTCGGTTGGTGTCGGCCAAACAATCAAATTGTTAGATAGGGTTCAATCGACTTGATTTCATGTTTCACTTGGACATGTCTATATCTCTTGCACGCTTCAAATTTCAAAATCTAGACAGAAAAATCTAGAGAATCTAAACCTACAATTATAGACCTTGCCAAAACTATTATCACGAGCGCAGCAAGTTAGAAAAACATCTATGAAATATTATCTTAATTACAACTTTCGAAAGATAGAGATCTTAGTTGTCTAAAAGTGATTGGATTTCATGTTGGCAACTACTATATCCTATTGTCAATCATTTAAGCCCATATATTTGACAAAAAATATTTATTTGAAGACATTTGGACAACAAGTTCTTCAATTAGAAAACTGATTTGAAAGGCACTGTTAAATGGATCTGGGATTTTGAACCCAAAAGTCAATGTTGGTCAGATGTCCCGGATGCTGTACGTGAAATAGCATCGTAAAGCCATCAATGCAATAAAATAAGTGAAATGGTAGAAAATAAAAGAGGCCATACTTTTATGTGATTTGGCACTACCCAACTACTTTATGGCTATAAAGCTAGGGAGAAAAAATTCATTGAACTTAAATTCCAAGTCCTCTTGTACTTCCCTTTGAAAGATAATTGTGAGACTATCGACTGACCGCTTGTTAATCTTTGATGGGTAATAAAGTAGGAAGAAATGAAGGTGCGTGGCTAAATTACTATGCACTACAGGTTATTTAGTTAGTGTTTTGAGTCGGGGCATGAGAGATAACTTCCTCATAATATTAAGAATAAGTAGCTCCCGTCCAATCACTATGTACAAACAAGCTGCATGCATTATTTAGTATACATGAGGTGCAGGTAACTCTTGAAGCAAATTCCAAGGAAAATAACTTAAGATGGTCCCATATATATTGTCGAAAAGCTTCGGGAGGGACCATCCTGGACGTGATGGTTTCCGGGGAATCAGGAGGATTGAAGGTCATTGAATTGCTTTTGTCCCTTTATTTTGTCCTCACGTAATGTTAGAATGCGACACTGATTTAATATGTTGGTGTCCTTATTCATCTCATTTCACCTACACTAGCAGATTATAAGGAATAAGTAGTAACGAATAGATCAACATGTAATAATGAGTCATGATCACATGAAAAAGGTATTAATGGCTAAAATAGTTGTAAACAGTGTGACACCTCCAACTTCTACTTACCCCAACGTTTGCTTAGAATGAAACGGAGATTTGGAGAGTCAATAGATATAACATAGGGCTACATATCTCCGTTCATGATAAATAAATGCTATGCAACCTAGCATGTATATAGCAATATTCATTAAATCGTAGAGGAAATGGTAACTTATAAAAATTTTGCACCAGAATGAAATTAAACATCCCAAAGCTTAAACATTCATTATGCCTTACTTAGATGTCCATTGTAAGGCAGCATTTCCAACATTGTTATGGAGATTATATCTCCTTATCACAGACTTGGTTGATAGGGGGTTGCAAAAGTAAACATTTTTCAAAGCATCTCTTGGATGAGTTGAATGGCGGACAAGGCCATTTCTAAGAATATTATGATTAACTCCAATTTACGATTGGGATTTGGTTCCTCCTCAATTACCCTTAACCAAGGGTTGGAATTCACCATATTCTGGTCCTATCATAGCTTCTACCATTCTATAGAGAAATTGTAGTTTAGACTATCATAGTGAGATTCATTGAAATATCAGTAAGTTAATAACCAACATACACAGAGATAATATAGACATGACAGATAATAAATATGAGATAAATGCATAAAATGTAGAAAAAATCATATTTGTCTCATTTCTAGATTCGTCACCATCTTTCAGAAAACTTTGCTACAAATCTTCTTATAGAGAACATTTCCAAAACAATTATTCCATTACTTAGCATCATTCTTAACATATGGTACCATTACGGCTCCCCATTTGCACCATGAGTACCTGCTGGTTACTATAACTCACTTGAGCCTATGTCATCAAAGCTGTACAAATATAAGTTTCAATGTATTGATCATAACTTTCTATATCATCTCATAACATATGCACCCACTAGTATCAGATGCCATAACTCGACTTTGCCCTGGAATCCTTTAATGAGGAACCAATTGAAGTTTATTGATTGTTCTTTGTCAACTCAGATGTTACCACTCCAATTTTAATCACTCCAGAATAGAGAAAGGAATTCCACTCGAATATTCTCTCATCTTAGGCTTGGGTCGTGTTAAAATGTTTTTCATGCTATGCTCACGATAAAACATACTTCATGACATATGCTTCACTTTATAGCATGTAATACGCTTTATGAAAAATGACATAATTTCATGTATCATGGTCAATAGTTGATGACTTGCAAAATTTCATATTGCAGATTTTACAAGTTCGCTCGAGCGGAGGCTTTTGGCCGCTCGAGCGAATTCAGGCAGATTCAAATGCTCGACTGCCGCTCGACAGGGAGCTCGAGCGAGTTGCTGGAAATCAAAGATCGCTCGAGCGGAGACATTGGCCGCTCGAGCGAAATCAGGCAAAGTCGAACGCTCGACGCGCGCTCGACACCCCGCTCGAGCGAACATCGTATTTTGACAGATTTTAGGTTTTCCGCCATGAGACCATATAAAAGCAATTTTTCACTCTAGAGCCGCGAGTTTTGACTGGAGAACACTTCTTGGGAGAGAAAAACATAGCTAGAGGGATTCAAATCATCTGTTTTTGGAGAGAAAATTCCAATTATTGCACGTACGTTGGAATCATACACGAGCACGGACGGGAGAAAAGCGTTGAATCGTTCCCTTGAGCTTTTGACGACGAGTTGAGGCTGCAAAGAGGATTTTTCAGTGTTTATTTTCTTCCCATCTTCTCAGAACAATTATGGTGAATTCGTTTATGTTGAATTCCATTTCTAGCATGAGCTAAATTTTCTTCATTCTAGGAAAACGATGTAACCTATTTCTGAACTATGCTTGACTGTCTATGCTAATTTAATGCAATTCTCTCTTTGTTTATCTGATTTATTCTGAATTTATTGCTTCTAATTAACTGGCCATTGATTAGATGATAAGTAATCTTGTGATTTGCTATCGAAAGAGGGAATCATAGGGTAGATCTTGGATATTTCAGCATAGGTAAGTATAGAGATCGAAAGACTTGTATGAACCTATGTAGTAATTAAATCATTGGTTTTATTGCGTTCTTGATTATTGAATTTGCATATTTTTGTGTGAATTGATAACCAAGAGTCAATTCCAATTGACTATCGAAAGAGGCTTTTGGATGAATTAGAGATTTGCTAATAGACAAAAGAGATTTAAATTAAATTAGCTGGATGAGAAAAGCATAGTGAAGAAGTAGGTGAAATCGATTTCCTAGAAGTTTTCTTCCCATTAATTTGATCTTCGAACGTCAGTGTTATTTCCTTTGCACATTTTTCTTTGAGTTGATCTAGTTTAGATTGCAACTACAAAAATCTTAGTGATTCCTCTAGATAAAATCAAGTTTAGTATAATTTTGATATTTGGCAAACGTAAGGTACTAATCCCTAAGGACGATACTCTTCTTATTACTTTACTATAAAACTACGATACTGTGCACTTGCAGTTTTGCACCGGTCAATAGTACATGTTCATGCAAAATTAACCATTAAACAACACATGTCATGTATATGACCAAATGCTAATCATGTACCATAAGATATTTCATGATCAAAATCAAATTTATAACAAGAATGTGGTGTTTATACAAAGTCATATAAACATTATCTAAGACTAAATTAGGGACCAACTTACAAATTCCTTGAGCTCTAATGTTGGTGTGGTTGAAACAAGAGGTATGGTTAAAGTTAGAACTTTAATAGTCACTAAAAGCCATATACTACCCAAATTAGCACTTGACTTGTGAGCTTTTCTAATTTCCACCAAGACATGCAAGTTTATAACTTCCATGTTTCAACTCCTATATAATTCTCAAGTATCTTGAATCAAGTGTTTATTATGAAAGATTCTATTTAAACCGTGGCATGCAATCAAGCTAATATCACTAAGAAATCAATTCAATGATCATGCTATCACCTATAAGATGCTTCACAGCAAACTAACACTTACTCACTAAACCAAGTTCTTCATGTGATGTCTATAACACTTAAAAATTATTTAAACTAAACCTTAATATGATGACAATGTATTTACATGCAATTTTGCCAAAACATCATGCAGATCCAACTCTTAAATTAGTAGTAAACCAAAACATTCTTCATGATCAACCCAAGATATTAATTCGATATCTAACATTGCATGGTATTAATTTCAAAATGCCAAAATTCACTTGATTTTCCAAGACTTTAACTAGGTTGACAACTTCATATCATAGCATATCAAGATCATATATTAAACCTAACACAAACTTATTCATTCTAACATCAAAGCCTAACCTAAGCATGCTCCCTTTTACTTCATCATGTCTAAACTTGAATTTAGACTCCTCATGATAACAAGAATTCATGCTTACCATATCAATCCATCAACCATGAAAATATCATGATAAGTTACTTACCAATTGCAAGCTTTGTGGATGCACTCAATACTCATTTGCTTCAAGCTACTTGGCTACACTCCTAGCTTAACACTTATGGAACTTTTCTCTCAATTTGCTTAACTACTCTTGAAAGTGGGATGGATGGAAGTGGAGGATGACAGGTGCTATTTATAGGATTCATAAAAAGAAGAAAACCATACAAAAAGCAAAGTACAACATGGTTCATCTAAAAAATTACACTTAGGTTCATCATGGTGTGATCGACTAGGGAGTTATGATGATGCTCTCTTTTGTTTTCTTATGTGGAGCTAGGAAAATCTCTTGTCTACCTAAGGATGAAGGGTAACTGAGTGTGTGGGGGGCATAGGGGTATAAGTTTTCTAAAGTTTGAACAAGTTTCCATGAGAATAGCTAAGTCATGATCATATTTCCTTAAGTTTCCAAAACCATTGCCTAAAACCATTTGTTTCTCTTAGCTAGTTCAGTTATAAGGTCTGAGTAGGTGCAAAAGTGTTTCTTTCTTGTGCAAAAAAGAGATGAGGGAGAGAGATACTTGGATTTTCTATGAAAGAGGTGGAAGATAGGTGAGTGAAGTTTTAGTGGCCGCAAAGAGCCATTTGGCTTCTTCCATCCTATATTCAATTTTCCTTCAAATTCTTGTGGCCAAGTAAGGGGTTATGTGTCAAGTAATGGCTGGATGCCTTGGAACTCCAATCTTTGCTTGGGGACAAAGGTGATGGCGTGTGAATAGAAAAGAGCTTGTAGGCATGTCCATGATGATGCTCAACTAGCTACTAGGTGAATTTGTTTCCTCTTTTGTATGTGTATAATGATGCTGCCTAAGCCTTTATGCTAAGTCTGATTCTCTTATCAATGACTCTATGTTGGGGCTGGTATTTTTTCAAAAATTTCCATTCAAATTGACACACACCTATGGCTTCATTCAAAAGAAACCTGATTGCACTCATGGCTATTTTGAGTGAAGTGCATAGGTTTGACATGTTGCTAGAGGTCATGACATGAGTTGGAAATCCTTCCTTGCTTAGGGTAACATGTGTTTAGTCCTAAACTGAGAGGAGAATGAGACTTCCCCAAATTTCACTTGGGATCATACGAACTCTGAAGCGTCGAGACATATAAAAAGGGGTTAGCTGTCCCCATTCATGACAATTAAAAATACAATATACCTAGCATACATCTAGTAATATACAATATTCTCAACGAATAACTTTTTTTTTCTTTAAGCAATATTATGCACCAAATAAGATATATCCCAAAACATTATAACATAATTCATAAACTAAATGTGATAGACATTCAAGATTACAACATAAGTCTATCAGGTCTGTAATCATAAGAGTACTGGAAGCCAAGCTCCTTGAGTACAAGTAAGAACTATAGTAACTACTAACATAATCCATTGAGTAGCTCATGCAACTTAGTCAAGGATGTCATAACACTATCAATAAATCGAAGCATTGAGACTATGAGTTCTGCGTCATGCCATCTCTATCTAATTGATCGTCTCCAATCGATTAACCTTTGGTGCACCTTCTGATCCCGACATATGGTCTACCATTCCGAAAAGAATGGTAGTTGGGACTACCATGGTAAGATCTCAATAAGTTGACAAACTAATTTAAACTGACAATTTAAAGATGCATGCATGACAGTAAAAGTATAAATGCAAAAATGATTATAAATAAGCTTAACGTGACTTGATAAATAATGTGACATGTGCTTACATGACTTGAACTAACATGAAATGGATTGACATGACTTGAACTGAACATGAACTTGAACTGAAACTGAATATAAATTTGAACTTGAATTGAAACTTTCATGAACGTGAACGTGAAATAACATGAACTTAAAATCTTGTTTAATAATTAAACTTGGTTAATTAAAAGTGAAATGTGGGAGCTACACAAGTCCCCTTAAGCTATGTGTGCCTACCGATACTGCATCAGATCACAAGTATCTGCACCTGCTATGAAAAACGTAATGTACATAGCACATGATAGGTATTTGCACCTGCATGAGTACGTATAACATAAAATTGAAATGTGGGTGGCACCATTGGCATTGGTGCTTGACTTCGCTCAGGTGGCCAGTTATTTAGGCCTCATTCGAAGCCTGTTGATCTTTACACTAGTTGAGACCACATGGAAGTTCACAGTAGTTAAACACTCCAACTTGAACAAAAAAATTATACTAGTATATTACCCCATCCCAGCATTTGGGGTCATGACAAACGTAAAAAGACTTGACTGATGTGAAAACACTGTTTACGTGATACACTCAGTACTTGAGACATGACATGACTAAACAGAAAGATAAATGACATAACATAATGTAACATGACATGTACATGATATGAATAACATGGCATAACATGAAACAAATAATATTTTGTAATATAGCATAATGTGTAATAGAAAAATATTTCATGACATAATATAAGTTGTAATCGATATACATTTGGTGACATAATATGATGTGTAATAGATATACATTTAGTGGCATAATATAATGTATAGTAGATATACATTTCATGACATAGTAAGATGTGTAACAAATATACATTTTGTTATATAATATGATGTGTAACAAATATACATTTTGTGACATAATATAATGTATAACAAATATACGTTTTATGACATGGCTTAGCATGATATATATAAGAACATAAAAACATAAATAACAGTTCCCTTACCAATACACATACATCATATTCTGATAGTAAGTTCGAAGCAACTTACTCATACATAAACATGTACTTGAAATAAATCAAAACATGATATAATATGACATTTATAATAAGCATAAAAAACATGGATAATGGTCTCTTACCATCATATCTACACAAGTATCCTAAAACTAAATTAGAGTTTAACTTATAGTGAGCATAGAGTGATGAATTAAAATACATGAATTGACAGGGAATGGTAAGGAGATGTTTCTAAATGTTAGAAACTCCTCACTAATAACTTAGAAATATTAAAATATTGACATAAAGTAAAATGACCATTTTACCCCTCCACATGTGAGAAAATAACCCTTTTATCCCTAACTTAAAAATTTCACATCTTAACTCCAAAACTCACTAAAATTTACAACAGAAAATTACATTCCTCATGTAATTTTTGTCTTAAATCTAAATATTTAATTAGAAAAATTTAAAACACAACCCAACTAGGCCAAACGTGCATAGGTCGAAACATGTACAATAAAAAACTCTTGATTTTGTTGCAATTCTTTCAAACCTCATTTCTCATGCAACATAAAAAAGTCACATCCTATGCTCAAATAACATACTAGAACAACCAACAAAATTTACATGACAAAATCACAAATCTTTTTAATATAAAAATTCAAGTATTTAACCTTGAAAACAACCCTTAATGTTCATGGTTTTATCTCTTTTCAAAACAACTCAAAAGACTAAAAAAACATAATAAAATACTATCCAAATATTCAGAACACATTACTAAGAACTATCATGGTTTGAATAATCAAGCCAAAACCACCAAAAGTAAAAAAGCTAACTAAACATATTCAGTTTCAAGCCTTTCACAAAACTGAAAACTATATAGTTTGGTTTTGATCAAACCATTAGATCCGAAACCTTTCATGAAATAAATCATAAATGAAAATCATAATATGCTTAATAATCAAGTCCTATAATAGATCTAATCATCAAACCTAAGATCACATGATGAAATTTGCATAAAAACATAGATCTACCTATGAACCTCAAATACAAGACCTATATGAACCATTCCATGGATAAAAATTCATATATTTATAATCGACATTATAAATCCTCAAAATAACATCCTACAATGTAGATCAAAGTCCTAGAAACATCATATGTGAATATCAAAACCATTGGAGCATGCTTTCACAACAAAAGACCTAAGCTTATTCAAACCAAAATATGTTTTCGTACTCGTAATTTTCAAATTTTTAGATCTTTGCAAAACTCTCATAAAAAACTTATAACATGCAACTAATTTTTTTTAGGTGTATACTACCATGTTAAAATAAACTGCAAAAATATTAGACCAAGATGTTGTCAAGAACGCCATAAAAAAAATCAAAGAATCACACACTATCCAGCTTATCGCCCAGAATGTCCTCTTTATTCTTAAACAAACTTTTCACCTATCAAATAACCATGAACATTTACACAAAACATACCAACCGAAACTAACTTGAGGAACGATGGCATATGTGAAGGGTTTTCTCATGAACAAATCGGGCAAGCAAGGTCAGAAAATTGTCCAAGAGCTCCTCTGGTTTCCTCTCCAAGAAAAGACGTTAAAAGTGATCAAAAGCTAGTGAAATGGACAATGAAGAAACTTATACATCTGAAGGGGTGATAGGACATGTGTGAAAGATACCTTGGGTAATGTGGTGTCAACCAAAACTAGATGCAAAACCAGGTGCCACAACCTGTGGTTTTCAACCTTACTGCAGCCAAGTGAGAGAGAGGTCGTGAGGTGGCTTTTGGCCTTTCCATCAACACTATTTGAGGCTGACTTTGGCAGTGGAATGACACACTTGGTAGGAGAAACTTCCTCTACAAGCATTACCCTGGTGATGCAATTTCATGGACCTTAATAGGTTTTAACTGAATGAGCCTTCATTTGGGGTTCCAATGGGGTTTGGGTTTAACAAACCCAAATCTAATCTTTCTTAGCCTAATAAAATTATCAAGTTATAAAAGAATAAATAAGGATGTAATAAAATGAGTTTTAGTGGTTTATAATATGTGGAATTGATTTAATTAAGTAGTTAAATATTAAGCTACAATTGGTTTAAATTAAGGTTTGGAGACAAACTTTTAGGGTTTTGGGAAACTATTTGGGGTTTCAATTGGATTCCAAATATTTGGAGTTTCACTAGGGTTGAAATCCTCTTTTTTTTTTTTTTTTGTACAACTTGAATCGTTGGATGAAATAATGTTTAGCTTAGGTGGCATGATCACAAAACTTGATTTCATTCACAGTTTTTTCTTATGGTTTCTCTTGGTGCCAACTATCCAAAAAAAACTTCTCTAACCTAGTTTAGACATTCCACACTGTGATCTTGAAAACACTTAACTGAGTGCCACATGTCGCTTAACTAAGCGTCACTATTCACTTCGAGAATAGATAAAAATAACTTTATATCATAAAATACTAAATATTCATATGAAACTAGGAGCATACCTTGTTTTATGAAATTCAACTCCTAAGTGCCTCAAATAATTCAAAAAGTGTTTTCGAGCAGCTGTTGTCTCAAAAATTAAAATCGTTTTATTTTGCCATGAAATCTTAAATATTCATCTTAAACTAATGGTGTAGACCGTTTCTCATTCTCACACTCCTAAGTATCTCAAATAAATAAAATCGCATTTCTGACATCATAATGAGTAGCAAGACTGACTATGCTGGCAGACTGAAACCAATGCTATGGATCGATTTATGAAGACTTTTTAGAATTTGCATGATATTCCTGAAGCCTAAAGAAATTCATCCAATGAATTTCTGGCGGGCTGTTACATTGAAGGCATGGTGGTAGATGGGAGGATGAGAAATCAAATTTTGGTGCCAAGTATGTTACTCAGCCATGAATGGTGTTTGGAAGGGTTTGAGTTGGTTTTGTCTTCTAGGCTAAAGGTTGTCAAATAGAATTTGAGTTCGTGTGTCATGATAGTGTAAGAAACTTGTCAACCAAGTTGGGGTTGTGGGTGCCAATTCTTTCGCATTAATTTCACATCGGTAGTTGCTAATGCAAATGCTTCAGACTTTGTAATGCGTATATACCTTTCATTCTTCTCCATATCGGTATTGCTACTATATATTCAAGGCAAACACTATTGCCGCCAACTCCAAGTCATGAGTTGAGTGGTTCCTCTCATGGTCCTTTAATTTTCAGGACACATAGGCTACTGCCCTATCTTCCTACATGAGAACGCAACTTAGGCTATACTTCGAGGTGTCACTAAACTCCACAAATGGCTTATGAGGCATGTATAAGGTTAGAACAAGGTTCGTAGTCAACCATCTCTTTAGCTCCTCAAAGCTCCCGAGCTTAACATTCTTCCTAGTTAATGTCGTAAGTGGACTCAACAGTCTAGAGAATCCTTCCACAAACCTTTGATAGTAGCTGGCCAATCCTTGGAAGCTCCTCACCTCCTGCACAAAGATAGATCACTACCATCCTACTATCACCTCTATCTTACCCAAGTCGGCCCTGACTCCCTCTTTGGATATCACTTGACCAAGGAACCTTACTTCATTTAGCCAAAACTCACACTTGTTGAGCCTGGTAAACAATCGATAGTCATTGAGTGTCTTCAACACCAATCTTAGATGACTGTCATGCTCCTTAGCATCTCTAGAATATACTAAGATGTCTTCCATGAAGACTACTATGAATAAGTCTAGAAACAACCGAAACACTATTCATGATATCCATAAAAGCCATTATAGTGTTAGCTAATCCGAAGTGCATCAATCTAAATTCATAAGGGCCATACCTATGAAAGATTGCTTTGGGTATGTCACCCTTCTTAATTCTTGATTGGTGATATCCAAGCCTAAGATCAATCTTAGAAAACACTGCTACTCCCTACGGTAAATCAAATAGATAATCTATCCTTGGCAATGGATAACTATTATTTACAGTCACCTTATTTAATTCTCGATAGTCAATGCACATCCTAAGGGCTTTATCTCTCTTTCTCACGAATAGTACTAGTGCTCTCCAAGGTAAAATGCTTGGCCTGATAAATCTTTTTCTCAACAACTCTTCTAGTTGACCATTTAGCTCTTTCAACTCTGTTGGCACCATTTGGTAAGGTGTCCTGTTTAATAGAGCTACTCGTTTCTGTCTCAATCGAAAAATTGATTTCCCTAAAAGGGGGTAATCCTAACAATTCTCTAAAGACCTTGGAAAATTCCCTTACCATTGGTATATCCTCAATTTCCTTGGGTTCTTTCTCCTTAAGTACTAAGTGTACTAAATAAGTCTTAGCCCCATGTGCTAAGTCCTTCTTGGCTTGAAGTGAGGTAATCACCTCCAGCATTGACCTCAATTTGTTTCCACGGAAGAACATATCCTCCATTCTTGGCATGGAGAATGTCACTGTTCTCCATCGACAATCTATTCCAATGAAATGCCTAAATAGCCACTCCATCCCTAAAATGACATTGATTCCAAACATGTTGAACACTATCAAATCTGCCTCCAAAGGAGTCCCATCTATCTCTAAATGACACTTTCTAATACCTTAATGTAGTACACTATCCATTTTTTGGGTAGTGCTATAGAGACTCCTTGACTCAATGGTTATGCCTGAAGACCAATCATCCTAATGAATGCTATAGACACTAAACATTGGGAAGCTCATGAGTGAAATAGTGTGCTCTCGTAGAATTGCGATATCCTAACTCACCTTGTATGATCAACTACTTATACTACATGCCTACGAACATGATTAGCTAGTCATAAACTACAGTTCCTTACTTGTGATGACACCTGCCACCTAGGTCTCTAGGGCATCCTTGTATACCCGAGCTCCTCCCTTCACCAAAAAATGTCCATGGAGATGAGATGAGGGGCAATTCTCCCTAACTCTATAAACCTATAGACTCTATTGTCATATTTTTTTCTTGACCAAACATCCGAACGTAGTGATCGTCAAATTTTTTCTTGAATATCACCCACAAGATTCCTTCCACGACTCCTAACTCCATGGTAATTAAGTGTCTCTTAGTATCGCACCATACCACGGCCTCTCCTTGTAGCAAGTAACTTGCATACAGTAGCTTTTGACTCTCGATGCATCCACACACTTCAAAAGTCCTTTCGATGTCCATTATCCACCTCTCTACCATCATTGGACCCTCGTTACCAAAGAATCCCAGGTAGTGATGTGCCAAGAATTGCTCGTACGTGCATCTGCTCTATTCTCCTCACGGAGATTCTAATGACCAAACTTGCATATGATGGGCATATAACTCATGTTACTACTACATCACTTCCAAAATCCCATTTAACATTGTTGCTAGATCTTCATTTCTCTTATTACTCAATGGTCCTCCCTCGTGATTACTTGGGGGGTTGCTCTCCTCATGAGGCTCTCGGTCGCACCATACTTAAATCCTATCACATAATCCAAACCTATCACTTTCAATCCTATTGCTCTTTTCTAAATATAGATGAAACCTAGGGTACTAAAATTTCCAAGCTTACAACATTAAAATCAACTCCTACATATATGACACTGTCCTACATAATTCATAGGTTCACCGAGAGTCACGTGCAAGCTCGCTTTAGTACCAAGTTGTGGCACACAGTTAGTCATGCATCATCCAAATGTAAGTGCACATATGGTGTATAGATATAAGATCGCTAGGGAAAAGATAGAGGTTTAGTCAGTAAATTAGATCTTGTAGTACCAGAGTTTAAAATATATTTCAGAAATCATTACTATCATTCCTCATAAACATTGACATGAAGTTACATACAGCCCAAAATGACATGTTCATTGTCTAATAGGTGGCAGACTTAATACAGTTGGTCGCCCCTTACTAAAAGACTAAGTACAACTCAAAATGATGCATGCCTCCTACAACAAAGAGAACTCTCCATCTTTAGGATTCAAGCAAGGTTAGCTCTTCCTCCTTAGGCATTACTCTTGGTTCTAACTCTGCATAAAAGTCTATGGTTCCACTTGTTCAACTGCCAACATAAAGACATTCATCACAAAGATATTTGTCACACAGTCAATTTGTCGCCTGATGCTAAAACAGGGAAGTGCTGCTCTTTCCTTTAACATCAAAAAAATCCCTTCTACCCAATCAACATGGTGCAAGCCAACTCGCCTATACCCCAAGACAAGTCAACTCTCACACAGAGATAACATGTTGCACTGAGGAACTTCTACTCGGCCAACCAACTTGAAGATACCAAAACATGATACGCCGGGAGATTCTGCATCTCGATTATTAGATGAAGCCAACACGATATTGCCTTACCCCAAACATTCACGGAGAATTCCTCTACCCATTTGAAGCTAGTGGTGACATCTTACAGCAATGAGCTCAGGGAACTCTGTCCTATCCCATGAAGATCGATGCATTGTACAGTTACTCACACAAAGATAAAGATATTCACATAGAGATTATGAATTAGTTAAAAATAACAAACACATTTAACATCTCGGATAATAGGAAATGTGCATAAGATAAACCTAATGAATCAAAACATACTTATTCATGTCAGAAAGGGGAAGGTTTTGTGTTTTTATTTAGTTATTTTATTAATTATTTTATTGGTTCCTTTGTTTTAAATTGATTATTATTATTATTAAAGTATTTTATCCTTATTACTGCTTAAGTTGTGTAAT